>NC_056526.1:47096333-47164529 GCF_019175285.1 Sceloporus undulatus
TCCATCCATCCATCCATCCATCCATCCATCCATCCATCCATCCATCCATCCATCGTCCTTTCTCTCTTATCTCAGATTATGTATTTAGATGCATTGACTTCCAAGAGTCATTGCCAAATCATGACTCATAGTTTCTACATACATCTTTACAATTGCTGAGGAAGCAGGAAAAAGCAAAGCAGTGGCTCTTCCTTCATTATTCAGGTTATAGGAAGAAAGTATTTCTTGCTGCAGAAGATTAAGGAGACTAGACAAGGAGAGTCAGTGGAGAAGCAAGCTTCAGCTCAGTTGTCTACTAGAAGGATGGGGAACCTGCAGCCCTCCAGGTGTTGTTAAAGTGCAACTCTTATGATTCCTCACCACAGGCTAATCTGTCAAAGACTGCTGGGAGCTGCAGGCCCCTTTCTGTGAGCTTCCTGGAGACATTTAGATAACCACTGTTATAAATAGAGGTCTGGACTAGATGACCTCTAGATCTAGTCTATCAGGGTTCATTTTATGTTCTGTGGAATTATAAAGTATACACATTTCCATGTTGTGCAACCCTAAAATGAATATGTGGATTGTGTAGAAAGAGTTGTTATTTAATTTGGAATAAATTTTGAACACGATTCCATGCTCAAGCTCACTAATATAGAACAAATATGGGAACACAAGAGCTTCCATATTGAGTTAGACCACTGATCCATCTAGTATTATTTATGGTGGCTAGAGGCATCTGTTTAGAATCTCAGGCAGGACTTTTTTGCCCCATCACAGGATGTCTGCTCCTATAACTGGATAAGGGGTGAATCTGGGACAATCTAGGTCAAGAGTGGGAAAACTGCAGGCTTCATACAGGCAACTAAAATTCACCCAAACTCTTACAGTGTTGAGGGCAGGGAAAAAACATGCTTACAAGTCAAAGTTCTGAAGTTTTCCCTTCCTTTTTTTTTTTTAGAAGAGCAGATGGTGTGCATTGTGCACACTGAACAGCAAATAACATGATGAAAGATTTATGTTTTGTCTTGGTGTGTAATTAAGTTATTTTACACAGTATCCTTGCATAGATGAAGCTAGCTTGGCATAATAATTAAATGTTGCTATTTCAGTCTTGTTATTATCATTACTATACCATGTTAGGGCAAATTTCCCATAAAAGGAAGCCTGAAAAGTTTTAAATCTGTCCACACAATCAATCAGTCAATCAATCAATCAATCAATCAATTCAAGATTTATATAGAACATTGCAGCTTCAACAGCCCCCTTCTCTGTCTTGACTCCCAGTTGCTGAAACTCCTTTCCAAAGAAAGCCAGACTGGATTCCTCTCTGTTGTCCTTTCACCAGCAGGCAAAGACTTCTAGCAAATCACAATTTCTTAAAAAAGGGGGGATTTTATGCGGTGGTTATTTAACATTACAGTGCACCCTTCTTTTACATGGGGGATCCATTCCGGACCCCCTTGCATAAATGAAATTGCACTTATGCTTGAGCCCGTTACAAGTAATGGGGCTCATGCTTGTGGCAGCACAGCAGCGCGGGCATGCCACGGGCACACACACCATTGTTTCTTCCAGTGCACAGCACCACTTTTTCCGGTATGATGCGGGCGCACTGTATTATTATTATTATTATTATTATTATTATTATTATTATTATTATTGCTACTACTGTGCCATTCATTCATACTGTGAGCAGTATTTGAGTCCCAGTTGGGAAGAAAGGAATGGAATAAATCCAGTCAAACAATTCTTCACAAACATTATTTTGTTAAATATTGCAGTTAAGTGGAGTGGAATCTAACCTGAGCAACCACATACTGATTCCCCCAAAAAAGAAATCCATAGATTTACCACTGGGCTGTATTAATCAGCACCACCTCTTCCTTGGGTGTTTCATCGTGTTAACAGCAAGTGTTCCTTCCTAATAGCCAATCCAAGGCTGTCCTTTGTGTCCTGCTCAAGTGAGATCACTGGTGAGCAAGGCAATAGAATCAAGGAGGATAGAAGGCCTTCTGCAGATGGTTTGCAGCTTTTAACCAAACCTTCCCTGAAGCATTTATTATCTTCCTTGTGGACTAAAGGCAATAGAATTGAACTACAGTGCGTGATCATATAAACAACCCCACTGTTAGCCATTATCTATTCTCATTTGTCAAGGCAATTTTGCCTTATGGCAACTCGGGGGAATGGGAAAACCCTGCTTTCCTGCCTCCATTTTGTATAAATCTTTACAACCACTTAAAAGGAAAATCAGTGCTTGACAAGCGTGGGCAGCTCTTTACAATACAATTGAGGCTCTGAGAGGCAGAGATGGTTCCAAAAATGGGATCATTGAAGTTCTTATTGCCAAAATAGGGGGGGGGGGGGAAAGACAAGAGAATTCCTTTTCAGTATTCATAAAATTAGCCACATCTCTACGTCTCATTACACCTGACTGGCCTTATTAGCTATTCATGTCATGCAGAGCATAGCTTGGCTGACAGTTGCAAGTGAAGAAGCACAAAGCTGTGAAATCTCTTTAATAAATATGTTAATAATGGGTTTGAGATGAAAATCAAAGTCGTGACTCACCATTTCATTGACAATGTCTTCCATTGTGGCTTACCGATGAAGGCTCATGTATTGGTTGGTTACATATTGGAAAAATAATTGCATAGACTTACATTAGCATGGAAGAGATAGATCTTTGAGGGAAGGGTTTTTCAGGAATATGGGTCAACAGGCACTGCTTCTTCAGTGATTGCTGAGCTGCACCACGGATGTAGCATTGTCCCTAGATTAAAATTCTTCCCTACAAATGAAATTTCCTTCAATTTCTAAATTTCATGTATTGCAGAGAGTGAGACATTGAAACTCACTCACCCCATAGAACTCTCATATTTGCTGTCTTTACATTCCCATAGTAACATTCCTGCCCTTTCCTTGGATGTCAGAACTCTCTAAATGTTCAACTGCAATGCTACAAATTTGAGGACTGAAGTGAAATTTCATGGATGGGCAGAATTTCTGTTATTATCTTCACCCCCAATTAATGCCACCCAGTTTCTTCTCAGATTTTCAGTTCCTGATTAAAGCATTGTGTAATTGTTTGACTCAAAATTTCCCATTCTGTTAACTTTAGCTCACTCATCCCGAGTAAAGTTGTTGTTGTTATTATTATTATTATTATTATTATTATTATTATTAACCTTTATTTATAAAGCGCTGTAAATTTACACAGTGCTGTACATACAATCTTTTTAATTAGACGGTTCCCTGCACTCAGGCTTACAATCTAAAAAGACATGACATAAAAGGTAAAGGGAAAGGTGGTGGGGCTAGTAGGCTAATACATATAAAGTACATAGCAATACAGGAAATGGTTCAATAAAACAGGCATCAAAAGAACATCAAATAGCAAGTGACAATTATGCAATGCCTGGGAATGCTTCTCTGAACAGGATGGTCTTCAACTCCGTTTTGAAGCTGGTTAAAGAAGTGATGGCTCTTGCTCGCGGGGGAAGAAGGTTCCAGGAGTGAGGGGCAGCAAGTGAAAAGGGGCGAATCCGAGATGGGGCAGAGGAAATCCTGGGCTGGGACAGGAGCCCTTGACTACCAGAACGGAGGGCCCGAGTGGGAAGGTGAGGAGAAATAAGGTCTGATAAGTAGGAAGGGGCCAGTCCATGGAGGGCTTTAAACATCGACAGCAGGAGCTTGTACTGAATACGGAAAGGGAGGGGGAGCCAGTGAAGGGATGCCAACACAGGAGAGATGTGGTCAGAGTGGTGGGCGGATGTGATAATGCGTGCAGCTGAATGCTGGACAGAGATTAAAGGATGGAGGTGAGAAAGAGGAAGCCCAGCCAGGAGGACGTTACAGTAATCAAGTCGTGAGATAACTAGGGCATGGACCAGGATCTTGGCAGTAGAGGCGGAGAGATATGGTTGGATTTTAGCCATATTGTACAAAAAGAATCTACAAGCCTTGGCTGTGGTCTGGAACTGAGGGATACATGACAGAGAAGAATCAAAGATGAAACCAAGACTGCGGGCTTGCTGGACTGGTTGAATACAAATGTTGTCCACAGAGACAGAAAAGGAGTGTTGAAGGGTGGGCTTAGGAGGAAAGACAAGAAGCTCTGTCTTGGACATGTTGAGCTTCAAATGCCGATGGCGCATCCACTGCGAGACAGCTGTGAGACATGATGAAACTTGCTGTTCAAGCCTTGGAAAAAGGTCGGGGTTGGAAAGATACAACTGGGTGTCATCAGCATAGAGATGGTAGGAAAAACCAAAAGAGCTGATGAGTTTTCCTAAGGACAGAGTGTAGAGAGAAAACAGAAGAGGACCCAGAACAGAGCCCTGGGGAACTCCAACAGATAAGGGAACAGGAGAAGAGGTCTGACCGCCAGCAACCACTGCAAAAGATCTGCCAGACAAATAAGATTGAAATCAGTCAAGAACAGAGTCTGAGAACCCAAGGTCAGAAAGTATATTAACTAGAAGAGAGTGATCAACAGTGTCAAAGGCTGCAGACAGATCAAGAAGGATGACAACAGAGTAAAGGCCATTTGCCTTGGCCAGTAAAAGATCGTTTGAGATCTTGGTGAGGGCTGTCTCTGTAGAATGCCTTGGGTGGAAGCCAGACTGAAAGGGATCGAGGATGGAGTTGGCTTCAAGAAACTCAAGACAGCGAGAATAAACAACCCGTTCCAAAACCTTAGAAAGAAAGGGAAGAAGAGAAATCGAACGATAGCTAGACAAAGAGGAGGGATCAAGAGAAGGTTTTTTCAGAATAGGGGAAATGAGAGCATGTTTGAAGTCCGAAGGGAAGGAGCCTGTAGAGAGAGAGAGATTGAAGATATGGAGAAGCGAGGGCAGAAAAGAAGGAGCTATAGAGATTAGAAGACGAGTAGGAATTGGGTCAAGATGAAGAGACAGGAGGAGAGGGAGGTTTAAGCAAAGAGTTGAAGGTGGAGAACAAGCACTGAGGGCGCCTCTCATTGGCAGAGATCAATGATTTGTAATAATTCTGTTTTGCCATAGAGAGGGCACGTGAGAAGGAAGAAAGAACAAATTTGTAATGGATAAAATCAGGCCGCTGTTTGGACTTTCTCCAAAGACATTCAGCTGCTCTAGAGCAGGACCAGAGAAACCTAGCGATGGGAGTAAACCAGGGCTGAGGCCTAGTCTTAGAGAAAGAAGTGCGTACAGAGACAGGGGCAAAATGGTCAAGAGTCGAGGAAAGAGTGGAGTTAAATAAAGACATTGCTGAATCAGCAGAATCCCCGAGATTTAGGGAAGAGAGAGATGAATCCAGGGTCTGACCAAGATGGTTAGAGTCAACAGATTGAAGGTTACAAAAATGGCGTTGAACAGTATGACGAGGAGGAGGAGTATAAGTAAGAGCAAAGGAGATTAAGTGATGATCAGATAGTGGAAAGTCAAGTGCCAGGTAGTCAGAAATGGCGCAGTTTGCAGCAAGAACTAGGTCAAGATAGTGACCAAGAGAATGAGTTGAAGAGTTGGAATGTGGTTGGAGGCCAAAAGAAGCTAGGAGAGAGTTGACGCGAGATGATGTAGGGTTATTGGAATCGTCAACGTGGATATTAAAGTCACCTAGGATCAAAGTGGGGACTGAATCTGAAAGAAAGAATGTCAGTCCTGATTCGAAGTCTGCGAGGAACTGGGTAGCAGAACCAGGAGGGCAATAGATAACTGCAACCCGGAGCTGTAGAGGAGAAAAGAGTCTAATAGGATGAAACTCAAAGGAAGAGAAATGTTAGCTGGGGGGAAAAGATAGAGCTTGGAACTGGCAGGTGTTAGATAGCAAGATACCAACCCCTCCTCCTCAACCCTCAGGGCGGCTGGAGTGGTGAAGGAGAGACCACCAAAAGAAAGGGCAGCGGGGGTTGCAGTATCATGGGCTGGGAGTAATGTTTATAGTTCCACTGCATAGCTTGCTTATTGGTTTATTTATTTATCTTTATTTACCATTCTTCTACTGAAGTAAAGGTGGCATAATAGGTCTTTCTCCTTTTCACTTTTATCTTCACAATAACTGTGGGAGTTAGGCCAGATTGAAAAACTGACTGACCCAATTTCACCCAGTGGGCTTTATGGCCAAGCGAAGATTTCTTCCAGTGCTCTAGCCATTACACCACTCTGGCATTCTACAAATATGTTGCCCACCTCTGTTTTAAGAGATGGGACAGAAAACATCCAACAGAATCCAAACTGCCTTGATTTTGGACTCACTACACAGCTACTAGAAGCCTGCATGGTTTATGTCTCTGTGTTGCACAGACTGCATTGTGGACGGATGTTGGTTTCCATTTAGTGTTTATTTAGTGTGTTTCTTTCATTTCAGTTAGAGAAAATTGCACAAGAGATCATTAACTTTTTATAACTCTAAACCACAGCAGGAAACTGGAGACATAAAGTCCATGTTCTTACCACCATATATGGCATCACATCTCATTTCTCAAATTAACTTTCTAATCAAAGACATTTTGTTTTTAAACAGCTCTGGTAATACTTGGGATAAATAAGGGTGTGAGAGTCTGGGTTTTTATAGTTTTCAGATTGCAAATGGTTCCACATAATGATGCATCCCTCCTTGTGTTTGCATTAATTAGCCAGTAATGAAATCCATCCCAGAAGTGTTCCCTGGATATTGCTTGCTGACTGCTGTAATCTTTAAAAGAGAAAAGTGGCAAGTGTTAATATATACTCTTTTATTTTGGGAAAGGGTTTAGGTTCACCCTACATCAAGATGGAAAGCTGAAGTAGCAGTTAATAGTAATTTTTTTTTGCTCCACCCATTTCAACTAGCTCCTTTGAATATTACATAACAACACATAAGGACTTTTCTGTAGACTGGGATAAACAAACTTCAGTCCTCCATATATATGTCCTAGAAATTCCAGCCCACAATTGGTTAATTGTAAGGAATCATGGGTGTTGCAGTTCAAATCCTCTTTTCAGGTCAAAGATTCCTCACCCTGCTGCAGATCTTTCCCAGAGTGCTGGTGGAACAAAGGGAGAACTAGGTACCAGGCAAGGCCCTCAGCCCAGCAAGAGGTTTGCATCAATTGACAGACCCTCCCGGTACCACTTAGCCACCTCCTTCCAGGTGTTTCCTGTCATACTACCCTGTCTAACTGATATGAGAATCAGAGTTGGTAGCCCTGCCATGAGAAAGAATGAGGAGGCCATGTGTCACAGTGAATGCTGATACTGCAGCCACAACATTGTAAGTTAGGTCCTAGAGGAGGGCTCCAAGGGCCACTCAACCTTCCATCCTTTTGTAGGTCAGTAAAATGAGTTTGTTTGGGGTAATTAGTTTACACATTGAAGACTACTCAGGGAGTGCTAGTTCACTGGTAAGCACTATAAAAATGTACTTGCTATTGCTATAATAAGGCAGTTTCCTCAAGTAGCAAATGGTGAAGGGCACAAAATAGATAGAGCTCTATGAGTTATGTAACTTCTTCCCTATTGAGGTGCCCTTTGGCTTTCAGATGCAGTAGTAAGTGTTGTCTTGATTCCAGTGCTGCAATAATAACTGAATTTCTATTTAGTTTTTAATTTGGAATGATAGAGATGCCACCTTGACCTTTCTCTCAAGGCATTCCAGCATTTTGGGATGCCCTGTCAGCAAGATACAAAACCTTCTGAACAACTTACCCTTTCTCTCTTTCTGACAGATGATATCAGTGGGGCTCAGAATATAAGGCAAGCACTTTTGCCCACAAGATTATTTCTGAAGGCCTTTGATGCATGAAGACAACTGCCAAAGAGGAGTTATTGAGCAGGTGCCTTAGGTGCTTTACAGACTTCCCAAAAAAGGCGGTCTACTGGCGCCGTCATTTGCTGCGCGGAGGAGCCCCAGCGGCTAAACCGCGCGGCTCCTTCGTGCAGCAAAAAGAAGCTGCAAAAAGCGGCTTCTTTTTACAGCACGGAAATAGCATCACAAAGTGGCAATGGCACACTCGTGGCATCATTTCCGCCATGAGACGTGCAGACGCTAGGCGTCCACAACGTCAAAATGATGGTGCCCATTTTGTACATGCCGAGCGTGTACTAGGGTTAAGGGCATCTGGAAAGGATGCCCCTTTCTAACTCTAATACGTGCGCGGCACATACTTTTTGCCCGTCTGTAACGGGCCTTAGTCATCTTTTTTCTTTGGGGTCTATAGCAGGGGTGTACACACTTTTCAGCCCTGAGGGCGACATCTAGTTTCAGCAGTAGTGGGGCGAAATGCACTTACATGTATGCATATGTGTGCGCACGCACACACACACGTGCACACACACACACACACACACACACACACACACACAGGTCTGTAGTAGGAGTAAGGTTTTCATCTCACCCCATCCTTGTGATCCAGATCAAGATCTGCTCAAGATCTACTGCTTTCCCTCCTATTAATGACACAGAGTTGGGAAGAACATATTTTTTTTAAAAAATCAAGAAATGGTAGGAAAAACGTGTCTTTTGCAATGTCAAGAAACCCCAATGAAACAAATCCTGGTGGACTGGTGAGAATCTTTGCAGTTTGGGACTTATTCTTTGCAAAAGTCACACATGGCTGTTTTATATAGGAAACAACATTTTCTGTGCAGAAAATAGTATTTCTGTGAGGAGATATTGTAGTCTGTGCTGGAAATACTGTTTCCATGTGCAAATTGTTGTGCAACAGGAGTCCTCAACTGTAAATAATGTTTGAAAACTGTGCAGTTTTAGACCTATTTGAAACAAGGAAAAAATGTTGACATTACTCTTTGTTTCGTCCGAGAAGAAAATCAGCAGAGAGTTACAAAAATATGTAAAGTCATACCTTGGTCCTTATGTCAAGCAAGAATGGAAAACCACCCCCAAAACTCCTGTATGCAATGAACCTTTATTTCTTAATTCCTAGTTTCTAATCTATCCATGTACTCTCTTGTCTTTCTGTCTCAAAAAGTTGTGACCAGAGGCAGACTTACAACTATGCACTTGTTATTCAGAAAATTGTGCATTTCTGAGTAAACTGCAAGAGTTTCTTGAAAATGTACAGTTTTGAAACATTAAGGTGAGTTTTCCATCCTTTGCAAGAAAAAAAATCCCTAATGTTTTGACAAAATGAAAAGACATACTGAGACCAAAAATCACCCTCTAGCCTAAGGAACCCTCAAACAAAGGACTTTCTTTGCTCTAAGTCTGGGCTCCCCTTTGCTCTTGACCTGCCTGCCTATTCCAATTCCCCAATTTCTTCTCATGCTTGCTTGGTCATAGGAACCCCTGGGTGGTCTTGGGCAAGTCATTCTCTCTCAGCCTCAGAGAATGGCAATGGCAATCCCCCTCTAAAGAAATCTGACAGGAAAACTCCATGATAGGTTTGCTTACGATCACCATAAGTTTGGAAATGATGTCAAGACATGTATTAACAACGGGAACACAACAGTTGGACCACATTTGGGAGATTTCATCCCTAGTCTGTGCAGCTTGCAGGAAGAGCAAAATTGCTTCAGCTCTTGGTACAGCTGCCTGCCCTGATTTATTGGAAGAGACAGTGGCTCTCCAAGGTTTTATAGATGTGCATGTTTTTCAGCCTTGAGAAACTAAACCCAGGTGCATTTATATGCAGACTATGTTTGTACCATTAACCCAGCATTGAGATAGGATGTTTCCTGAAGATCCTTTTGTATATCTGTAGGGAGGGGCATGGGCTCAGAACCAAGTTCAGAGTGGAACTTTGTAGTTCTACCTTCTCCTCCTCTCACCGCTATCCAGCCTCAGGAGGAATTGCATCTGCATCTTCCCAGTGGGAAGGATTGGCAAGACAGAGGCAATTCAAACATTGAAGATACTGCTGCTCTGAGCTCCCAGGAGAAGGAAAAGGAGGGTGTACTTCACCTCTAAGCACACCCAAGTTTCTTCCCTCCCCTACTGAGCTGTGTTTGAATCACTTCCCCCCTTCCTCTCTTTCCAAATGGATTTGACAATTGCCAGAGGGAGAGGTCTAGGAACAAAGCACAAGGGTAAAAGAACAGCTTCCCTGTACACTATCCACAAAGGAACATACGCATGAGTATGCACACTTATGCATATACTTGTCACTCAAATCCTGGAAATTGGTCATACATTCCATATGGTAAGGTATTGCATCCCATTTCCTAATTCAAACTTTAGCTCCAGTACAGTGCAAATACATTCTACTTGGCATTTAAATCCATCAGTTTGTCACCCTCCCTTTGGTTTGCATTCACAGATTCCTTGCCATTCATAGATATTTAACGCAAACCGTGCACCATGTACTTTTAGTCATGTGAACTTCATTAATTACATGCTAAGTTAGAATGTTTGAGTAGGTCCATAATCAGTGAAAATGCCACCATCTGCTGGCAACATCTTTGCAGAAAAAGCATCTATGTGTGGGTGGTTCTGTGAATTAATCTTCCTATGCTCATTGTAAACCTAAAGCCTTCACTGAGATAGATTTGAGAATGATAAACATTATCTCAGTGCATAGAGCATCCAGAGATTATAATACTGACATGAATACTATGACCAAGACAAGAAGAAGAATGATCTTCAAAAGGCTACATGATTTTAACAACAACAAAAGTATATGGTTAAATATAGAGACATGTGTGATCTGTGAAACACAGTTGTGAAAAATACAAAGAACCCATAAACCCAAGAACAGGTTATTTCAGTTAGTAAGAAAAATAAAAAAAAAGAAGGAAAGAAGCCAGAATACTTTTTCCACAAACCAAACCAGCATGGAGAAATTGGAAGAAGGTCTGCAACAGAAATGTGTATAAAATGTGAAACTTGTCCCTTTCTAATGTGTGTATACAGCCTGCCCAGAAAGATTAGTGGAGCAATTATAAAGTCTTAAAAAAAACTACTTAAATCTTTTAATGACTTCTACTTATGCATTTGAATACTAACACTAGATAAATTAACTACATTTACATTTTCTTTCTTGCCACCAATGAACTTATTCATCACTATCGCCAAAGCAACCCTGTGAGGTATATTAGGATATGAAACAGTGGTTTCACCCAGCATCATGTGTACTAGTGATGGTGCTTTAAAATTCTAGTGTTACTCCTACCCCTGTTCCACCCTACAATGAAGAAGAAAAGTGAATGATAACAAAGAGATGAAATTCAACAGGCAAAGTGGCATAGGCTGATTCTCTCTGCATCCCTCATTCTTTTCAACATGCACAGAGTCCTTCTGCTTTTCATTCAGATCCCTGGGGACTAGTATACTCACAGTAATAGTATTTAACATGATATTAACATATTTGGATTAGAGCTGCAACTGCTCTGTTCTCCCAAAGTTCATTGTTCATTTGCATATATCAAGTTATTTAATTAGAGCTTAGGAATGGTCAGCATGGTGTAGTGGTTTGAGTGTTGAACCAGAACTCTAGAGATCAAGCTTTGAATCCCGACTGAGCCATGGAAACCCACTGTGACCCTGAGCAAGTCACATTCTCTTAGTCTTAAAGGAAGGCAAAGGCAAACTACCTCTGAACAAATCTTGCCAAGAAAACTCCATGATAGATTTGTCTTAGGGTCACCAAGGTCCAAAACAAACTGAAGAAATAATCCAGTTTGAGACTACTTTTACTGTCCTGGATCATTGCTAGGGAATCCTGGGAATTGTAGTTTGTTATGACATCATAGTACTCTCTGACAGAGAATGCTAAATGTCTCACAAAACTACAATTCCCAGGATTCTCTAGCACTGAATCAGAACTGTTAAAGCAGTCTCAGACTGGATTATTTCTGTAGTGTATTTTGGACCCTTTAAGTCAGAAATGACGTGAAAGTGGACAGTTTAATTTTAAAGAGAAAAAGATGAAAAGAGGGATGAGGAGGGTGGAGGTAAATTTGTCAATCTGGAAAAAAAGACCAGTTTAAACTAGAAAGGTGGCAACTGTAATTTAGTATTCAAATATTATTACAAATTAATCAAATAAAATTGTTTTCACTCTTAAACATAATGTCAGGACAGCTGACAGCAGGTAGTAACCTGGTGGTTTCTATAAAACTGTGTTAGATTTCACTTGTCCAATGTTCACATTGTATGAAACAAACAAACAAACAAACAAAAAAAGACAAGAACTACACCCATTATTAGGAAAGATATTTTAATCTAAATTAAACTCGAAGGAGGTTTAATTCCTAAATGCTTGGAAGACTGCAGCCATCTAGTGGGTAATTTATGAGGTTAGAATTGCCATTCAATCTCCAGCTCTCCTTCTAGATAGGGTTTTTCCATATTCCATCTGCTCTAATCCAGACACCCAATCTGCATATTATGTAAATTATTGTAATTATGCATATTATTAATTGACTTCCTAGTTTTGCAGGGTAAACATTAATTTTTACCTTTCTGGTATTTCAGTCTCAGTACCATTAAAAAAAATCACAACTCCTCTTCTGTGTGAACAAGCATAATGTTTAAAGTGCTGGACCTGAAACTGAGATACCGAAGTTCAAAGCCCTGCCTGGTCATTGAATTCACCGTGTGACTTTAGGCAACACTACCTCTCAGCAAATTTACCTTAAAGGGCTGTTGAGAGGATTAACAGCAAGACAGGAACCATGTAAAGTGATCATGCACACTGGTGTGGTGGTCAGAAGAAGTGGGAAGAGATGGATGGGGAGGGGACGAAGACACATATAGGAATTTCTAATGGTATTCTCTGTTGTTTCAGAGGGCTAAAGAGGTTTTCCCTTACATTTTCTTTTGGTTTCATATCTAGCAGGTATAATTCACAACAACTTTAGATTTCATTACAATAATATGACATAGGGATTCAGAGTCTTCTGCTATCTTTGCATAAAAATTTAAGTATTTTGAGCTTGTCCAGTCCTCATTTCTAAGGAAGAAAACAATTGTCAATATTTCTTTCATATTATTTAAAGGGCTTGGCTGCATGAGCATCGTTCTCACAGCAATCTCATGAGTAAAATAAAAATTGGAACAGACTCTGTTCACAGCAACCAGTATCTCATATCTTCAGAATCACATGACTGGGGCTGCTTTGGTCATCATACTTTGTTCCTGAACCCCTCCCCCCCTTAACCCCTCCTCTCTGCCTTATGTCCTACCTAGAAAGCCTTTTGGTTATTTATTTATTTACACTTTTTCATGCAGTTCTGGTGCTCTGCTACTGCGAGTTACTGTGAGTTAAGTTTTTTTTTTTTAAAAAAAAGAAAGAATAAAAAGGAAAAAAATCCAGGGAATTAGGCTGCTTGGGGTATAGCCAGGGGAAGGGAGGGACAAGGGGAGAGGGGTGGATACTGGCACCACGTGGCTTCCAATTGCACAACTGCCCCAGCAGCAACATTTCAGACCCAGGGACGTGTGCAATTGGGAGGTCATTGATGGCTTTCCCCTGTCAATGAAAAGAGATGCTGGAGCTATGGGTTGGGAACAGTGCAGTTATGGGTAGGGAGTGTTGTTGTGTGATAAGTATTCTCAAAGCCACTTTTTTCCTGGTGTAACCATGGTTTAAAAGCCACGTGCAGTAATCTTCTAAGTCTCCAAAGAGCAGCTGAAGAATCTTCATGATGCCTTTTAACCTACAGGATTGGTTTAACCAAACACAAAATATTGGGAGGAGAGACTTACATTGTTTATTGTTACATAAAGACCACAAACAGATGCATTCACAAGTCAGTTGTAACAGAGATTGCAAGAAAATAGGCCTCAAAAAATACCAAGTTGATCTTTGACGGACAAATCAGTCTCAGATTGTATTGGCAGACTGTTATTCTGAGCAGAAATTTGTGTCAGAATATGTGAATACTGAGATGGGATAGCATTCATTCAACTAAGGGAATTGAGAACTGTCTGCCTGTGTTATTCGAATTCTTCCTTACATTGCTTGTTCATTCCACAAATAATAGACCCGAACAGCAAACACCTGGCGAGTTGGTCACGCAGCATGATTTCACATTATAATCATCTCATCACAAAGCTGAAAATAGCATTCCACTGAAGCCTTAAAGCAGTAATACTTCAGGAAGGAAGACAATACCAGACTTCTGTAGGCAACCTACACACTGCCATCTGTAAATGACAAAACTGAATCCTATAAACTGCATTATGTCTGACCTTCAGAGTCCTCAGAAGATTATGAATTTACAGCCCTCTTACTATGTCATCTCATATCTATGCAGGTTTTTTTTTTAAATGATCCATTCCTTCTGGTTATTGTGAACAACCAAAATTAAGAAATGAGAGCAAGACTCATTTCATTGTCATGGGAAAGTTAATTGTGTGACCCCAAACAAAAATGAGTGAACAAAGCATGTGCATTTTTCAAAAATGAAAGAATCTAATACAGTGAGTCCTTCCTATCCATGGGGATTTGGTTCTGCCTCCCCTTGTTGGATGGGAAAAACCATGGGAGCTAAAGCTCATATTAGTCAATGGGTACTGCCATTGGATAATATGGGGCAGGGTGATCTGTAGGAGTTCCAATCTGTTGATAGCCTGCCTGCCGATACAGCGGGCTCACTGCATATGTCTTATGTATACGTGGATTATTTATTTATTGTATATCTATCATAGAATCATAGAGTTGGAAGAGACTGCAAGGGCCATCCAGTCCAACCCCCTGCCAGGCACGAAATCTCAATCAAAGCATTCCCAACAGATGACCATCCAACCTCTGTTTAAAGACCTCTAAGGAAGGAGACTCCACTACACCCCGAGGGAGTGTGTTCCACTGTTGAACAGCCCTTACTGTCAGGAAATTCCTCCTAATGTTGAGGTGGAATCTCTTTTCCTGTAGCTTGCACCCGTTGCTCTGGGTCCACCATTCTTTCAAAGACAAGCAATATACAGTGCACCCGCTCCATACGCAGGTGCACTATACGCGGCTTCCACTTTACGCGGAAGCTGCACTACAATGGTATGAATAGGGCACACAATGGTATGAATAGGGCAAATATCTAACAGGCTTAAAAAATGACCTGACTTATTTTCTAGCAGGGTGGAAATATTTGGGTGTTATTTATTTGGGCTATTTGGGTGTTATTTATTTCTTTACAGATCAGAAGCTGCTTCTGCTGTGACTCTCTCAACATTTAATAAAGTGGTTGCTTAGTAATTTACACCCTTCTCAATCACTTAGTATGAATGACATTGACGTTTCTAGTGGTTCACTAGAAAGTCTTTCAGCTCATCATTCAATTATTAAGCTGCCTCATGTATGAATTGACTGAATTAAAACATCTAATACATCACTTATGGGAAGTTTAGATTGAGCTCTCTCTCTAAATTTGGTTTCCTTTAGATGAATAAAACTTGACAATAGTGTCATTTTTAAACTATTAAACTATTTGGAAAATTTGATAACATGTATACATCAAGAACAAAGTTGACTAGTTTGAGCTATCCAGAGTTGTTAACAAAATATCTTCAGTTTGTATCCTTCAATGACAAATTTAATATTTCTTGTGCTTAGTCAGGAAATTGGTAGAGATCAAAAATGGCCATTCATTTTTTAAAAAGATGAAACCAACATAGAAAGTCATATGAACTATATCCAGCAGAGATCCCTTTCCAAGAACAATCAGTGGAAGAAATATAGAAATATAGTAAGAACATAAAAGAAAAGAGTTGTTGTGTGCCTTCATAACATTTTTGATTTATCACACTCTTGGGTGAACCCATCATGGGATTTTCTTTGGCAAGATTGGTTCAGAGGGGGTTTGCTTTTCTCTACCTCAGAGTCTGAGGTAATGTGAATTGCCCAAGGTCAGCCAATGAGTTTTCATGACCAAGCAATGATTTGAACCCTAGTCTCCATAGTTGCAGTCCAATGCCCAAATCACTACACAATGCTAGATACTAAGGGGTAAAAAGGAGTGGGATTTCTAAAAAAGTTGCTGGTGCTCTGATTTTGGATTATACATACTTGATTTAATACAGACCTGGTTTTCCTTTTGATGCTTTCACCATATGATTCACTGCATTCATGGACAGGGTCTGATTTGTGGATTTGATTCCTGCATGCATCATGAAGCATAGGCCACAGTCTTATGGCTTTCTTTTTAAAAAGGATTGGACATATTCTAGAGGGCAAATCTACCAGTGTTAACTCCTAATATGAGGTCAGAACTGCAAGTAAGGCCTGAAAGGAATCTAAAGCACAGAATGAGTCAGTGAACAGTAAGCAGTTGTGACTCATGGACACAGTAGGAATGAGATCTTGCTTGGTCCTTGACAGCTAGATATTCAAGAGCTATACACAAAAGCTGAAATCTGAAAGACTTAGGGACAGACAGACCGGCAGTGTCAGCCAGCTTCAAGCAGGCTTGGGGGTATGGCATTTACAACACCACACCCCCAAGTTGTCCGGTAATTGCACCAGTGATTACATGTTGGGCGGCTTCAGGGCAACTTGGTGGTGTGGCGTTTAAAAGGCATTGGAAGCTGGCTGAACCTGTGAAGGGGGGGGGGCTTCAATCTGTCCCAAATAAGAGCAGCTCTTTGCTGCTCCTATTTGGGCTGGATTCTGGCTGGATTGGGGCCACACATGCAGTTGCTATGGCCTCAATCTGGCTTTGTCAGGGGATGCTTGAAGCCACCCCTTTGGGGTGGTCTGTTTCGCCCCATCGTTCCCATGTGTTGTGCCTACATCTGGAAGCTTTTAAATCTGAATCTTCTAAGCCCCAACCAGAGCATAGCTGGAAGCCATCAGTATTGCCTACGGAATTGGTCTGCTTGTGAAGAAAGTCATGAACATCATCATGAGGAGCTCTCTTCATCAAGATGTGAGTTGTTCTGAAGTGTGGAGCCAGAGTATTTATCATGTAGACACTATGCCCCGACTCCACCTCCACCTTGGCTTTTAAGGCCGGAGTGTACAGGGCCTCAGTCTCAAACTGGGACTCTAACTCAGCCCCCTCATCCTCTGAGCATGACAGCTATCTAGATAGTAATATTCTTTGCTATGGTTTTTTTTTCACATTTAGAAATCTATATAAGTTTGGGGTTTTTTTTTTTGGCAGAGATTTATGCTAATATGCAAGGCATATTTTTCATATATTATTTTCTTCTGTTTAGATCAGGAGTAGGCAACCTGCGGCCTGTGGGCCGGATGTGGACCGGCGAGGCCTTGGGACCGGCCTCAGCCTGGTCCTGCCACCGATTGCCGCCGGGGCCCTTGGCCTCTCATGCGCAGGGGCAATTGTCTATAGAAACCTCAGAAACATGCATTTATATTAACATTTTTTAAAAAATCAGCAATTTTTTTCGCGTGTCCTCCACTTTTTTAAAAAAAGTGTCCACCATTTGCAAATTTTGTCCTACATTTGTCCCGGTTTATTTATTTATTTAAATTTTTTTAAAAAATATTTAATTATTTATTTTTTGGCTTCGACCCCCAGTTGTCTGAGGGACAGCAACCCGGCCCCCAGCTCAAAAAGGTTGCCTACCCCTGGTTTAGATAATCACAGAAACAAAATTGACAGAAGTTTTATGATGTTTTAAGAAAACCAAATATTTGCTGAGAATGTCTATATCATGATGGTGAACCTATGGCATGCATGCCAGAGATGGCACATGATGCCATTTCGCCCGGCACACGGTGGGGGGGGGGACAGGAGGAATAGGTGTGCACCTCTTCCTCCTCCTTTCCAACCCTTCCTGGCCTCCAGCCACCCCTTCAGAGACAGCTGAATGCCAGGAACGGCACTGGGAGAGGAAGAGGAAGAGGTGCATACCTGTTCCTCCTCCTTTCTGACCCTTCCTGGCCTCCCGCCGTCTCTTTGGAGGCAGCTGAAAGCCGGAAATGGCACTGGGAGAGGAGGAGGAAGAGGCGCGCACTGATATCCATGAACTACCCTGCTTCTCATAGTTGTGATGGGGGACACTATCTCTTGGGCAATGTTTCATCCCTGTCTGGTCAATTTCCAGAGAGAGTGATATTGGGGAGGGGATCATCTCCTACTTTTCCTGACAATGCTTTGGAAGACAGCCCTGGAAAGTTGTGTGTTTGCTATTTCTCTGTGGTGCAGCAAAGAATTTTGCTTAAAATTTATTTGACAGAAAAACAAGGTCTTTCATCAGTCCCCAAGCAATTTGTAGATCCTTCTCAAGGTAGATATGGAACATGGTCCCTATGAAAATGATGGGAAATATCGCCAACCTTACCTCTTTAGAGTTTAAAATGTGAGTAAAGTGAGCTCACTTGGGCTAAACCAGCTGGAAAGAAACCATTAAAGTTAATCAGGGATCAGAAATCCTGTCATGAAATCCTACAAGTTAGTGTAATTTCAAAATGCAGCACCAGCAGCACTTTATGTCTTTCTTCTTTCCTGTAACCCAATAAGATTAATTTGATAGTGTGCCAATCCCAGAACATCTCAGTACCACATGCAGGCTACACATCTCTAAGATCACTCCGCACCTTTTTTCACACTGCTTTTAAAAACATCTTTGCCTGACCTGGGTGGGTTACAGACTGCCCGTTTGGGGCCGCCTGTAACCGGCCCTTTCCCCGCTGTATTGGGGCCTCAGCTGCCACAACGGCAGCCTCTGAGGCCCCGATCCGCCGCTTTCCAGGCCACAGGGAAGCGGCAAAAGGCCGCTTCCCTGCGGCCTGGAAAGGGGTGTCCTTGGGGCTTCATGTCCTAAGGACACCCGACAGCGGCGGGGAGGAGGAGAAAGGAGCCGCTTGGCCTCTTTCTCCCTTGCGTTGCTGGCGCAGCCGTCTAAAGGCTGCGCCAGCAACGCAAACTGCAGAAGGAGCTCTGTTTCGGAGCTCCTTCTCGCGCCGTGGAAAGGGCGCTCTAATGCCAACTTCCAATGCCTCATTTGGAGGCAGCACGGTGGTGACGTCGTAATGGCGGCCCCCATGTGGAATGGGCGCTGCCATTTTGTATGGACTGGGTCCGTACTAGGGTTAGGGGCGTCAAGAAGTGATGCCCCTTTCTAACCCTAGTATGGACCCAGTCCGTACTATTACGCCTGTTTGTAACGGGCCAAAGAGACCTGGCGTCTCAAAAGCTGGCATAAACATCTGTATGTCCCTTTCTTTGTTTTTATAAAGGTATCGACACAATGTGGATTTGGGGACTTGAGCAGAGGAAGAAAGCAGCAAGAGACAGAGTGAAAGTGCCCTCCAGTGGTATGATTCAGAATTTATATTTGTCAAGTTGAACAAAGATGAATTGCATAGATCTTTGAAGCTTAATGAGACATAGTAGCATAGAAACAATCCTAGATATATTGTATTTCCTCTTGGCAAACTGAGCATGAGACATTATCACTGCAATCCTGCATGTCCATTATGCAATATGTAGCACTGTAACTAAAGTGCTATGTAGTGGATTCTGGGCAGACCTGCCCCAACCACATTTAACAGTCAGCAGCAACAGATACCAGTCTGTTCCCTTGTTGATCCATTATTTATGCCAGTGGCTGCTTACCATTAGGTGGAGTTGGGGGGGGGGGACTTGCATGGTCCCTACATCACCCCTAAAGTAGAGACTGCAAAAGGGTTGTGAATATGTAGCATTTACAAATACAGGATTCTGGCCTGTACTTTTTGAATGTGAGATCTGTTATTTGGCATACCGTATGGAGTCAACCTAGTTGTAGAAATAATTATTGAACTAGTAGTTTAAATAATCAATAGCAACCATATTGTTTATGTATTTGTTTCTTTATTTACATTTGTTCATTTACACATACTATTTTATTCCCCATATTAACAAGAAAGCTTTACAGTAAAGTTTTAAAAACTTCTCAACCCAGCAATATTATAAAGGTAATATGCAGATAAAACAGAACAGAAAAGCTGAAAACACCTGGAAAATACAGTCCATCTAGTGCAGTGCTTCTCAATTATTTTCTGTCATGCCCCCCCCCCCCAGGAAGAAGAAAACATTTCGCGCCCCCCATGCGACTGTAAATAGTATCATTTGTCTATAAAATTGTTATAAGTAGACCTCTGCATAACACTGTATCCTGAGCCTTGTGCCCCCCCTTTACGGAGCCTCGCGCCCCCCTGGGGGGCTCGCCCCACTATTTGAGAAGTACTGATCTAGTGGGTGCTGGAAAGACATCTGAACAAATGTGCATTTCTATGGAGAGAGCATTCTCAAATTGGGACACCAGCACTAAGATCTCAATAGAAGAGCTTAGGAAAAATAACTTGGGAAAGCTATTATTTTGAATAGCAAATCCCAGAAATCTATCAACAGCTATGCTAACTGCAAAGTCCTGGGGACTGTAATACAAAAGGTACTAAACTCTATGCCCCAGTAGCCTCTGCCAGAGCTATGATAGAATGAGAACCTGGCACCTAATGATGGGAATTGGAATCTAACATGTCTAGAGAGTGCCAGGTAGGGGGAGGATGGTTTACACAATGCAATGAAGTCTATGTTTGCTTGTTGCAAAATTAATGGAAATATTCTCTGAAGATGCCAGCCACAGTTGCTGGTGAAACGTCAGGAAGAAACTCTTCTAGAACATGGCCACATAGCCCGAAAAACCCACAAAAAACTATGGATGCCAGCCATGAAAGGCTTTGACTTCATAATGGAAATATTGTTTTTCACCAGATGCTGAGCAATTTAAGGAACAAATATTCATGATATTCTATGGCGCTCTTCAAATATAGGATTTTATTTGAAACAAATGGTTTTGTTTTGTTTTATTCTCTGTCTGAAATCTATCTGATAGTACTTGTGGTAAATGTTATCCATTTCTGTTACATCATTCCCTGCTGTTTAACATCACTTCTTGTTACATCCTCCTTCAAATATGGCTAAGTTTTCATCTTGATTTTCACCACATTCTTTTTTCCATTCTTTGTGTGGGGGGTTTGTTGCTGGGTGTAGTGATTTCTTGAATCTGTACAATGACTGTACCAAAAGGTTTTAAAAGAAGCAAAAGCTGGAGGGTGGCTGAACTTGTAGGGTTTGATGGGCCAATTTTCCACCTTTTAAAAAAAATTCTTTAGATTTACAGTATTATAGTACACAAGTGCCATTTCACTAATGTGTTGAAGCATTATGGTGTCATAACAGTAAAAAGTAGGGGGTGGAATTCATGATTACAGCTACAAATATGTAACCTGTGTCCAACACACTGCAAAAATAATCCAGTTTGAGGCTGCTTTAACTAGCCTGGCTCAGTGCTAGGAAATCCTGGGAATTGTAGTTTATTGTGGCACCATTGCTCTCTTACAGAGTAGGCTAAATGTCTTACAGAACTACAGTTCCCAAAATTCCCTAGCATCGAGCCAGGGAAATTAGAGTGGTCTCAGACTGGACTATTTCTGCAGTGTGTTTTGGATTCAGGTTACACATTTATGACTGGTTCATATTCACAATCCCTATGTAGAGATCATAAAAGCCCCCCAGTTCTGACTTATCAGGCAGAAGCAGCTGCAACCAATGGGAGTTCTTCTCTTGTTAATTAGGGTGCATCTGACTGATATTTCCATCTCTCTCTCACTATAGATTTCTAGCATGAGGAGGAATTATGACAGAGATCCTGCGTCTGACTTTTGCAACAAAGATCACTGGTGGGAAGCAGGGGTGTCGAAACATCAGTAAGCCCTCTCTCATTCACAGTGACTGCTGCCCAATAAGACTGAATTGGGAGGATTTTGGTGGGAGACACTACTTAGCTATGTAACTACTGTAATTACCTAGCTAAGCAGCTGATATAGAGTTGCAGCTAATATAATACCTCATAAATGCCTTAGCTGTGCTGGTGGCAGGTTCTGGAAAGTTGTAGCCCCAAAAGTAATTTTTCCAAGGTCATCGGCATGCTCTACTTTTTCTTTTACATTTCTTCACATGAAATTTATCATAGTCAATGAAATTATAGTCCATGACATTTGGGAGTAACCACATGAAACGGCAGAAGAGTACGTCATGAATACCGACATTTATTTTTGACACACTTTATTATCCTGATTTGAGTGAGAGAGACCAGATTACCTTCTAACTGTGAAGGGATTTATTCAGTCAGAGGACTGGCTGCTCAAATAACATGAAATCTCCATGTTTCTGAAAATGAAAAAAGTAGCTTAATTGTAGTTCTTTCATATGATTACCTCTCCCACAAATTGTGGATGTTTCTGGATGTTTCTGGATGGGGGATTCAACAGAGAATAAATATGAGTGGTTTCTCCATGTTCCTTCTTTGTACATTGCTTTTTTCTGACTTTAAGTGGGTCAAAAGCTCATGCTGTTACCGAAGCTATTCTGAGCTGTATTAGAGTAATACAGATCAAAAGCAGATTAGTGAGCAGACATCCCTTGAACCAGGCATATGCAGAAAGTAGAAAATCATGTCCCAGTAAATGCACAGGAGAAACCTTTCTGTGTGCCATTGCTTGTTCAGGCAGGCTGGGAGTCTCTTTGCAATGTTCTTAGTAGCCTTTAAGAAAGAGTGATCAGTGAATGTGAGCTTCTTTCTGCTTGCAACTCATTGCTGCATTGGCACTTTCTAGCCAATGCCCTGCAGCCAAAGAGCTTGGCCATCAAATTGCAAAATCCCCATTCATCTTAAACCATGGCTATACTAATTGTACTAAGCAGGGTGATATGGGTAGCCTTCATCCAAGCACACAGTATGAGACTGAAGTTGTTGTGTGTCCAGCTACAGGAACAGAGCTGGAAGTTTCTCCACACACACTCTGCTCTCCATCAGACAGTAAATGGGGGTAGTAACTAAAAGGTGGGTTGGGGGTGATGCCATAATTCTTGCCTGGCAGAACTTTATAGTACTGCTTCCTGATCAAGGAACTGTTAACCGTTAAAGCCACAGGGACTCCATCCTATATTCAGCCTGGCAACACTAATGACCTTTTGATAGTGCTGATTAGCTGTTTGTTGAGAAGGAAGGAGGTGAATATCCATGTTTTTGTGCCCTTCAGAGGCTCCTGTATAAGGGGAGCAGTTAATCTACTTTGAGTTTTATTCCAGATATAAAAAGAACTATCAAAGGTGTGTTGAATCTACCCCCCCCCCAACAGACAGTGGGCACTATTGATATGAAGTGTAGATTCAGTGTTTTGAAATATTACTTATGAGGACTAGGGATCCCTGACCATGCTCATTCATCATGCTGACTGGGGAATGCTGGCAATTGTAGTCCAAAAGGTAGTTTTTACAAAGTCTGATTAGTTCAGGGAGGTTAACTGCATTTGGGGGCTAGTGTTATGCTCCAATCAATTACTGTACCTCCGGCAGTTCCCCAAATAAGCAAAAATTGTCAATAAATATCAAAAGCAAAAATGACAGAATGTCCACTTACAACTTTGATTTTTAAGCTAGCAGGTATCTTGCAATCTGATTAAATAGATGCCTGTAGTATTTCAGGAGTAGAAAAAGCACCTTTGCTTAAAATATTTTGTTGTTGTTATGGGAGCACACTTGGGGGTTTGTGGCCTACCAAGAACAATCTTAGGGGATGCATGTGGACCGCTTGCTGGACATTGCCCATCCTTGGCTTACGCCTATCTCTTCGATTGCCAGTTTTCCTAGAAGTAGATTTAACCTTGAGTGCTAAGAATCTACTCATAACAGCACACACTATGACCACTAGAGGTCAGCTTTGCACAACCAATATTGTAAATATAGTCCTTTCCCCCCACCAAAACATTTTTGTTTACTTTATGGTGAATTACTAGGGAGGAAATAAGTTATGAGTACATGATTCCAGACTTTTGTCCATGGATTGGTATAAGGGCAGTATTATTAGAATTAGTGTCATGCAGTAGTCAGAGGTCCTGACTAAGGAGCAACGACGCTGGAGTTTATCACACAGGAGGAATTTCTCTTAATTTCGAATGAAAAGAAAGTGGGGCCAGAATGCATTCACGTGAATTCAAATTGCGTTTGAACTGACTTCCCATTGCCCGAAAATAGCTTGCCATTGCCCGAAACTGTGTGTGATCACCTCTCACGCAATAACATGAAACCCCATGATTGCGTCCGAACTGACTTCCCATTGCCCGAAATTGCGTGTGGTAGTCTATCACACAATAATGTTAAACCCCATGATTGCATTTGGATTGCCACTGGATTATACTTTCAATTTCCCTTGTCTGATAACGTCCATCAATGCTTTAGAGAACAAACTATACTCTTTATTATAGAAACTGCATTCTAAGACAGGGACGTTACTGAGGGAGCTATTCTAATCTATCTACATCTCTAGGGAAGGTCTGAGAGAGGTCTGGAGTGAGAAAAGTAGTGGAAACATCCCCAAGAGTATCATTTTACATTACAGAGGGGTCATGATACATTGATAGAGAAGGAGATAATTGCAGGTCACTCCAACTATCTAACCCTATTATACTACCCTGCCCCATTCTGAGGCATTAACCTTTTCAGAGTGTTGTTGCACTTCCAACAAGTATTTCATGGGCAGTTTTATTTTCAGTTCTCTTTCTAATTATGGGGTTGTCCACACAGACTAAAATGTCTATGTTCCCCCTGGTCTCACATCTTCCAGTTCAGATGATGCAGGTCAAAACCCTGGGCGTAGGATCATGTCTGATCCTGCCAGACTGGACATGGATCCAGTGGATCTGGCCTGATCCAAAAGTAAACAGCCATTATCTCAGGTCAATTTGATTCCTAGTTCGCAAGTCATGGGTGTTTACATGACTCTCCACGATCCTTATCTTGCTGCACCATCATTGGTACTGAGACGCCCCCCCCCCCACAATCACTGCATCTGATGCTTTGCCTTCTATATGCTTGATAATTTGATCTTTAAACCCACCAATTTATCTAAAACAGATAGTACACTAGCTAGACTGTAGTATTCTGCATCTTCCCTGGAAACCTTTTTAGAAGCTGCTGTTACACTAGCCACTTCCCATACATACATCTGGTTTAGGGGCTAAATTTGGATACATTACATATTTTACTAAGATCAACAATGTCACTTTATAGTTTTCTAAGAACACTTGGGTGGATACCATCTGGGCTCAGTTGTTTGTTTCTAATTTGTTCCTTTCCTGTCTCTACTATTTGCTTCAGCTTCTCACTCAACATTCTTGGAACCATTAATTTATACATGGGTATATTCTCTGTTTCATCAGCAGAGAGAAGATAAGAATTCACACAGTTTTTCTGCAGTCTTTTCATTCTTATTTAGAATTCCTTTAATTTCATTGTTATCCAGTGGTCTAACTCCTCAGTTGGATTCCTGCTCGAGATGCATTTTGAATGTTTTTTATGCATTAGTACCATAGACCACAAATCCTCTTCTATAGCCCTAATATTTTGCTTGCATTTTCATGTGAATATTTGTAGACTTTTAAGTTTGTTTCATTTGAGCAGGATTTCCAGTTCCTAAAGGAAGATTTTGATCTCTAATAGCTTCCTTCAAACTGCTCATTAGCTGTGTTGGTGGCTTCTTGGATTTTATACTTCCCTTTCAGACATGTGATATTTATTCTAGCTGAGCCTCTGTTAACATTCACCAATATCCTAAACCCTTCTTGGACCCTCTTCTCCAACATCCAGGAGTGGAGGCTGCAACAGCTAAACTGTGTCTTAGGGGTGGTGAGAGGGGAATTGTAGTGTAGGTTCCCAGCCAGTGAGCGTTTGGTCAAGAGGATGATAACATGTCACTAGGACAAAGTTGCTTTGGTGTCTGGAGTTGTCATCTGCAGAGATTTGGTGGAGTCATTCCCCTTACTCTAGCAACACCTTCTCTAACACAACACCTTCCCTAATAAACATTAAGTTACATGATGTAGGTAATGTGCCATTATTTTCTTAAGGATCCAGTCACAAATTTCATTGAGCAGGCATTTTAAGGCACACAATAATAAATGTCCACTATCTTCCATGTACAAAAAACCTGCCCAAAATTAGCTGATGTCATTTTGAGGTGAGGCAAACTAGAAGATGGCGGGTTACAGACTGCCCTCAATCAGCCGTTCTCCCGCCACCGCCATTCGCTGCGGAGGGAAGCCCCAGCGGCCAGACCACGAGGCTTCCCGGCGCAGCGAAAAAGGAGTGCCAAAATGGCGCTCCTTTTCAAAACGCAGAAGTGGTGCCGCAAGGGGTGAAGTGCGCCCTCACAGCGTCACTTCCGCTGCGACACGTCTGGATGGTATGCATCCAAGACGTCAAAATGGTGGCACCCATGTGAATGGGCGCCGCCATTTACGACGCGCTCCGCACGTTTTGGGGCCAGGGCCGGTTAGGAAGGGGTGACTCTTCCTAACCCTAACATGCCCCTTCCTAATCCTGGCATGCATGGAGTGCGTCGTAAGTTTGTAACCCGCCGATGTGTTCCTTGTTCCATGTTCAAATGTCCACTGGATTGACAGCTGGATCTTTCTTCAACACTGGTGATGGAACACAGATTCTGGAAACTGTTCCCTATGAGGAGCAGCTTAGGGAGCTGAGTATGTTTAGCTTGAAGAACAGAAGGTTAAGAGGTGACATAATTATTTTAAATTTGTTTAAATATTTGAAGGAATGTCATACTGAGGATAGAGCAAGCTTGTTTTCTGCTACTCCAGAGACTGAGACATAAAGCAATGGATTCAAACTACTGTACATGAAAAGAGATTCCACCTAAACATTAAAAAGAACTTCCGGATTGTAATTGCTGTTTAACAGTGTAATATGATGCCCCAAAGTGTGGTGGAGTCTAGCCCTTTGGACGTTTTTGAACAGAGGCTGGATGGCCCTCTGCCAGGAGTATTTTGATTGTGTATTCTTGCTTGACAGAGGGTTGGACTGGATGGCCCTTGTGGTCTCTGACTCCACTACACCTGAAAGCAGCCAAATAATTTAGGAGGTGCAAGGCAGGCTGCTTTGCACCCAGCCTGCTTGGCACCACCATTTTTCTTTTCCATCACCAACTTTTTGCTACTTCTAAGCATTTGCTGCCTGAATTGATATACGCCTAAAAGTAGGTGCAGCCCTTAAATAGCTGCAGGTCTTTTAACGAGGACCGAGGTCCATAATATTGGGGTTGGGTATTATCTCATCAACTCTTTCCATTACATAGCATTTTCCCATCAAAAGGTAAACCCAGTACTGCTATTTGACCCCCTGAAGGCACACGTTATATCTAACTCCTTCTTTCTCTGTTTGCAATTCAGTGTTTTTCTCAGTTTTGACATTTTAAATTAGCAATCCTCTCCCTCTTTTATAAGTGAATCTAAGCACTTAAGCTTTCAAGCCCTCAGGTTTGCTTCAGGTTCAAGCTGTTAATATTTTAAAAGCCTTTTACGTTTGCAGTGTGCCTCTCCTTTCCTCCCCCACTACTCTAAAGTGCTTGAGTGCCTGATGCTTCATCCGCTTCATCTCATTTCCCCTCTCTGATGAGAGAGCCTTCTTATCAGAGAGGAGATGGTTATTCTCATTTTACAAACAGGCAGCAGAGGTGGCAAACATATTGACATGCCCCTGGCCGTCTAGGAATGTCAGAGCCAAAGGAGAATTTGACACCTCATTTGTGACCTTTCCGAAGTCAAAGTACCACTTTTCCACTGGAGCTGCATCCCAGTGTCTCTTGCTGTGCAAACTCATACTTCTTCCCCATGTAAAGGGGGGGGGGTAGTTACTCTTCTGGATGTGACATTCAGCATGAGGGAGAGAAAGTGACCCAAATATCAGTTCATTACTTTCCCAGATACATGCATGCTGAGTGATAGTGTGAAGTATTTTGATATTTTCAGGTTTACGTAGTTGGCAATGTCACAATATAGATTTATTTGTATCCTGCCCAATCACAGGAAATCCGGGCAGCTAACAATAGTAAAAAAATATACAATACAAAAAATTACAATAAGATACGAATTAACCCCTTCCCAATCCCCTGACCAATACAAAACAACAAAAACAATAAATGATATAAATAAGTTAGCAATCAAACAAAAAACATAAACAATACAATCAAATAGAGTTAATAAATAATCCCTTTCCCAGTCCCTCAATGCAAATTCAAATCAAAACCATATTATATGAATTAAATGCAAAACATAACAAAATATCCTGGGGGGAAAACACAGGAATACATCCAATGAGATAAAATTATAATTTATCAGAAGGGTCTGATCTGTAGTGGCTCAGGAGCTATGAAATGTTTTTTCTTCTAGTGTTTAAATATGAAACAAGTTACGATATAGCTTACCTTGGTATTCTGTTTTAAATTGATTATTTTAAAAACAAAATGCAATCTCAAATGGTAAAAAGCACCAGAATTGCTATAACAGAGCACTGAACTCAACTGCAGGTTTAAAAATCATGTGTGGATATTTATTATAAATTCAAGTGTGCAGTGCCCAAAGAATACTGGGCAATTAGCCCCACACAAGATCCATGCCATATTGAAAGATAGTACTGCCTATTACTGTACCATGAAGAAATGGCTGCTCTGTAAACACTTTGTCAATGGGAAAGGAGAGAGTGCGCTTCAGTGACATTTCAGAAGTGTAACTAGCTACCACACCTTCTTGCTTCTGGCAGCAATTTTGCCAGCAATTTAACAACGGTAAGCCTCCGTGCGAAAATCCCTATAATGTCAAATGTAAGTGAATTTAATTATTTTTAAAGTAATAAATTATTCCCAGAAACCGTTGAAAGAAAGAACATAAGATGCTGCCATGAAGTGGCCAATAAGAACACTACATGGAAGCATCTGATGAAACTCTTTGAAATAGGATATTACCAGATGCCCACCATGTGTTGCCTATTTTGCTTTCTTCAGCAGTTTATTGAGTACTTTAAGCATCTTGTTTTCTTCATATGTGTTTTTGGCACTCTGTCATTCCTTTACAGACTCACATTCATTTGCTGGTTCAATACTAGATAGGTATTTTGTGGGGTTTATAGCCCAATAGCCCCTTGACATTATGTGCTTGAAAGAATAATAAATATGTACCTGATTTTGTGGCTGCAGTTATCTTTGTTTCCAGGTGAAATATTGTTTTCCAGATCGTTATCTATAGACTCTGAATGTTCATATGTTTTTAAAGTGTGTTGAGGTTTGCAAGTTGGCAATTTTATGTATTTGATGTGTCATCCTTCCCCCCAGAAATTGAGGGCTCAGCAAAGTCTACAAGAAGGCCTTGTTATCCAATAGGCTACCAAAACTGTTAGTTCCTGCTGACTTGCAAGTATTTCACACCTTTCAGGCAGTTAGAGCTAATACAATTTATCTACAACCTAATTGAATGAACACATGCTTAGAGATTCACACCCAAGCCAGAAGGAACCAAATACTGTTTGGGAACTGGTTGAAAGTAGAACAATCAGCATACTCGTTCTTTGGTGTCAGGATCATAAATCTTTATGTAAATGTCTAGACTTTAATAAAATGTAAAAAAATAATAATCATAACATCTAGCACATTTCCAAAACAAAGCATGTAGGAGAAAAACAAACCTTTATTTTTGGGAGTGAGACAAAAATTCTCTACTCTTTCATGAATTTGTACAGGTACAACTTTTTGCTATATTATGCCATTAACACTTTGAACTAAAAGATAAGGGGGGCTCACAACTGTGTCATCCTAGTATGTGTGACTCAGAGGTTTGTGTTTCCTCTAACAAATACCAAAACCATGTCCTGTGACACATACATTGTTCAAGGGTGATATTTGTGCTTTGAGCACAGAAGGAGTCAATTTGGCTCTAATCACTGTTTCCCCAGAGATGTAAAACATTGGTGTCTTATACAAAACAAGGGAAAAGAAACCATAATATAAGCTAATTTCCAACTAGAATTTTTAGACATGAAAATTACAGGTAGTTTTGTTTTTTTTAATGTTGCTATTGTTGTAGTGTACTTTCAGGTTGTTTCTCACATATGGCAATCCTAAGGAAAACCTATTACAGAGTTTTCTTGGCAAGTTTTATTCAGAGGGGGACTTTTCTGAGACTGAGAGTGTGAATTGTCCAACTGGGTTTCCATAATACAAGCTCTTTTTCATTGTGAGATATTGCCTTAGGTCACGACCCCTGAACAAAAAAAATGTTTATTATTTTCAACAGTAGATGGCATCAACTGGCACATAGGGAGAGAGTTGGAACCATTAGGAGTAAGAAAATTGCTTCAGGAAGCAGATGCTGCGTGTTAATGGTGTGAATTTTCAAGATGGTTCAGTTATGGTGGCGGACACTTACTCATTGTCAATGTTGAAATAAGAGTCAACTGTCATTCAGTTACCTTGTGTCAGGTAGACTAGGGAGGGGTTGCCATTTTGTCTTTCATCTCAGGTGGCAAAATATCTTTTTCTAGCTCTGGAGATACCCTTGTTATGATAGAGATGGCTGTTCTTCTTTTAAATATGCATTAGCTCGGTCTGCTGTGATAGGCAAACAGCACATGTCCCCAAATAAGGCACACAACATATGCCCTGATTTTCAGAGAAGAGTTCTCTTTTGAAGAGGTGCTCCCTGACTCATCCAAGTCTGGTTTAAAGAAAGGAGATTTGGGGCCCTGAAGCTGCCCATCACATGGAAGATGTCTCAAGAAACCAGGATAGATGACTAAAGAACTTTCAACTGAGCTAAGTTTTAAACGGGACATGTATAAGAAATGGAAAAATGGGGAAATCACCAGAGAGAAGTTCAAAGAAATAGAGAGCCTGTGTAGGGGTAAAGTCAGAAAAGCCAAAGCACAGAATGAACTCAGGCTTGCTAGAGAGGTTAAGAACAACAAAAAAGGCTTTTTTGGATATGTCCGCAGCAAAAGGAAGAAGAAGGAAACGGTAGGGCCACTGCATGGAGAAGGTGAGGAAATGCTAACAGAAGACAGAGAAAAGGCAGAATTACACAACACCTTTCCCCCCTCAGTCTTTTCAGAAAAGGCAAAGGGTGCTCAACCTGAGGATAATGGAGCAGAGGACAGAATAGGGGAATTTCAGCACAGAATAAGTAAAGAGATAGTAGAGGAATACCTTGCTAATCTAAATGAATTTAAATCTCCAGGACCAGATGAACTACATCCAAGGGTATTAAAAGAACTGGCAAATGTAATATCAGAGCCATTGGCAATATTCTTTGAGAACTCCTGGAGAACAGGAGAAGTGCCAGCAGACTGGAGAGGAGGGCAAACTTTGTCCCCATCTTCAAAAAGGGGAAAAAAGAGGATCCCAACAATTATCATCCAGTCAGTCTGACATCAATATCAGGAAAGATTCTAGAGCAGATCATTTAAAAGAGTCTATGAACATCTAGAAAGCAATGCCATAATCACAAAAAGTCAACATGGGTTTCAGAGAAACAAGTTATGCCTGACAAACCTGATTTCTTTTTTTGATAAAATTACCAGCTTGTTAGATGAAGGGAATGCTGCAGATATAGTATATCTTGATTTCAGTAAGACCTTTGACAAAGTTCTCCATGATATTCTTGCAAACAAGCTTGTAAAACGTGGGCTAGACAAGGCAACTGTTACATGGATTTGTAATTAGTTGACCAGCCGAACCCAAAGGGTGCTCAACAATGGCTCCTTTTCATCCTGGAGAGAAGTGACCAGTGGGGCCCCACAGGGCTCTGTCCTGGGCCCAGTGCTATTCAACATCTTTCTCAGTGACGTGGAGGACAAAATTGGGGGAATGCTTATCAAATTTGCAGATGACACCAAATTAGGAGGAATAGCTAATACCCCAGAGGACAGGATCAAGATTCAAAATGACCTGAAAAGACTAGAAAACTGGGCCAAAGCTAACAAAATGAAATTCAACATGGAGAAATGTAAGGTACTGCACTTAGAGCGGAAAAATGAAATGCACAGATATAGGATGGGGGACACCTGGCTGAATGAAACTATGTGTGAAAGGGATCTGGGAGTCCAAATAGACCATAAGTTGAACATGAGTTAACAGTGCGATGCAGCAGCTAACAAGGCCAATGCAATTTTAGGCTGCATCAATAGAAGTATAGTGTCTAGATCAAGGGAAGTAATAGTGCCACTCTATTCTGCCTTGGTCAGGCCCCACCTGGAATATTGTGTCCAGTTCTGGGCACCACAATTCAAAAAGGACATTGAGAAACTGGAGCGTGTCCAAAGGAGGGCGACTAAAATGGTGAAAGGTCTGGAAACCATGCCCTATGAGGAACGACTCAGGGAGCTGGGGATGTTTAGCCTGGAGAAGAGAAGGTTAAGAGGTATTATGATAGCCCTGTTTAAATATCTGAAGGAATTTCATATTGATGAGGGAGCAAGCTTGTTTTCTGCTGCTCCAGAGAACAGGACCCAGAATAATGGATGCAAGCTCCAGGAAAAGAGATTCCACCTCAACATTAGGAGGAAATTGCTGACAGTAAGGGCTGTTCGACAGTGGAACAAACTCCCTCAGAGTGTAGTGGAGTCTCCTTCCTTAGAGGTCTTTAAGCAAAGGCTAGATGGCCATCTGTTGGGGATGCTTTAATTTAGATTTCCTGAATAGTGGGGGGTTGGACTGGATGGCCCTTGCAGTCTCTTCCAACTCTACAATTCTATGATTCTATGGCCCGTTACAAACTCAGTCCGTACTAGGGTCCGTACAAAATGGTGGCGCCCGTTCCACATGGGGGCCGCCATCTTTACGGAGTGGACCACTGCGTCCGCACGTCACGTGGCACATATGATGACTCGAGTGTGCCATTGGCACCTCGCGGCATCATAGCCGCAACACATAGAGAAGCACCATTTTGGCGCTTCTTTTTAGCTGCGCTGGGAAGCCTCGCAGTTTGGCCGCTGGGGCTTCTCGGCGCAGCTAATGATAATTGTTATAACCTAGACTGCAAACTGGGGAAGTGAAAAGGCTACCAGATATTCCACTGGGGAAAAAAATGGTTGACTGTTTTTATTTTGGAAAAAGCTCAACACATTTCAGACGATCCATATTTCAATGGCCTTTTTCGGGGGTTACATTAAAACATAAAACATACAAATCAACATAAACATTAAAAAAAACCCTCTCCCTTCTCACCCTCTTTTCTCTGACCACTTGCTAACATATCCCCCCGTGTGTGTGTGTGTGTGTGTGTGTGTGTGTGTGTGTATATATATATATATATATATATAAGAACTGCAACTCTCAGCATTCCTCACTAATGTCTTATTACAATACCTTCAGCTCTAATTTTGGGCATAGCATGAAGGTAAGAAAGGCATATAAACCAAGAAAGATGTCAAAAAGCATGTCCATCTCTTTCAGTTAGACCTGCCATGTTAGTAGAAGGTATAAGATTGCTTGTCAACTACTGAATTATTTTTTTAAAATGTTATCTTGCATTTGTTTTGGTTTGTAAGCTCCCCCTAACTTTTGTTTGTTTGTAAGAGCCTCAGATCTTAATTAGTTTAACTGCTTGATGAATAATTTAAAGTTTAGGAGACTAATAAGTGGAGATCAATTTTAATTACATTAGAGCAAATTAGAATTTGCAGGGAAAACTTTTTTTTTGTAACGATTCTATTTTTAGTCTGTAAACATAACTGAAATTGTTGAGATGCTGAAAATGGGAAGGGAAGGGAAGAAACAGACAAGTCTTTGACAATATTAAGTTTTTAACTATATACATATTTATTTAAATATAATCTATCAAATGTATTGGTTAAAAAAAGAAAGTGATAAATCAGTCAGCTGCAGTTGTATTCTATGTGCCTTCAAGTTGCCTGTCCACATGGTGACCCCATCAATTTCATAATGTTTCTTTAGACAAGAAATGATCAGAGGTGGTTTTGTCAGTTCCTTCCTCTGAAATATAACCCACAGTAACTGCTATTTGTTGACATTCTCCCATCCAAGTACAAAACAGAGCTGACCCTGCTTAGCTTCCAATATCAGATGGAATCTAATGCCATTTGTGTATTTAGCCCTCCTTATATTCACTATTACCAGAGTGTAAATCTCATTAAACTCATTAGAATTAATGTCTGGGGTTGGGTAGATAGGCAGAATTTCATTGTAAATGCATTTTCACACTGCTTGTTCTGTTTCATTATTGTCCCTTTCCATTATGCAATTGTGGATAAATGTGGCAGCACAAAACAGGATGTAAAAGCTCAATACCTCTGAGGCCTGGACTTTTTAACAACTTAAAAAATAGCTGTGATTTACAGAGTCAAACAGTAACCCGCCACCCCCTCCAAACCATTCTTCTCTCTCCATCCCCCTGCCAACTTGTGTAAATCAATATGCTTGGAACTGTCTCTGGAAAATCAACAAGCTAGAGCTATTTCAGAACATGAGAAGAGTTTGCTGAAAAACAAACAGGACACCTCAGGGATTACTCTGCTACCAGTCCAGTCATCAGGGGAGAAGAGGATTTCATGTTAAGGCCATCCACTCTTTGAATCCAAAATAATATAAATCACACAGAAGCTGTTCCTCTACGTTTTTGGGCAAGAATTTAGCAGGGTAATCCAAAGGTCTCTCCTTTAATACATCAGGCATGAAACAAGGATACAGCCAAAGTCCAAGCTAAGATGACACACAGGTGCTTCATCTTAAAGGAAATCTACTACTTTTATCTGGTTCTTGTCAAAGGTTTCCAGCAGTGTGAGATGCATACATGCCAAAGCAGAAGCAGGATAGCTGTTACTCCCAAAGACTCTAATTTAGCAGTTTCTCCACGTCGAAGAAAGCACCCAAAGACCTTAACCACCTAGGGGATGTTGTTGTTCTTGTGTGTCTTCATATTTTATTGGATTGATTTATTTTATTAGATTAATTATTAATATGAATAATAATATTTAAATAAATTGGCATGGCTCTAGTTTTAAACTGGGAATTTTTCCAGATTGACAAGCTTCATTCCATTCTTCTCGTCCTTCTTCCCATCTTTTTCTCTTTAGAAATTAAATTATCCATTAAATTAAACTGTTGTTGTTGTGTCCATTTCAGTTAGTTTCCAACAGATAGTAACCCAAAGACAAACCTATCACAGGGTTTTATTGGCAAGATTTGTTTAGAGGGGGCTTGCCTTTGCCATCCTCTGAGACTGAGGACCTTATCACACTAGAGGAATCCTGCTCAGAAACAGGATTTAAAGTAGATTTAAAGTAGAAAAAATCCAAATGTGAGACTTCTTCACATGATGGCGGGATACACACCGCCATTTAGTACGTATACAATACGTACTAGGGTTAGGAAGGGGCGGTGCTTCCGCACCCCCCCTAACCCTAGTACGTATTGTATACGTACAAGATGGCGGCGCCCCTTCTACATGGGCGCCACCATCTTTACGTACTGGACGCACAGCGTCCAGACGTGTCGCGCCGCTTGTGACGTAGCGAGCGCGCCCCTGGCGCCTCGCTACGTCGCAAACGCGACTTTAAAAGAAGCTCCATTTTGGAGCTTCTTTTTCGGTCCGCGCGGGAGTTGGGCCGTGTGAAGGCTCCGGCTCCCCCGCGGACCTACTGGCGGCGGCGGCAGACCGCCGCAAAGCGGCGGTCTGTACCCCACCAATGTTTCTGCAAAACAGAAATAATGCAAAAATAAAGTGAACATAAAAGGGACAAAAACTCATCTTTTTACTTCTAGAAAGTTCCAAAAGTAAAAAGGTGTCATTTTTGTCCCCTTTACATTCACTTTATTTTCATATTATTTCTGTTTTGCAGAAACGTGTGTGAAAAACCTCCTGCATTTGTGGGGTTTTTCCACTTCTAAAATACCGTTTCTGAGTGGGACGTATCTAGTGTGATAAGGTCCTGAGAGAGAGTGACTGGATGCCATGAAATATCCAACTTTTCAGTGACAATGATAGCTCTTTTAGTCAGAAACATAATGCAGGAAGCTGTTTTGGGGTCCTGTGTCAAGGTAATTTTCGGTTATTTCTGCTCCCTACTATTTTCTACAACACAGGTGTAGTAAAACTGAGTCATCCTTTTTCACAGCAGTGAAGATGTGTCAGGATTGTTGGATAAATTTAATTAATGATTCACTTGGCCAGAGATAGGGAACAAAAGAGGAATGGGTATTATAACAGGTATATAATAAGATAATCCCAAGTCATTTAACTGACCAAGGAAGAGAAGCAAACAGCACTCTCACCCATTCCCAGCCAAATATATTGTTATATAATGCACAAAATTTTATAAGCACCTCTCTACATCTTTGGCACTAAAACATAAGGTGACAATCAATCAATCAATAGCAATTGGCTTTCTTTTTAATGATACACTACATCTGCATCTTACAACAGCTGCTGTACTCTGCCAAATGTCAGGGCCCTGGTGTTTGTAGAGCACATATGCTTATTTTATATCCTTCATGTCAAAATAACTGTAAAGTGTGGATGAATAATAATAATAATAATAATAATAATATGTTTTATTTATATACCGCTGTTCCAAAGATCATAGCGGTGAACAGCAAGTAAGCTAATTAGCAAGTAAGCTAATTTGCCCCCAACAGTCTGGGTACTCATTTTAGTGACCTCGGAAGGATGCAAGCCTGAGTCGAGCTTGGGCTCTTTTGCTGGTCTTGAACTCGCAACCTTGTGGTTTTGAGTGAATGGCTGCAGTACAGGCATATTTTGTGCATTTTGGTATCACGATTTTGTGGAGTTTGGATGTTATTGTACTTTTGCTACAATATGGTCAACCTGGCCATGTACATGGCCAACACAGCTACCCCTGGAAGCATTTTCTGGATAAAAAATGGAATGTGCATGATTTGCATGGGACCTGTTGGGTCAGCCTTTCTGAGAAGTGAAGCAAGAGGTTCCTAGGCAGTGAGACCCGCTGACATACTTTGTATGCAGTTGCAAGGTTGTGAGTTCAATCCTAGGCGCTCCACTCAGCCTTCCATCCTTTCATAGGTCAGTAAAATGGGTACCAAGCTTGTTATTACATATTTTAAATGACTTAGGCCTGTTACAGACAGCCAAAATAAAGCTGCTTCGAGTCACAGTGGAGGTATGGTGTTTCAATGATGCATGCATCCTAAGAGTCCAGAAGTCACGCCAAAGCCATGCTCCAGCCCTAAGGACTGGAGTGGGTTTGGTTGGCTTTTGGGGGACTTCTTCGGACCACATGCATCATTGAAAACACCATACCTCCACTGTGACTCGAAGCAGCTTTATTTTGGGTGTCTGTAACAGGGCCTTTGAGAGTGCTGCGTTTACTGCTCAGCAAATATCGAAATTGTTCCATGCTATGCTATTTCACTTGATATAGGTATTATTATTATTATTATTATTATTATTATTATTATTATTATTATTATTAGCTATTGGCTCTCCATAAGCTAGTTGTCTGATTTTCACAGGTTTCATACCACCAGTGATCACATGGGAAGTGTCATGCAGAAGGCTGCACTGGACACACCGTTTTTGCCTCCCTAGATCTGAGACACTCTGATGCAAAGGCAATTTGAAACATCACTTTTATGAAATACTGGTTTCAAAATCATCCAGTCCAAAAGTTGTTGAAAATGTGTTTTTCAAGTGTTGAGAAACCCCAGTGAGAAGAATCCTGGACTGATAAAAAAAATCTTCAAGACTTACTCTGCATAAAATCTACATGTGGCTGATTTTCCCAGAAGGCAGCATTTTCTGTGCAGGAAACATTTTCTATGCAGAAAATAAAATTTCTGTACAAAATGTATATATACAAATACTGAAAATACTGTGGGTTTTTGTGGGTTTTTCAGGCTATGTGGCCATGTTCTAGAAGATTTTCTTCCTGACGTTTCGCCTGCATCTGTGGCTGGCATCTTCAGAAAATGCTTGCCTGGAAAAAGTGGGTGTATATATATACTGTGTGAGCCTGGGAATGCAGGAGTTATTTGCATGTGTATTGTTCTGTGCTGATGGCAGGCCTCAGGCTGGGAGGCTAATGCAAAAGAGGATTAATGGCTGCTAATTGGTGATCATTATCTACTGGGAAAGCCCCTGACTCTGAATGGTTTCCCATTTGCATTTGCTGAGTCCTTATTTTGCTATTTCTCAGGACTTGTAGCCAAATTTTGTTCACTTTAAGGGTTTCTTCTTTCCAGTTGAAATTATCCAGATGTTTGTGGATTTCAATGGTTTCCCTGTGCATCCTGACATGGTAGTGGTTGGCATGGCCCAGAATTTCAGTGTTTTCAAACAGTATTTTATGCACAGGATGGTTTGTGGCATGTTCTGCTACTGCTGATTTTTCTGGATGGCCCAGTCTGCAGTGTCTCTCGTGTTCCTTGATTCTTGTTTGCACCCTGCGTTTGGTGGTCCCTATGTAGACTTGTCAGCAGCTGCATGATATGAGGTAAACTCCTGCGGCTGTGAGAGGGTCTCTCTGGTCCTTGGCTGAGTGAAGCATTTGATGGATTTTCTTCGTCGGTTTGTAAACCACTTGCAGGTTATGCTTCCTCACCACTTTGCCTATTCTGTCTGTGACTCCTTTGATGTATGGTAAAAATACCTTCCCTTTGGGTGGCTGCTTGTCTTCACTCTTCTGGGTTTTCCTGGGCCTGGCAGCCCTTCTTTTGTCTGAGCTGGAATAACCATTAGCCTGTAGAGCCCGGTCCAAGTGCTTCAGTTTATCATCCAAGAAGTGGGGTACGCAGATGTATTTTGCTTGGTCTACCAGTGTTTTGATTGTGCTTCTGAAAATACTGTTTCCTGCCCAGAAAACAAGAATGTACAAATTTTGCATAGAATAAGTCCTGAATTGCAAATAGACTTTGAAAACTGTGTTGTTTTCAAATATTTGCTCACAACAGAAAGAAAATGGCTAACATAACTCATTGATTCCTTTAAAAAGAAAATGATTGAAGAATTACATTCCTTAGTTTGTTACCTAGGATATTTCTGTTAACATTCAGAATTAAAGCCAGAACTGATTTACTGGCCACTGATATTGGAGCCATATGACTCCACTGGCCACTGATTACTTTGATGGGAGATTCTGAGTTGTAGTCTGCAAAACTAACTTTTCCAAGATCAGGATTCAACACATTCCTCATTAGTCTAATATGACCATTACACACACACACACACACACACACGCACCACTAATGAGGGGTAGGAAGACCAGGCTCTACTGGTAGATTTACAGTCTGCATTGGATTGTCAGGAATGTATGGCTGCGGAACCTAAGAGCTCTGGACAGAAGTCAAAGGCATAATTAATGTATGCAAAACAAACAAACAAACAAAACACTAACAGTGGCCAATGGATGACAGATCAAAAACTTCATGCAATAAAAGAAAGAAGAAAAGCAAAGGGAGATAGGAACAAAGCCAAAAGTATGAACACAACTGTCCAACGTCTGACACAGGGATAATGATCAATACAATGATCAATGCAGAGAAATAGAAGAAAACAACAAAAAGGGAAGAACAAGAGAAAAATCTATATAGAAAAAAAATCTGAGAAATTAAAGCCAAGTTCAAACTGAGGGCAGGGATCCTTTGGAGAAAAAAAAGAACATTATACAGGAACAAGAAGAAATAAAAGGACACTGGAGGCAGTGCACAGAAGAGTTGTACAAAAGAGATGAGGGAATGAATGATATTTGGAATGAGGGCCATATGAAGATGAACTCCAAATTCTAAGAAGTGAAGTGGAATCTGCAATAAAGGAAACTGGAAAAAAATAAATCACCAGGGATAGATAGTATCCCAATTGAACTGCTACAGTGCCTACAGACAGAGGCAACTTCAATGCTAACTGAAATATCCCAACAAATATGGAAAACAAAGCAGTGGCCAACAGACTGGAAATCCTCGATATACATATCAATCCACAAGAAACAAGATACAAAAGACTGCAGCAACTACAGGACAATAGCACTAATCTCACATGCAAGCAAAATAATGTTCAAAATTCTGCAGCATAGACTCCAAACATACATGGAGAGAGAAATTCCAGAGGTGCAAGCAGGATTCAGAAAAAGAAGGTGCACTAGGGACTATAGTGCAAACATATGATGGCCACCATCAGAACAGAATTTGGGGAAACAGAGTGGTTGCCAATAGGAAAATGGGTCAGGCAAAGCTGCATCCTATGCCTTACTTGTTTGACATATATGTTGAAAACATAATAAGAAAAGCAGAATTAGAATCAGAAAAAGGAGGAGAGAAGATAGGAGGAAGCAACATTAACAGCCTAAGATATGCAGATGACACAATAATAATAATAATAATAATAATAATAATAATAATAATAATAATATTTTTTATTTATAGACCGCTATTCCGCAATGATCATAGCGGTGTACAGTAAAATTGCAATACAATAAAAAAAATTGCAAGGCCTCTCTCCCCCTCAAGATGGTGGTTGGAGTAGGGCTCTTTGTCTTCCAGGCCTGGCCTCTCTTCCCCCTCAAGATGGTGGTTGGAGGAGGGCTCTTTGTCTTCCAGGCCAGGCCTCTCTCCCCCTAAGATGGTGGTTGGAGGAGGGCTCTTTGTCTTCCAGGCCAGGCCTCTCTCCCCCTCAAGATGGTGGTTGGAGGAGGGCTCTTTGTCTTCCAGGCTTGGCCTCTCTCCCCCTCAAGATAATATTAGCAGAAAATGTTGAAGAATTGGAATAGTTAATAAAGAAGGTCAGAGATGAAAGTGCAAAGGCAGGTCTGATGCTGAACATAAAGAAAACAAAAATAATGACCACAGAAGAAATACCCAAATTCAATCTAGACAACAAGGAAATTGAAATAGTAAAAGAATTCCCATATCTAGTATCAAGCATTGACCAGAATGGAGGCTGCAAGTCAAGAAATAAGATGAAGACTAGGAATGGGAAGGGCGGCTATGAAAGAACTGGAAAAGATTCTGAAGAGCAAAGACATACAACTGACCAGTAAAGTCAGAATCATTCAGGCCATTGTATTCCCAGTTACTATGTACAGATGTGAGAGATGGACAGTGAAGGAAGCAAAAAACAAAAAACCAACCAACCAACCAACCAACCAACCAAAACAAAAAACAAAAAAACCTAAAGGGTTCTGCCAAAGAAAATTTATGTGTGTAAAATATAACTAAATAAATTGTATCCCACTTCCAATTACCAAAAGACACTACTGTGAAGAAATAGGGGATTAAATAAACCCTGGAGTAGAGAAGCCAGTAAAATTGCTAAAAGGGTATAAGTACCCCACTGAAAAATGAGCAAAAAATATCCAAACTCAAATCCAGAGCAACCGAACCCTGGAGCAGGAAAGCCAGTAAAATTTCTAAAAGGGTAACAATACCCCACTAAGAGTTATGAAAATGCAAAAAATAAAATCATAAAATGATACAAAACACTAAAGGCCAGACGCATTTTGACACCAGTCTTCCTCAGTGGCCTGCAACCATTTAAAATATATCTGCTCATCAGCTCCCACAATGTGTCTGTGCTCAATTCAAAAGCAACAGTACTTAGGATACCATGGACAGTCAAGAAGACAAACAAATGGGTTCTTGAACAGATCAGAACAGGGCTCTCTAGCTAAGCCCCGATTTAGACGGGCCTTTGCGATGCCCCCATCACATGCTAGGGGTTGGCCAAGGATGCACCGTCCATATTGGCCTCAGCCCTAGCATCTGACGGGGGCGTCAAAATGGCGGCACCCCGTACACATGGGTGCTGCCATTTTGACACGATGGATGCGTAGCATCTGCACGTCGCATCTCGCTTGTAATGTCACGAGTCCGCCATTTGTACACTCGGACATCGCAAGCGCAACACAAAAAGAGCCCACTTTTTGCGGGTTCTTTTTCCGCCGCCGGGAAACCTCGCCGTTTGGCAGCTGAGGCTTCCCACCGGCGGAAATGGAGGCAGCGGCAGATCACCATTTTTGGGCGGTCTGTATCCCACCAAAGATGATCAAGTTGAGACTCTCCTACTTTGGCCACATAATGAGAAGGGATAAATCACTAGAAAAAACAATAATGCTAGGAAAGGTAGAAGGTAGAAGAAAAAGAGGAAGACCACAAAGCAGATGGATAGACTCAATCGGGGGGGGGGATTGTGGGCAAGGGCTTGCAGGATCTGGTGGGCAGGGCAGTAGAGAACAGAGATTCTTGGAGATGTCTCATCCACGGGGTCACCATGAGTTGGAACTGACTTGTGGACAGCTAATAACAACAAGAACAACAAATTGTTTAAGAATAGCTGAATCAGTATGACCGTCCCCAGAAACTGTCATATAATTAGGCAAAATGAAGCTGCAGCCTCAAGCAACCAATACCCCAACTATTCTTCTGTCTCCTCGATGCGGCAGCTAACAAGGCCAATGCGATTTTAGGTTGCATCAATAGAAGTATAGTGTCTAGATCAAGGGAAGTAATACTGCCATTCTATTCTGCCTTGGTCAGGTCCCACCTGGAATACTGTGTCCAGTTCTGAGCACCACAATTAAAAAAGGACATTGAGAAACTGGAGCGTGTCCAAAGGAGGGCAACTAAAATGGTGAAGGGTCTGGAAACCATGCCCTATGAGGAACAACTTAGGGAGCTGGGAATGTTTAGCCTGGAGAAGAGAAGGTTAAGAGGTGATATGATAGCCCTGTTTAAATATTTGAAGGGATGTCACATTGAGGAGGGAGCAAGCTTGTTTTCTGCTGCTCCAGAGACTAGGACCTGGAGCAATGGATGTAAGTTCCAGGAAAAGAGATTCCCCCTCAACTTTAGGAGGAACTTCCTGACAGTAAGGGCTGTTCGACAGTGGAACAAACTCCCTCGGAGTGTAGTGGAATCTCCTTCCTTAGAGGTCTTTAAACAGAGGCTAAATGGCCCTCTCTTGGTGATGCTTTGATTTAGAGTTCCTGCATGGCAGGGGGCTGGACTGGATAGCCCTTGCAGTCTCTTCCAACTCTACGATTCTATGATCATGTCCATTCTAATTTCTTGTATGTGGTATCCTGGAGGATACTACCCTTTTGTCCTAGAGGATACTACCAGTGTTGAACAAAAATTCAAATGCTAGTCCAATTTGCTTTTGTATGTGGAAATTTGTTATGGTACTGCAATCATATGTTTTGCCGCAGGCAACAAAACATTGGTCTCAGACTTCTCACTCTAAAGAAAAAAGAATTTAAGCTATAGTAAAATGTAATCTGGGCCATAAATTCCAGAGGTGTGAGCTCAGCATTCTTCAATATGGGAAATCTGATCTCCACAGTAGATCAGAGGAATCTGGACTAGGTAGGAGCAAGAGGCCATGAAGGGGAAAGGGACAATGGCCAAAGGGAAGCACTGCTGCTTCCTTGAGACATGAACAACATATACATAGGTTCATGGCAGCTATAAATCTCAATATATTGCTCACAGTTTGTCCTCTTCGATAACTGCAGGCATTACCTTCTTTTAGGGAAAATGGGGGATGAATTTGCACCAATCACCAAAGAGCAGAGCTTGGGGAAGTTGTTCTTCTGGACTCTGTTAAGTGCCATCAAGTTGATTTTGACTTATGCCAATCTTATAAATGAGAGACCTCTAAATGAACTTATCATCAGCCAGTCTGATCAGGTCCCACAGACTCTGGGTTATGGCTTCCTTGACTGAGTCTATCCATCTGTAATGGAATTTTCCTCTTTTCTGACTGCCTTCTCTCTTACGAAGCATTATTATTTCTTCTAGTGAATAATATGTTATTGTGATATGTCAAAATTATGACAGTCTCAGTCTAGTCATCTTGGCTTCTAAGGAGAGTGATTTGGTTAACTTGCTCTAGGACCCATTTTAGGATTCTACGTTATCCATAGAATTCTTCTCCAGCACCACATTTCAAATTAGTTGATTTTCTTCCTATCAGCTTTCTTCACTGTCCAGTTTTCATAACTATACACAGAAACTAGAAATATGATTGCATGCACAATCCTAATTTTAGTATTCAATGATGTATCTTTATACTTCAGGATGTCATCTAGTTCCTTCATAGCTGCTCTTCCAAGCCCTAGGACTTTATCATGCATGGTTTTTAAACCACCATAAACGTTTGATAATAGCACCTTTGGTGATACAAAGCTATCTCCTTCTCACTGTAGATTTCAATAGTGCTGGTATAGTGCTAATACTTAGGTGCAGTAAGTTACACCTGTGGCAATTCTAACACTGTGAAATAATATGGTATCAATGTCTCTTTGTCTCCTCTACCTTGCATCCTTTCATTATTCCAGAACAGCCCTCCCCCCCACTTAATTTTTATTTATTTTTTGTTAAACCACATTCACATAACTCCGGATTTGCATTAAAAAAACCATGCCAAAATACACACACACACACACACATTCACAATTGAAAGACACAAGGAGAGCACGAGGGACCAGCAACAGTGTAGTCACACTAATGAAGAGATGTGTAGTAGGAGTGCTTCAATAACAGCATGTCTGCACTTCCTTTCATTTTCACAAGTGCAGTGAGAATGGGGGTCATATGATAAATTATGTAGTTTTCTGATTTCTTGACTTTAGCAGTCCTCATTCTGATTAATGAATGAGCCAAGGTATGGAAAATCTTAAAACCATTTCAATGTGTTCATTGTCTGCTTTAAAGTTATGTAAATCATCAGTACATTATTTTGGTTTTCTTATTGTTCAGCTATAAACCTGCCTTTGCACTTTCTTCCTTGACTTCCTTCAGTAATCATTCCAAAACGTCTTTGCTATTTTATGCTAGTAGTATAGTGTAGGAGGATTCTAGGAGTTGCAATCTAGAAAGGTAACCTCTCAAGCTCTGTCAATAGACCATGAACAAAGCCATCATGAGGCCATCAGAGCAAAGGAAGTCATTTCTCAAGAGCCTCCACGTGGATCGATCTCTGTCTCCTTCCCAACTTCTGGTATCTCACTGATACCATCTATGTGACTGGAGACAGACATCTGATCAAGCTCAGATCCAAAGACTTTAGAGCACTCCCCTGACCACAATGTGTGTTGTATTTTAATTGCTACAAGCCACTCTGAGAAGCAAATTTATCAAGTAATATGTTTTAATAAACAGTATTCAAAATTGCATTTTGAGTGGAAAGTGCAAGCAAAGCAGGAAAGTTACACACCTATATTCTTTGCTTAAAAAAAATTAGGAGCATATGTGGATTTCACAAGAAACCTGTGATGATACTGGATAGTTGCCAAACATGAAAATTTAGGATAACAATCATGCAACATTTAGTGAGAGGTTAGCAAGGAAGAATGTCCAAAAGTACAGCCTTTGCACTAGATATGATGCATTCTATACACTGGTTAACACAATGAACCCTTTGAGATCTATTTTCAAACCCCAAATTACAGAGACACTTATTTTTCCCCAGACCAATTTGCGGCAACAGCAGTGCTATCAACAGGGAGTAGCAATTTTGGCAGAGGATTGTCCAACTGTCAACAGAGCTTCCACTGAGCTTGTTACAAGTGTTATTATTACTAGACTCCCAAGTGTCATTCTGTTTTTGAGAAAAATATTTTATTTTGCATTTGGAATATGTGCACTCTGCAGCGTTAACAGTCCATACATGAAACAGTAAATGTCAATCTTGTGTGTGTCAACCCATCCTTGTATCCATACAGCAATTAAAAAGAAAAAAAAATCCCATTGCCCATAATGTGTAAAGACCAATGAATCCATATGTAGCAATGGAAAGAGTACAGGTTTAGTTGCAACATAGGAGATTATCTCATGGTCATTTTTGCTCTAGCTATACATGGGACAGGACCGGGGCGGAATGAGGAAAAACAGGTGTTATCACACAGAAAATTGCTGCTGTGCTGCCGCCCGACCCTCACCCGTTCCTCAGGTGTGCTCTCCCAGCTAATTTTAGTGGCATGGAAGCCTTTACTCTCCCTACTGGTAGAGATGACCATGATTTCTAGTTCATTCTGTCTCAGAGTGTTCCTATGCTTGTCTATTTGGAAACATGTCCCCCTGAGTTTGCCCAGGATTACACCTGCAATTATAGTGCAAGCAGGATTGTATTGCTTGCTTCCCCTCACTTAATAAAGGCAAACAGATGGCGAGCCTAGCCTAAAAAGTTCTTTCCTCTTAATCATTTTCTTTCTTTCCAAGAACAAAGTAAATTCGCAGTCACACGTGTTGAAGCCTATGTTCTTGGAAATCATGTGTGAGATCTAGACTTCATCTGAGCTGAGTTCTCTTCACAGGGCAATCCACTGAAAGGAGCATGAGGAGCTGATTTTTGTTTATTGCTGTGTCCCACACATCATATGCTGTTCTGAAGGGTCATGGGGGGTCCACTGACAGAAGTGAGAAATGGAGAAAATTCCTTCTCACTATTTCTTCAGCTGGTATGTTAATTAATATGTTAATGGAAAATAAAAAGACATTTTGTTCATGGATGGAAAACCTACTATACTATGTGGAAGCCATCTGAAATATCTTTGGCTTGTTTCCATCACTAATAAAATGCAGTGCTTTTAAATAGGGTGAAATCTTCCTTATTCAAAGTATTTATTACTAGATGGTTGCCAACAGATCATGCAGATACAAACTTAAAAAGAGATCATTTGTGCAGAATCCATTTGTGTATCTTCAGTAAGAAGGGTTTTGAATATCTGCTACAATATTTACACAGTAAATATTTACAATCCTAATGTAGTTTTACTGCAGGTGCAATCCCCAATTTCGAAATTGCAAACTGTGTCAAAAGAGGTTTTTCAAGTATTTTAGGAACTACTAGTAGCATTCTTCTAGTTTATAGTCCTAAAAAATGCTAAAAGTAGCCTCATTAAAGGGGATGATAAACATAACTTTTAAAATGGATATGCAATATTTTCAAAATGCTTTTAAATAAGGAAGTTATAAAAGTCAATGTACAAAATCAGCCATCATGAAAAATCTCGTGGCATGTTTGAGGCTTTTTATGTTGTGAAATTAATTTGTATATATCATATCCTTCTGTTCAATACAAACTCTCAGAGCAAGTTCCAATATGAAAATGGAAAAATAATACAATGAAAAACTAGTAAACAAATTTAATTGAAAGTAAACAGAAATGGAAGCAAATAGAAGCCATTTTTTTTAAAAAAAACAACAGATGACAATGATGACAATGACGATGATGATTCTAGCTAGTGCTGAAAAAGCAACATACTCAGTAAATCTTTGTTAAGTGCTTTTTAAATCAGTTGCTCCTGGAAACAGATTGGCCAGTGTAGTTATTTTAGAGTGGTGTTTTGTTCCATGAGAGCTAGAATGGTGTAGTGGTTTCAGCATTGGATGACTACACTGGAGGACAGAGTTTAACTCTGTGCATGGCAATGGGAATTCACTGGGTAATGTTGGGCAATTCACACTCTCTCAACCTCAAAGGAAGGCAAAGGAAAACCCTCTCTGAATAAATCTTGCCACAGGGACATAGAATTCTAGGAAAGGGGCAGTCCAGACTAAGTGTCACCATTATAATGGAGCTTGAGTGCAGCGGCGCAGCAGCACACACCATTCATTTTTCTAATGGAAGGGGGGGGGGGGCGCCCCCCAGAACCCCCCCCTCCGCTTTGTCTCTGCTTGCTGACAAAACCCCATGATAGGTGTGTCCGAGGGTCACTATGAGTTGGAAATGACTTAAAGGCACAGAGTAACAGCAACAACCATTTGTTCCATTCACTTCATCCCCACTTGCATACAACCTGCTGTCTAGGGATCAACTATAGTTTATAAACAGTGTTCAAAGCCAATCCCATATACAACAGACACTGGAATAAAAACCATGGCTTGAATCCTATTGTTAGTCCCAGGTAAAATAGTCTCATTAAATCAGTAGAATTCACCTGCATGATGATTCAGCAATACATTCCATGGGTTTATTGTAGTTGGGACTAACCAAAAGGATTTAAACTACTAAATTACTGTAATTTGTCTAGGTAACCAGATTATATGGGTCCAAGACAAGCTGTAGTTGGAGTACTGAGAGTACTGTACTTTATGGAGGAGTAAGCAAAGTGTACTCTCCAGATTTATTGTATTACAGCTTAAAGTGGTGTTAAATCAGATATTTCTGTAGTGAGAATGCAGCTTAAGTCTCACTGGTATCAATAGGAGTTTTATAGTTGGAATTGAAAATAAAGTTAGTCCAGTTTAGTGAACCCATATAATAATCATTGTGCTGGCAATAAACAAAAATTCAGGATTTTTCTCCAATTATCTATGTTTTCCTCTCAGCAGAGTAAACCCACATCATAATTCTGTTTGGATCACTTTGGGGCTGAACAAATGGAGAGGAAAAAGCAGACCATTCTAAAGTTTTCCCAGTTAGGCTGGAACCCCTGCTGTCCACACAGTCCACCTCCAAGGCAGGCCAAACACCTACAGGCCATCCACACCATAAGCAATACATTTGTGGTGTTATGATGTTTACCTATCCCCTTTGCCATTCTCCTTCTCCTAAGGTTGTTCACTGGTTACTACTGTTTGTACCTATTGCTTCTTCTCTTTGTTGCTGCTTTGCCAAAGCCAAACCATCACTGGAACTGAGTGTGTGGGGAAAGGGGATTCCAGACATGTGAAGCTGATGGTAAGAAAAAAACTTTGTGTTCCCTCATATGGTGTCCAGACTTTCCACAGTGTCCACTAACCATATTACTGAACATGTGAAAACTGAGAGAAAATATGTGGGAAACTACTTAGGAATGTGGATTTTATAAAATTATTGACAAGATTTACTACAACTTGTTAGAGGAATATATATATATATATATTCTGTTAGCAAAAGGTTTGATGTCCAATGTAATTGATGGTGACAATGTTTTTTCAGCTTTGTGGTACTAAGCACATTTTACATAAGCTGGCTTTCAAAAAGACTAGTGGGTAAGGCCCCTAAACTCTAACTTTTCACTTGGAGCTGATTAACTGCTGACAGACAGTGTATTGTTCACTGTAGCATAGTAGTTCTAAATACAGATCTACACTAGGCTGAGCCACATACTACACCTGACTTGCCAGAGGATTCAGGTGCATCACAGAGCTGATGTAATCATTTTATGTCTAGCTACAGAGACACAGTCAGACATTTCTCAGAACCTGCTCTCTTCCCATAAGACACAGAATTGCCATATTGGATGGAGGCTTCAGGAAATGTAAGTTTTGGAGGGCTTTGCGTGCTGTGGAGGAGGAAGGAAATACCAATCCCTATGGCACCCTAAAAAGAACATGCACAGAGGCAAGGAAGACTCACTTCACTTCCCTACACTGGGGCTCATCACTTACAGGCTCTGTGCTGAATTTGCTCATTAAGAGATAAACGTTATATGATGACCTTATGCCTTCAGGATATTATTTCTCTTCTATGTACCAGAAACAGATATTACCAGAAACATGAACAATTTTACCACATGGATAATCACAATGTGAATAAAACAGTCTCCTCTCCCCTCGCTTCCACCATGGAAGTGAAGAGTTCTTAAAATAATATGGGAAGGGGCTTTAAGCTCTTCTTTTAAAAGATCCTTATAGTTCAGCTCTAAAATATAAGCATTGGAAAGATCTGAAACATATCTCAAGACACCTATAATACTTTGTTATACAGTACCATTGCAGTTTTCATGTTTTATGTAATATAGTGGGCCATTAATATCTCCTGGGGTTTGGTTCCAGGACCTCTTGTGGATACAAAAATCCATGGATGCTCAAGCTTTTTTTATATAAAACAGCAAAATGAAGGTTTGCTTTTTGGACTGAATTTTGTTTGTGTATAATTTTGAACTGTGGTTGAATGAATCCATGGATACAGAGAGCCAACTGTACAACATATCAATTGCTCCAAGGGAATAAAATTCTTCTTTGGAGAGGATTATTATTTGTTTATACCATGCCTTTCCTTCAGTGGGCTCAAAATGAGATGAATGGCTTTCTACCTCCTCTAAATCCTGTGAGGTAGATCACCCACAGAATTTCATGGCTCATTAGGGGCTTGAAACTGGATTTCCAAGTCCCAGGACAACATTCTATCCCTATTTTATTTTACAGCAACTGAACAAATTTCAAAATTATTTTCAAAACCACATATTCTAACATGTTACGGCAAACATATATTAGGGCCTGTTTGCACTGGCAAAAAAAGAAGGAAAAAACCCCCAGTTGCACCCCATTTTAGCATCAGCTGTTTATACACCACACAAAGTCAAAAGTGGTTAAAACCTGGATGAAGCTGTGTTCCGTGATGAAAAATCTGAGCAGAATAAATCCCCCTTGCTTTGCGCTAATGTGAAAAGTGTGCACTCTCACACCGGCATATAAATAGCATGATGCAAGTATAGAAATGCACGAAGTCTCAGGAGACTTACAAAAGTGGTGTGGAGTATGCAACCTGGACTTGATGAAACAATGCCATTGCTTGCCATATAGTGTCTCTGTGTGTGTGTTTTGTTTTTTGTTTGTCAAGAGTAGAGGTGCACAAGTGGCCAAATGTACCATTGACCCATTGCTCCAGTGGACTGTCACACACCTCATGAAGTGAAAGTATGGCAAACACAGCAGGTCTCCAATAATGCAATGGATGTAATAAAAACATATGCAAATTAAGTCAGTCCAACAGGGCCATAGGGTGAAGGTGACATGTATGGAGGGGCCCTTCATTATTGTGCTTTTCCAGTGTGTCACTGGAAACACTGATGCACTGTACGGCTAGTGTTTCACCTGTGCAACTGTGTGGCCAGTCACCTGGGGCATCAAATGGAATGGCAGCTGGATAGGACAAGGGAAGTAATTGGCAGTCACAGATGATATATTCACTCAATGGTGTGCATGCATGGGGGGGGGGGAATAATTGAGCATTGTGGCTTGACACTACATGGTATGGACTGCCCGTGAGTGTTCAGCCCACTTTGAGAGTGGGCCGTGCGGACAGCAAGGGTTCCAGCCAAATCAGGAAAACCTGGAACAGATGTAGATTTCCCTCTCTGTCTGCTCAGCACCTAAGTGAATATTTACCTTAATTAAGCTAAAGCCAAATATGCTCTGGTGTCTGAAGTGCCATGCCTCAGCCTCAACTCACTGTCTTATAGACTTCTTAAGGAAGCTATATATTAAATGAGATTAGTGTTTCGGATGTTTTGTGTTTGAAAAAGTGAAATTGCCTCTACTGACAGTTTATTCATTGAACAATTTATCATTTGGCTCAGATCTATTGATGGTGCATTTGCTTTCTGGAGGAGTGTAACTGAGTGCTTCTTAAGCTATCTGATGTGGAGGACTGGCAACTCCTTCTCCCCCATGTGCCAGGGGCTGGAATCATACTTCTGCCCATTGGCTACAACTACTTGATTCTTTCTTGGAAATTCACCAGCAACCAACAGCAGATGGATTAGGGACTGGCCCCAGTCCACAGAGCATCACTTTGAGTACTACTGGTGCAATTAAGGTAATGGATTTTTATGAGTGGTTTTTTTAATGACAACAATAAACAATTTGATATAGAATAAAACTATTCAAAAATTCATTTTGTGTGTCTAAAGGTAAAGAATGTGAGCTATAAAAGCTATTTATGAATTGATTTATGATTTGACAGCTGATATTCTGGGGCTCTTAGACCTTCTCTGCACAGGCCTAAAGGCCTGCCCCACCCCCCATTCTGCTGTCATCCTGTTCTGATGATGTATGGCTCAAACCTCAGTTCTGGTGTGGGCAGTCCAGATTATGTCCAGCATGTCCTGCACCAGAACTGAGGCATAACAAGGTCAATATGAATTAACATAGCTTAACTGTTGCTCCAAATCTTCTGAGACGAACCAGAGACCTCTGTTTAGGTCAGAACAAGGTGCCCAGCATGTGACTATTGCTGGGTGCCTCATTCTGACCTCAGATGTGAGCCACCCATGGCAGTGGCAAATGTGCTATGTAGCCCAGTGGGAAACACATGCAAACAGTTGCCATGGCACAGAAATGGAAGTCAAGGTAATGGGTGCAAAACAAGGCAGGTGTGGGGTCAGGATACTCCGGATAGCCCCTGGAATATGCTGGCCAGTGCAGACAAGGCCTTAGAGAGACAATCTCCCATATAGACTGTTCAGTGGATTAAAATGTAACTGTTCAAATGAAATTGGCTTCAGAAACAAACCCTGTATATTGACAGAACAACTAATAGGCAGACACTATCCATATAAAATAGTGTCCTAGCACCTGCACAAAACATCCCAAATACCACATTCTGATCTTCTAAAACAAAGCAAGATAGACCATCATGCAATCAATTAAATGGCAGCCTTATCTTTAATCATGTTTACAGGGCTTTCTAAAGAAACATTGGTATATACAGTTCAACACATACCAGACTGTCTGAATAAGCCCCAGATGTCATTTCAAAGAACTAACACCATTAGGAACATTCTGGTGAGGAACACATTAAAGGAGTGTAGTGAGGTGGTAGTAAAGGAGAGGGATGAGGAGGCTAAAGAGGACCAGGTGGGAGAGGAAGAATTGGGACAAGAGGAGAGCCAGGGGGCGGAGCTGGGAGGAGGGGCAGAGGTAGCCCTTGAGAGAATAAAGGAGGCAGGGCCAGAGCGGGCGGGAAGATGGGGACGCGGAAGAGCTGGACGGGAAGTTGCGGCCGAGGAAGGGAGAGGACAGGCGCGCCGCAGCCCAGGACGGAGGGCTATTCCTGTCTCCTTGAGTCGACGAGGAGCCCAGCGGAGGCGAGGGCCACATGAGGAGGTCCAGCTACGTGACCCATGTGAGGAAGGAGATTTTCCTTTCCCGGACTCTGACGCCTGGGGAGCTCGCAAGTTACCGGACTTGGAGGATGAGTGGTGGGACCCAAGAGGCGAACGGTGGGAAGTAGGGCCCTTACCCCCATTGAAGGAGAAGGCAGAAACTGAACCCCTTGAGAAGTATCATAGGGGTCCGAATCCCGGACGAGAGACTGCTTCGCTGTGAGACAGTCTAAGTTACGAGCCCGGAATGAAACGGGAAACGGCCGTGAGGGCTGCGAGTTATGTTTGGTTGGTGAACTATTATCCCAAAGTGAGGGAAGTTGGAAAAGTTGAGTTCCATTAAAGTTTTTGAGTGCATTGCATACTAGTGTGTTCCTTTCCTGGTCCACGTGTTGGTGGTTAGTATTAGGACACACCCCAAATGCAGCCCGGAACATCAGCCCCGCCCACAAGGAGGACAAACAAATACTGCAAAAGTCTAAGGGGTACAAACCAGGTTCACAGGACACCATTCACTTGGTTAGAATCATAGAATCATAGAGTTGGAAGAGACCACAAGGGCCATCCAGTCCAAACCCTGTCAGGCAGGAAATCTCAATCAAAGAATCCCTGACAGATGGCCATCCAGCCTCTGCTTAAAGACCTCCAAGGAGGGAGATTCCACTACACCCCGAGAAAGTGTGTTCCACTGTTGAACAGCCCTTACTGTCAGGAAGTTCCGCCTAATGTTGAGGTGGACTCTCTTTTCCTGTAGCTTGCATCCATTGCTCCAGGTCTTATTCTCTGGAGCAACAGAAAACAAGCTTGCTCCCTCTTCAATATGACATCCCTTCAAGTATTTAAACAGGGCTATCATACCACTCTTAACCTTCTTTTCTCCAGGCTAAACATCCCCGGCTCCCTAAGTCATTCTTCATAGGGCACAGTTTTCAGACCCTTCACCATTTTAGTCACCCTGCTTTGGACATGCTCCAGTTTCTCAACATCCTTTTTACTGTATCTATTGCAGGTAACCCTCCAAGATGACTGAATTCACTAACCAACAAAGATGTATTTTGTACTATTTTACCACCTACAACTGTAGTTTTGTTATTTATGCTGCATAGTGCAAGTGTCAAAAAGGTTTATGTGGAAAAACAACCAAACCTCTTAAGAAACTTATAGAGGAACATCTACATAATATTAAGAACAACAAAAACAGGTTTCCCCCTGGTAAGTCACTTCTTGAATAACATTAATTTTATTCATTTAGCTGACTTTTCTCCCCAAATGGGATACAACTGATTTAGATTTTAGATTAGGGTAGGGAGAAATAATACTTATGATGGAGAGTTCTCCTGAAAAAAAGGAGGTGCAGTGGTTTCTAATTTTAAATTTTTAACATTAAAATATTTGGTCCCTAAAAGCCTGAATTTACAGGCCTCCCATTCTTGTAAAAATTTTCAGAGTTTTCAGGGTAGTCCACTCAGTATTATGATGATCAGGGGCAGGGGACAACCAGACAACATTTTCTCTGTTTTTCATTGATACAATAGTAAGTGTAATGCACTGGCAATTAATATTCCAGCAAGATGCTTTTTGTGTTTCGCCACTGTGCACATGCCACTACCAATTAGACTAGGAGCTGTTCTACCAAATTAGCTATTGGTATGTACATCTTAGGTTGTTAATGTTGCTTCCTCCTATTTTCACTCCTTTTTCTGATTCTAATTCTGCTTTTCTGTTTTCAGCATATAAGTTAAACAGAGTGATAGGATACAGTCTTACCTGACCCCTTACCTTGCCTGAACAGGGTAGTTAGTCAATAATTCCTGTGACAAATGAAAAAAAAATGTCCCTCATAATAAGAAGAATATGGAGAAGTATTGCTTGGTAAACCCAAATGCTAACTATGATTAAACAGTAAGATCAACAATGAAACTGGAAAACTGAAATGAAGCTCACTTGCATTATTTTGTAATTTTGTTCCAAAACACACTGCAGAAATAATCTGGTTTGAGACTGCTTTAACTGCCTTGGTTGAATACTAGGGAATTCTGGGAGCTGTCATTTTGTGAGACATGTCACCTGCTTGGTCAGAGAGCTCTGGGGCTAGACTAAAGTACAACTCCCAGGCTCTCCTAGCATTGAACAAGGGCAGTTAAAGCAATCTCAAACTAGACTATTACTGCAGTGTGTTTTGGACCATAATCACTGGGGTTGCTGACCCTGTAGTTTCAGCTTCTGTGCTACCACACACCGATGTGGTAAAGGAAAATATACAAAATACAGTTCTTTCCCCATCCCCCAGGCTGTTTTCTGACATTTTACCAATCCAGGTGTAGGAAAAAAGTAGAAACATCTGTTTACATGATCACAGGTGAATATTTCATTAAGGATTGCCCCATAGAGAGAAGCACACCACAGTTCCCAGCATGCAGAAGATAACACACACGAGAGAGTATTTCTGGCAATGCTTTGATTTGCTATTACTGCCACTGAGAAAGTATCTGCCATTAATCAGTGACAGATAGTAGCTTCCCTGGTGAAGCTCCTCTGGGATTTAGTCTGAACTTGAAAAGAGCTATCAAAGGCAGGCATGAAAAGAATATTTGTAATTCTTCATTACAATGTCAGAACATGGTTTCCTGAAATTTGGGAACTCTAATGGGAAGAAAAATAGACTGGCAAGAACTTTGAGCAACTGTCTCCTGATATTAGAAAGTCCTGAATTGTGGTGAAGGAATTATTTTGCAAAGAAAATAAAAAATGGATTGTTTTGTGTGTTCATGCACAAAAAGAGAGAGGCCAATCAATCTATCAACCATTTTATGTGTAGAAAACACTGTACAAGAAGCCATTTTTTCTGTACAGTGCCGGCAGGTGTGTGTGTGTGAGCCAAAACCTGTATGTTTTCTGCTGCAAAATAATTCCTCTGCAACACTTCAAGATGTTCAAATACAGGAAACCAAGCCATCACCTGACATGTTCATTACCTTTGGAGGTAGGGGATCACCGCTTATATATTGGTTGTCTATAAAGGGTGTTGTAGTCCACAGCCATATTAAACTCCTGGATAATAGACACTGGAGTCCACTGAAGTCACCAGAGTGCCAGTTCTCCTATCATGCACATAACCATGTACACTAATGTATATAACATGCTACACATAAAATGGCCTTCAGAGAGGTGTGTTTCCCCCTAAAACTATCATTTTAAGGGTGTAATCTCATGTCTAATAATTGCTAAGAAAATATTTAATATACTGTAGTGTTCTGTCTGCTGCCTTCACCAATAAGCATGTGAACATATGAATAACTTCATTTTTATTTGCTCCTCCATTTGCCTGCAGCTACAGGCATGCTGATACAATGCACTGAAGGGGAAAAAAGGAGAAGAAAATAATGTCTTATTTAATTTACAACTGTTGCCTCACCCATTTCACACCTGAATTTCTCATCCCTTAGGGCAAATTAACTTATGTGTAGTGAAGAATATTAGGGTGGTATTTCACTGATACAGCTGTCAGGTAATAGTTCTCCACGCCCAGCGCACGCACAAAGCTTGCAAATTTCTCCCAGTGCCACTTCTTTCACTGCAAGTGTTAACTTTCATTGCCTACAGTGCATACAATCCATTTTGGTTATTTGACTTGTTCTTTCTTTTTAAAAAACAACAACATAGCTTTCCCACCGTTCCTCAGCCAAAATCTCAGTGCAGTATTTCAAGGTTAGTGTCAGAAAAAGTAGGGGGAAATACCTTTATGTTTCTCACTTGAGTTACAGTTTGTTCTTGAGTAAGAGCAAAAGATCAGTCTCTGTGCTCTACTACATCAGGGAATGCATGGGGGGAAAAACCATTGGATGACATCCTGCATTAGACATATTTCCACAATGTTGTGGCTATGGCCCATTTCCCAATCTGAACCCACAAAGCCATCTTAAAATCCAGGCGTCTATACCAAAGGAGGGAGTTCTGCAGCACTGGGAAGTGACCGGCTGAAGGAAGATGCATTTAGTCCCCTCTCACAAGTGAGCAGCCCACCAGAAGCAGGGACCTCTGATGGACCATCAAGGGTCCCTGGTGGTTCCTGCTGGTGGAAGAGGCTGGATGTGTAATCCTTCAATGTCCTATCACCAGTGCCACAAAACTTTCTCCCTCATTATGTTTGCTTGGATTTTATGGTGGCTTTGAGAAGCATTTGAGGTTGTGGCAGTGGTGACTAAACAGTTACAAGGTCATAAGCAGGGTGACTAGATGTCATAACCACAAAGGAGAACATGGCACCATAAAGTGTAGGACATTCAAGAAAAATGGAAGACATTACCAAATAAAAGCTGAAAGCACTAACATAAATATTAATTCATTTCATATGGTTTATTTACAGCTATATTACATGTAATGTATTCTGTTATGCACTTCTGTTATGTATTTTTCTGATGAATTTATCTTAATTAAAATGTCTTGTTGGCTTGGAATATACTTTTAAAACTCTGAGCAAAATAAATGCTTAAAACTGTACTTTACTAACAACAAACCCTTGACTGAATCTACATTTAAATTATGACTTTCATTTGTATTTTACTCAATTGTTCATCCCTCCTGCTTCTTCCACAAGCCAAATCTCATACCTTCACTCTTCCTTCTCCTTGGTACCACTGATCTGCTTCAACAACCCAATTCCTCCTTTCTTTTCCACACCTTCATTAGAAAACACACACACACACACACACAAAACTACCACATGGTCAGCGACAATCTTGTCACCCCGCCTCCTCTTCCCATACGGTGGGCTCATGCTGTTCAACAGTTTTTATGTAGTCATTAGAGAGTATTGTTGCAGGCTAAACATTTTGATTACGTTTATTGCTTGACAAAAACTGTCAAGCCCTTTGCAGCAGCAGAGGCAGTAATAAATCTCTTGAGCTACCTCTTGCTTGTCTGATGACACACCAGATGAAATAAGGACAGGTTTTATGGCTCAAAATAGAGGACATTTTGGAAGCCCTCTTGGATCCCTGGATATAAGGTTGAAATGTAGGACATGCTTGGGAGAAGGAGGAGCTTTTGCAATATCTTACAATATCACACCTGCTTTATGGGGTGCCAGCCATAGTTTTTAATTGTAATAAAGCATTTCCCCCCTAAATGAATTTACCTTTTCTAATAACAGATCCATGTGCATCTCAACTGTGCAAAGTAAAAGAAGATCATAAGCCTAGCATACAATGAACTTTATCACACATGGCTCCAGGCAGGGAAGAGAATGGGACAAAAGGAGCCTGGCAGGGAATGGAATGAGGGGGGGATGCATTTTTCTGCACACAAGGAAATCCCTTACTCATTTTGTTCCCCTCTCTTCGGCTCCCAATCTATTCCCAGAGGGGGCGATTTTGAGAACTGCCCTGAACAGTTCTCAAAAATCACCCCCTCTGGAATGGATGGAGAATGGAACGGAACGAGTGAGGGACTTCAGTGTGCAATAAAATGCATCCCCCACTTGTCCCCCATTCATTCCAAAAACTTTTCTCTAAACCTGGTAGCTTTTGTCACAAACACAGCTACCCTTTGGATCATATATTGATTTGTCCATTATAACAAGTAACTAAGTTTCTCTTTCACATCCCAGTATTTCATTTTCTTTTGGAATAACTTTCTCTAATACCATCATAAATCTGGCACTCAAGTATATAATGAGCTAAATCCACCAAAGCTGGCTCTCCACAGTTACACAACCTTTCTTGAAATGGAATACCATAAAATCCTAGTGCTCATTCCCACTACAAAATATTTCGGTGTGGAAACTGGATTGTTTTGTAATCGAATCTCTCTAGGGCCCTTTGCTCCCCTTTTTCTCCCCTTTGTTATTCTCACTTAAGGGGAGAGAGGAAAAATGGCTGCCACAGAGAGAAGAGGAGGAGGAAGAGGAAAGAGAAGGCAAATTCCTGAACAAACCTTGTCACAAGAAAACCCCATGACAAACTTGCAGGCTGGTGGCATGGTGGGAAGGCTTGGCCCTGGCGGCTCCTCCTCTGCCTCCTCCAGATGGGCTGCCCTCTGGTGCACCTTTTGCCTTGCTGCTGTTCTGCCAGAACCCTCCAGGGGACCCTCTGCATGGCAGTGGTAGTGGTGGCGGTGCCCCGTGTCCCTATCCTCCTCCTTCCCCTGCTGGCTTGCTTCCAAGCCAGCCTGGGGCTTAGTTGCCCTGGCCCTGTTTCAGCTCCAGAGGTCAAGAAAGGTAGAGGATGAGGAGGAAGGCGGTCAGGATGGAGGGAGGAGAGGAGCCAGGAACAGACCCCCGGAGGAGCGGACAAGCAGCTGCCTTGGAGGAATCAGGGCCACTCTGCTGACTCAGCCTTGTCCCCTTCTCTGGGACCGGAGGGCAGTCCGTCTGTAGGCGGTGGAAGAGGAGCTTCTGGGGCCCAAACCTCCCCACCATGCCATCAGCCTGCAAGTGTTTTCATGGGGTTTCCCTTGACAAGGTTTTTTAGGAGTTTGTCCTTTCTTTCTTTCTTTCTTTCTTTCTTCCTTCCTCTTCCTCTTCTTCTCTCCGTGGCATCCATCTGTCATGGATCACAGCAGCCCCAAAGCTGGATCTCTAAAAGCAAGACCCAGGCTTGCAAATGAACATCAGATCCCTCGTACCCACTCCCCTGAATCACTTCCCCCCCCAAAAAAAAACCCTCCCCTGAATTGATTTTTTGCAAAAGAACCCTAAAAAAACCTAATGTTTAAAATAAGTGAGGTTTTTTTTTTGGATTTGCCTCATTTTGACACAAATCCATGTGAACGCAGTTGTGTCAGAAATGGTTCACAGTGGGAACCACACACATATAAATCAATCAGGAAATCAATGTGTTCTCCAGTGGGAATGAGCCACAAGACACATTGCAGAAATAATCCAGTTTAAGATTGATTTAACTGCCCTGGTTCAATGCTAGGGAATCCAGGGAACTGTAGTTTTGTAAGAAATTTAGCCTTCTCTGTCAGGGAGCTCTATGCTTGAGTGGGAGAGAGGTTCCTCCCATTCCTCCTCCAGATGTTTCCTTCCAGCTGTTCTAGGCCATTGTTACCAATGTTGGTCAGTCTCTAGGACAATTAGCACCAGTAAGTGGCCTCGGGATCCACCCGGGAGGAGGTGCCTGGCTGGAGTAAAGGCAATTGTGGCACCTGAGGCACCAGTTTCCATTGGGCTGGATGCCCAGCCTCCCACCCCCAAACAAGGCGGCCAGGTGTTTTCTTTGTCTTCTATTTCAGCCTCCTGTCCAGGAGGAGTCCCAAAATCTCCTATTTGGAGTAGGACTCAAAAACCCATTGAGTAACACCACAGTTGCTGTTTCCCTTGGAAAATAGGACATGCAGCTGTAACTGGACATGACATTTTATACAAGCTTTAAAACAGTGACTTTCCCAGTTTTTCGGGACAAATGGCAACCCTATTCCTGCCCAGCCTAGGAAAATTGAGGGTGGAAAGAGTGGGGATGATAACTCCAACCCCATGGCCCCTCCGTATTTCCAATTCCGAAACCTTATATTGAGCTTTAGATGTTTGTAGTTTGGCCCCTGATCTCAATATTGCTCATTCTTTTCCAGTTCTATATAGATGTTGACTGGAGAAATCTTCCTGATGGCGAACCATTGTCAGGCAAAAAGATTGAAGCTGACTTTTGTCTCCGATCCTATGATTCTTAGTAACATCAGAATTAAAATTCTAATGAGTAAAGGCATATTAAATGATTTATGTAGTCAGGAACTGACTGAGATAAGAATGCTTTACATACACAGATGTCCACTGGAATAGAAATGTGTTAACTACCAGGCTATCTATTGGAATCCACTGGAATAATGATACAGCTAAGGGTAGAATTTGAAGAAGATGAGAAAAGGACAGTTATGAATACCAAAGTAAAAACAAAATATTTACTCCCAATTTGATTTCAGCTAATTCAAAAGGATTAGCAGAATCACTGGAGGTGGCACAGTAATTGGAATCTAAAAGCAGCAGGGGAAGAGTTAACCTTCCTCAGGTCCTTTGGCAGTTTCTGAGAGGTATTTTCCTCCATACCCTCCCCTATCTTGATGTTACCATTAAGGAAAGAATCTGTGTGGCAGAAAAAGATATACAGGAATATATTAAAGCAGTTTTCTGCAACCAGATATGATGATTTATAGTATGACTTTCTCAAATGAAAAGGATTCAGGAGGACTTTCAGTAAAATAATATAAATGCCTAAAATGACAACACATAAAAATGTAAACTATAATTTAAAAATGCATCAGTGAAAAAAAACCCCAATCCAATTGAAAGTACCTTGCAAAGCAATCAAGGCCAGTTGCCAAAGGTCTGCCTAAATAAAAAGGTCTATACCAGTTGGCAGAAAATGAGAGCAGGGAACAGGTCACTCTAGCCCTCTTAGGCTGCAGCTCTCATTATCCATATATAATAAGGTCATCTAGGAGAGACCAGGTTCAGTCAGGCTTGTATTAAAAGTATTAAGACAAACACAGATGCCAAACTAGAGCCCTATTTAGTTACAGTATTTACTTTGGCGGGTTACAGACCGCCCATTTGGGGTGGGCTGCACCCGTCCCTTTCCCTGGGGTATCAGGGCCTCAGTGTCCAGAGCGGCAGCCGCTGAGGCCCCGATCCGCCGCTTTTCAGGCTGCGGGGAAGCAGCTTCAAGCCCCAAGGACACCCTGCGGTGGCGGGGAGGCGGAGAAAGGGGCTGCTTGGCCCCTTTCTCCTTTGGTCCGCTGGGTGCAGCTGTGTGAAGGCTGCGCCCAGCGGCGCAAACCAGGAAGGAGCTCCAAAACGGAGCTCCTTCCTGCTCCACGCTAAGGGTGCACTAAGAGCCCTGGTGCGGACAGAGGACGTCACGTCCGTGCCGCCCCGTATAGAGGCGGCGCGGTCGTGACATCATCATGTGGAACGGCTGCTGCCATTTTGTGCGTGCAGCACGCGCACTAGGGTTAGGGGGGTGCAGAAGCACCACACCTTTCTAACTCTAGTACGCGCTCCGCACGTACTTTCTGGCCTGTTTGTAACAGGCCTTTGTGTGTAGATCAGACACCCAGAAAGAGGAAGTGTGTTAGCCATGTTAATTCCATTGTTCCCAGTCACCCTGGAAATTATACACAGGGCAACAACTACCCATACCTCCACTCTCCATAGAGGCAGTCTGTGTGAACTGGAATTCTGGAAAAGCCCATGTTGCATCGTTGATCTGCAGAGAATAATTGAATAGGGTTTTGATGGAAATGGGAAGGAACAGAGACTGAGGACCAAGGAATCTGAAGAATGAATTTTGAAAGTATTTTTTACCAAAGTATTTTGAACAAAAGTCTTTTTAACAATGATGCCCATATAGCTTGCTCATTCGACACACACATATAGGTAAACTGGAAAACATATGAAATATAATTATCCTCCTCAAGTCTGCTTCCTGTCTCACACTTTACCAAAATACGTGTAGACAAAGAACACAAGCAATCTGTTTAGATTTTTGAAAGAAATCTAAAATATGTAATATATTCTTAGTGTTTAGCCTGCTAGAGCTAATTAGAGCTAGACCCACTAATTAATCAGATGCTAAGGCAAACCTGAAAGACTTAAAGGGATCATAACCAGCTCACTCTTTAAACACACATGAAGCTGGCTCTCTGGGGCAATTCCCAGATTAAAGGAGGGTGCTTATCCTATGAACAAATAAGACATTTTACCTCTTCCAGTTTGAATTCAGGATCCAGGATGCCCCCGAATGTTATTATAATCACTGCCTACCTAGCTGGGATGCCACTGCCCAGATGCATCCTGGATCAAAGCCTCACTCAACCAGCACCTTTTTGAAGTCAGGGAGCTTCTGACTTCAAAGGTTGGCCAGCTGAGTGAGGCTTCAACCCAGGATGCATCTGGGTGGATCTCAGCTAGATAGGTGGAGATTTAGGTATAATATCATCCAGGGGCATCCTGGATCCAGAATTCAAGCTGGAAGAGGTAAGATGGAATAAACTTATAAGTTACAAACCAGTGACGTGAAAATATGAGATACTGCAAGGTGGTTTTATTTATCTTGGTGATCCTGAAAAGAGAATTTGATTAATTGAGAATGCTGTATATAAAATATACACAGCTGGGAACCTTGGCGCATTCCCTCCCTATTGACCTTACAAGGTTGCTGGTGTGGCAAAGAATGAGGGGAGGAAACTATGTACACAACCTTGAACTCCTTATATAAAAATGAAGCAAACAAGCAAATTAATCATGTCCCGAAATGAAATTATAGATTAATCTCATGAAGAAGAAATTTTATGAAAAGATACAGCAGTTAAGATATATTAAGTAGCTTTGAACATGTTAAGGAAGCTATGTCATGCAAGCAGTTTTCAGACCCATTACCTCATCCTCTTATCTCCATTTTCTTGCTAGCAACCTCACACTTCCGCTTCCTATTCCCAATATGTCATATTAAATCATATGCTGAAAAAGAACAAGCCTACGTTAACAAGTAAGTAACTCAGCTTGAGCTCCCTTGGTTGCTGCTAACTGCTATTTGGAGACAGCCTGTTGTCCAGACAACCATTAGGCTGTTACCCAAATGCAATCTACTGATGCATACACCAAGGGAACTGCCAGCTGTATTATTGAGAAGGTTCTCAGGAAATCCTACAGAGGTGAAACAATTACAGGAAGCTGACATAGCCATTAAGGAGCTTAGAAGGGAATCAGGCAGGAGAGGGGGAGAAGGAGCACACAACACCCAGAATAATGCAGCTTTGGCTTGAGGCCATAGTTTTTTTCCTTAAGGAAATACAAGTGGGGATGGAAAGAGTCTTTAAAAAATTAAACTCTACCTTTATATTTCGGTTGTCTTATTTGAGACCAATACCTGAGAACAGGTAGAGAGAGACAAGTAGGGGTATGGGGTGAAAAAGTCTCACATTCGCAAAAAATCAAACTTACATGACAAACATTAGGAAACTGGACTCAAAGCATGCATCTTAACTCCTTATGTTATATCCTTTGGGGGAAAGATAAGGAATTCCCTCTGGGATGGAGATAACAAAATTGATAGCCATTTGGCAGACTGGTGCTACTTAAGACATCAAAGCAAGGCATATCTCCTTTAGATAAAGCAAGGAAAGGCTCTAACTTGCTCAGCAGTCTCTTTGGAGCTTTTAGGTGCACTCCAGAGGGAATAAAACAGTCTTAAACTGTATTGAATCCAAAGGAACTGCAACTGTTTAGTATTTTAAAATGTGCCTCTCATTTCAAAGGTCCTTGAGTTCCTTTCATATCCTTCAGTCTGCCCATTGGCATTAGGAATAGCTGTGCAGTGACAGCCTTTCACCTGAGTTGGTAATAGTTTAAATTTAACAAAACAAGGCAATACTGATTGGTGGACCAACCAGCCCTTTTGTGACATGACGCCTCATTCTTTTCCTGTGGTACCCAGTAGAGCAGAGGTGTGATTCTATGGCTCTATCAGATACTGTTGTAGTCCAATTCCAACCAGTCCTATCCATCAGCAGGGATCATGGGAGTTGTCATCCAAGAAATCTGGATGGCAACTCCCCTGCAGTAGAGAGAATGGGGATAATCAATGTCTAATTCTTATTCCTCCTAATATTTCCACAAGACAAGTGTTTTCTAAAACTGCCTTAGGATCTGTAGTTCAGGAGAGTGTAGTAGTGCTGTCTAGCAGAAAATTCAAAGCCTCTCCCCAAAATACAAATGTGGTATCAACCTGGTAGAACTCTGTAGTGAGACACACTTTTAACTTAGGTCTGTATAGAGTAAGTCTCTTGATGCAATTCTAATTGCTCTTAATTTGCAGGTTTTTTTTTTTTGGCAACTTTCAGGAAAGCCAAAGAAGTCATCAAAATGACATGTGTACTGTGGGCAGCCATCCATGTTGCATAGTTCACCTGCAACTAAAGAGAAAAGTAATATCTCAAGTATTACTTAACATGGAGAAGGTCCCAGATTCAGTGAGACATCCCCAAGTCAAGCTAAGAAAGCCTCCTGTCTGAAATCCTACATAGCAACAGCCAATCAATAACAACTGTACAGTATGAGTGATGAATGTGTTGTACATAGGCCACACATGCCCCTATGCTCTCAGGAGCTTCCCACCTCCTCAAAACATTTTTCAGAGGCAGATTCTGTACAACTATGGATGATGGTTAATGGATTGTGCTTCAGTTACGCAATTTGAGGTTGCTCTATATGACATCACCCTTGTAACATCACCAGGGCTCTCTATCGTGGTTTCACAACTGTCATCCTTGGGCTTTGGTCCTGAATTCAAAAGGCCTGGGATAGTCATGACCTGACAACCCATGTATTATAAAGCAGCTTCCTATGACTTTTCCTTCAAGAATGAAAAAGAGAATGCAAAAGAATAGTAGAGAGTGAGAGGACTGAGAAATGAAGATGGGTAAGTAAGAACAAAAAGAAGGATTAGTAAAGATGTGTACAGTTGAGCCTCCCTTATTTGGAGTTCTGAAATCCAAAATATTCCAAAAACCAAAACTTTTTCATGAGTGGCTGAGACAGTAACACTTTTTCTTTCTGATGGTTCAGTGTACACAAACTTTGTTTCATACACAAAAGTATTTAAAATATTGTATAAATTATGTATATATGATATATATGAAACATAAATGAATTTTATGCTTAGACCTGGCTCTCATCTCTCTCTCTCTCTCTCTCTCTCTCTCTCTCTCTCTCTCTCTCTCTATACACACACACACACACACACACACACACACACACACACAATTTTTTTTAAAAAAAATCCAAAATCCAAAACACCTCTGGTCCAAAGTATTTCAGATAAGGGAGACTCAACTTGTAATGGTATGAAGTGAAGTTAACTCACTTTCTGGTAGAGGGAGCCAAAAAAAAAAATCTTGATTAAACAAGACTTACAGGTAGAGAAAGGGTAACTGAGAACTGTGACTGTAGAATGAGACAGAACTTCATTGGCACATCTTATGATTTTATTCATTTAATATTCAGTGGGAGTTTAATATTCAGTGGGAGTTAAGGAAAAGTTTAGAATACAGCTCTCAGAATCCTCACAGCCAGCATGGCTCTTGCTCCTTCTGCATTAGAAATCATATAAATAGTAGACCAAGTTCAGGGTTTTTTGTTTGTTTGTTTGGGTTGGGGGTTTTTTTTGGAAGGAGTAATCCATTGCAAGAATTCCTGTACTACTATTACTGTACTACTATTACTGTACTACCATTCTTAACCCAAATACAGGCTGCATCTCCCTTATCTGTAATTCTGAAATTCAAAGTATTCCAAAAACCATTTTTTTCATGAGTGGCTGAGATAGTGATACCTTTGCTTTCTGATGGTTCAGCATACACAAACTTTGTTTCATGCAGAAAATTATTTTAAAATATTGTATAAAATTACGTTCAGGTTATTGGTATAAGGCGTACATGAAACATTAAAAAAATTGTATTTAGACTTGAATTATATCTCCATTATGTATGTATATGCAAATAATGATATTCCAAAATCCAACCCCCCCCCCCCCAAAAAAAACCCCCAGAGAAATCCAAAACCCTTCTGGTCTCAAGCATTTCACATAACAGAGGCTCAACCTGCATAGCTATTAATTGTTGCATGTCTTTAGTGGAGAATGTTCTGAGTCTTTACTAATTTCCTTGCTATTCCTTTTTTTTAATTTCTCATTTTTTGAGATATAATTATGAGATAGGCAGTAACTAAATAATAATGAAAAGTATAATTGCACTGTGTATCTAGCCAAGAATCTACAACATTTAAGACATATTATTAGCATTTAATTTGTAGTAGGGAGTGCTCTGTAGAATTCCCCCCCCCCAAGTTAGCTTGCAAAGAACTGTGACTCGTAGCAAACTTTTAATGTAGGAAAAGAAGAATGAAATTTATTAGGGGATTTTTCACCCCTATTTTTGTAAAGAAACAAGTAATTAAGCCATTATTGGCACTGGCATTTCTCATTAATGTAAAAGTAAAAGTGCAAAAAGTAATATAGATCCACACAGCATTAATTATGTCAATTCAAAAAATAATCTAGTATGGTATTTTTACTGCCTTTAATTCAAAATAGGCAGGATGGGGCCCCCGGGTGGAGAGCCCCACCTATTCAAAGGAATCTTTTTAAAAACAGGCTTTTTCATTAATGGCATGCCAACTTCCATTTAACAAATATAAGCTTTCGTGTGTATGTGTGTGTGTAGGGGGTTTGAGCAGCAACATTTGTAATGTATTATTTTTTAAAATAGAATCCGCAGGAGTCCGTAAGCTCCAAAATGATTGTTACAGATGATATGCAATGGACCATGCCAGCTGATACAAGATGTTAACTGATTTATCATAGAATTAAGATTGTGATTCCATACACCTTTACCTGGAAATGTTCTGTTGAAGTCAGTGGATTTGCTGTGAAATTTGACATGAAAAAAATTCATTGCAAGTCTTCTTTGGTGTGTGGGAATTAGGTTTTATTTCTATAACTATGAAGAAGAGTGAGTACAGAGAAATCCATACCCACCCACTTATTTACCCATTTATACAATTAGTTTTATTCAAGATCTTTGTTTATGAACAGGGTTTACCTAAAATATGTAAATGTTTTGAATTTAAATATATTTTAGATAACATATCATTTCAGTAGACTCTAAATGGATAGTGTAGTCAAGAAATCAGAAAAAGATTGAAATTTGGAAGGGCAGCAGTGAAACAACTAGATAAGATCCTCAAGCGTAAAAATATTTAATTGAATACCAGAGGCAGGGTCATATATGCTATTTATGAAGTGAGATCATATATGCCATATTACTGATATCTAAACAGGACTTGAAAATCTGAAAGTTAAAAAATCTGACAAGAAGAACATCCACTCATTTGAAATTTAAGAAACGTATTCAGGGGTAGCCGTGCTGGTCTATATTAAAGTAGAGTAATATCCAAAATTCACAAAACAGTGATATCTGTATTTGACCAACCAAAATGCACACAGTACATGACACAAGCTTTCAAAGCTGCATTGGCTTCTTAGAAGCATAGAAGCATAGAGCTGGAAGAGCTCACAAGGGCCATCCAGTCCAACCCCTTGCCATGCAGGAACTCTCAATCAAAGCATCCCCGACAGATGGCCATCCAGTCTCTGCTTAAAGAAACTCCAAGACAGGAGACTCCACTACACTCCGAAGGAGTTTGTTCCACTGTCGAATAGCCCTTACTGACGTAAGTCCATCCATTGTTGAGGTGGAATCTCTTTTCCTGCAGCTTGCATCCATTTTTCCGGGTCCCGTTCTCTGGCGCAGCAAAAAAGAAGTTTGCTCCCTCCTCAATATGACATCCCTTCAAATATTTGAACAGGGCTATCATATCACCTCTTAACCTTCTCTTCTCCAGGCAAAACATCCATAGCTCCCTAAGTTGTTCCTCATAGGACATGGTTTCCAGACTCTCCACCATTTTACTCGCTTTCCTTTGGACACGATCAGGTTTCTCAATATCCTTTTTGAATTGTGGTCCCCAGAACTGGACACAGTATTCCAGGTGGGGCCTGACCAAAGCAGAATAGAGTGGCACTATTACTTCCCTTGATCATGACACTATACTCCTATTGATGCAGCCTAAAATTGCATTGGCCTTTTTAGCTGCTGCATTGCACTGTTGACTCATGTTCAACTTGTGGTCTACTTGGATTCCTAGATC
>NC_056526.1:47174529-47216717 GCF_019175285.1 Sceloporus undulatus
AACAGGCTTCTTACTGGGGCCAGAACATTGATCAGGTTCACATCACTGAGTTTTTCATCCCCCTTCCAAGTTTTCATCCCTATTTCTTACCCAGTTGGGCACAGCTTATACAATGGATATGTTCACAATAGTTTTTTAGATTATACTCACGAAGCATGGACTTTTAGAAGAACGCAGAATTGCAATGACTTTGCTTAGAAGTCTACATTTTCCATGATTCATGACTGGGATATAAAGAAATGGACTGTAAGGATGGGGACAGAGTTCTTGGAGATATGCAGTCTACCACACATGTCTTTTGCTCATTGTTAGCTCATATGAGAAGAAACCTGAGAGATGAGGCCTTGAGGCAGTAAATTTCTCCCTCCAAGGCTGTGGCTCATTCTTATTGCTCTTAAAGAGTTTAAAATTAAATTTATTAAATTTATTAAATTTAATTAATTTTATTTTATTAATTTAATTTAATTGTAATTTAACTGTTCTAAATAATGATTTCTATTTTTAATTGCATTTTATTCTTTTAACTTGAGGCTGAATCTTTTTAATACTTTAAACAGTTTAATTGTATTTTAATGTTCATTCCCTGTATGTGTTTAACTGTATTGTTCTTTCAAATTGTGAGCCATTTGGGTCCTATTTTTGGAGGGAAAGTGGGATACAAATAAATACTTAAAATACTTTAGAAGAAGCCTTTATGAAGACCTCCTTGAAGGAAAAATCTCCCCCTGCCCCCAAAAGAATTTTCTTGTTACTCACATCCCTTCTATTATTCCAACATTTACTGTTTTTCAAACACATATATTTAATTTGTTTCAGCAGCCAAGCTATACCATCTGCTCATATCTATATTAAGACATTTCTGTAATAACACCAAAACAGTCCATGGCACTGTAAATATCAAATTTATTATGGAATAATGAGAACTAGCATGCTGGAGTAGTTTGAATGTTGGACTATGATTCTAAAGATGACCACTGGACACACTCAGCCTGAAAAAAACCCATGATAGATTCACCTTAGGATCACCATAAATCAGAAATAACTTGAAGGCACACAATAACAAGAAGAATTGGTGGACTACATACAGTAACTTCACCAGATGTCTAGATATTGTAATTATGTTGATTTAAAGTTGTACATACCATAGTACAGGTTGTTAATCTGTCTTGATGCTTATGTGTTCATTGTATACTTGTATTATTTTACAGATGTTTTAATTTTGAACATTGATATTTTAGATTGTACACCATGTGGTAGGTTTTTCATTATCATTTTTATTGTATTTTGATTCCTACTATGTAAAGTGTTGTGTAAATTTTATAGTACTCTATACATAAATGTTAATCATCATCATCATCATCATCATCATCATCATAATCATCATCATCATCATCATCATCATCATCCACACACTTATGGTTTTACTCTACATTCTTCATGATCCAAGTGAATTTTTACTACCATTCAAATAGACAAAGAAGCAGGCTTGGGAGACCAGGTACACCAGACCCTCCCCTCCCCCTGAGACCAGAAGGGTGCTCCCACACAAAAAGACAAAGAAGCAGTCTTGGAAGACCAGATACATCAGAACCTCCCCTCCCCTTTGAGACCAGAAGGGCAACAGACAAAGAGGGAGGCTTCAACAACACAGCCCAGGAACACCAGAGCCCTCCCCAACAAGAAGACCAGAAGGCCACTGATGCTGCCAATGGGGACAAAGTGAGAGGCGGGGAGGAGGAGGGAAGGGTGGGAAAAACATCTAGGAGTGCAAAAAAGAAAGGGAAAAGGGAACCGAAGAAGGGGAAACATCAAGGAGTGTAAAAAGGGAAAGGAAAAGAGAACTGAGGGAGGGAAGAAGGGAAAACAGATATAAAATACAGCAACAGCTACTGGGCTGCAGCAGTAGTGGTGGTGGACACTGAAGTCAACTCTCACAGAGACAACAGTAGTGTCACCATAGCTGACACTTGTCAGGACTGCGTGAAAGGAGGCAAAAGGTGACGCTCCTTGCCAGACCATTTCACCAAGAAAACCCTTTAGGCGAGACAGCTCAGTAACCAACAACTAGAGAGGGGAAGGCCAGACAGAAAACATGATTCTATGATTCTATGATTCTATGTCCAATAAAAAAAGCATAGTTAGAAGCAACACTACACGTGCAATTGGAACATAGAATGTGAGAAGCATGAGCCAGGGAAAACTAGACATAGTAAAGAAGAAAATGGAATGCATGAATATAACAATACTAGGAGTGAGTGCTTAAAATGGATAAGTTGTCTGGGTCACTTTGAATCAGACAACTAAACATTAATCTAGTTAGGAAATGAAAAAAAAACCAAGAAGAAAAGGAATGGGTTTCATACTAAGGAAAAGATATACCTAGAGCACTCAAAGGATAAAACTCAAAGTCAGACTGTATATCACCAATCACCTTTGGGGGTAAACCTATAAACATCACACTAATCCAGGCATATGCACCAACCATAGATGCAGATCAAGAGAATATTAAGAGATTCTATGCTGCAGTGCAGGTGGTATTACCTGACAACTATTTTGTGATTGGCCTCTGTTGATAAAATAATTCTGCATTCATTTCTCTCTGTGATCCCAATGAAAGTGCTTCCACAAAGCTGCTACTTGAAGCCTTGATCTATGTGAATGGAATGTATGCAGCCAGGGTGACCAGATGTCATAATGCCAAAGAAGGACAAAGCACCACAAAATGTAGAACATTCAAGAAAAATGTAGGACATTACAAAATATAAGCTAAAAAACTAATATAAATATAAATTATTTCAATATGGTTTATTTACAGCTATATTATATATGAAAGAGATGCGGTGGCTTTGTGGTTAAGACACCAGTTCTGATGATCAGAAGATTGGCAATTCAAGGCCGAATACTGCATGATGGGGTGAGCTCCTGTCACTAGTCCCAGCTTCTGCCAACCTAGCAGTTCGAGAGCATGCAAATGCAAGTAGATAAATAGGTACCACTACTCAGTGGGAAGATATCAGTGTTCAGTGCAGTCATGCTGGACACATAATCACCATAAATGTATTTATTATGTACACAACCATATTTTTCTGATGAACCTATCTTTGTAAAAATGCCTTCTTGGCTTGCAATATACAGTACTTATAGAACTCTGAGCAAGACAAATGCTTAAAATTGTACTTCACTTGCCACCAACCTTTGACATTTAAATTATTCCTTTCATTTGTCCATTGTGCTAAAATTAAGGGGGGGGGGATCTTTCAACATTTGCATTGTGTCCTCAAGCAGCTCTTTGTCCAACACATTTTCTGGCCTTTTCTCATCCAAGAAACAAACATTCCCTGTGCTCTTGTGACAAGTTTTGTCTGCTACTACCCCTGTAAAAATAACTTTAGAAGTATCTATCCTGTCCCTCTATTTGCAGTGAGGACAGGCTGCCAAATAGATGAATTTCTCAAAGGGGATCAGCAAATGTGGTGTTAGTCAACAAGATTCTTAGTCATTCTCAAAATGGAGGACATTTTGGAATTCTTCATGGACAGAGGTTGAAATACAGGATGTGCTGGAAAAGGAGGATGTTTCTACCCCCACCATCTATCAGATAAGAACAATGTACCAAAGTGTGCACAAACAAAAGCCTGCAAGGTAAATAGATAATATGTATACATGTAGCTTATTACCAAGGAATCAAGCAACTATAAAAACCCTTGAGAACTATCATGGTCTAGTAGTTTGGGTGCTGGAACCACAACTCAAGACCAGGTTTCAAATCCTTACTCAGTCATGGAAACTCACTGGTTGACCTAGGGCTCTATCATTTTCAGAGGAAGGCAATGGCAAACCCCCTCTGAACAAATCATGCAAAAACAAACAAACAAACAAACAAAAAAACCTCCAGGATAGGTTCACTTTAGCGTAGCTGTAAGTCAGAAATGTCTTTAAGGCACACACCACTATGATCAGAACAAAGCGTCTTTAGAAGAAAGGGTAGGAAAAAATACCCATTTTACAAGTTATGAACACAAATGATTTTTTAAAAATGTATTCCCCCCATATTAAATACAATAAAAGTTCGATACTAAAGGCTGCTGGTGAAGGTGAAGATGGTGATGTCAGTGGTGGTAAAGAAAGGAGGGATAATGGTGGCATTTACACTGATGTTGTGGGGAAGAAGGCTACTGGCACTCTATTTGTCAGATACCTGGCTTCTGGGTCCAGCTCAGGGTAATAAGAAGCTTGTGGAATCCTCACACTGTTCATATAACTCATATATAATTCATATAACTGTAATAATAATAATAATAATAATAATAATAATAATAACAACAACAACAACAACAACAACAACAACAACAACAACTCACTAGTATTAATGGTGTGTTATTACTGGATGCCAGCCTAAGACCCTCAAATAACCCTAAGCTCCCTTTAATTTTTTAAATAAATGATAAAATTACACTGTAAGACTGCTACTGAATTCCAGCTTCATTCCCTTTGTCAAAAAAAATTTCAATAGAAAGCATCCTGTTTCCGTTACGTATCATGTCTTTACTCTCTCCTCTTTCACAGGCCACTGTGTGTTGAGTGAGTTTAGTTTAGAAAACATGCCATTGTTAAGAATATCCTTCTGCTACACAAAACAAAAAGGATAAATTTGTGACCTTCATCCAGACAGTACTGGATTTCTGCCTATCACATCTGCCCTCTGAGGTTTGTGGTTCTGGAAAGAAGTGCTACTGTACACCTGCTATCTACTGCTTGAGAGATCATCCCACTCTGCTAATGGCAGGGCTGGCCTTGGAAATGCTGAAGTGCATGTACAGTAGTCATAGTTAATGGTGTTTCTAATTCACAGTAGAGATGTACTGTGTTTGTTATCCCCCCCTCCCCCAAGCAACTCCCTTCTGTCTCTCTGTGTGTTTCTCACATTTCCTTTTTGGCAGACTTGCTTGTTTTAGCTTCAGAGCTGCTGCCAAGCTGATAATATGTGTTAATATACCATGAGATGAGAAACTCATGACCTGCTCATTTTATAAAATATACTTGGAAGTCAGCTGCAATACATTTGCTACCCTACTGAAATGTTTCCAAAATCTTGGCAGCTTGGAGAAAGTTCTTTTTAAAAGTTATTTTGCTGAATTTCAGCAATTGATTCTTCCAGGAAGAATGGAAAATCATGTGGAAATTTACGTTACCTTTCCTTAAATGTCCATGTGTGCACACGTACCTGCACCTTCAAGTCACTTGTCAACTTATGGCAGCCCTATGATTTTCATAGGGTTTTGTTAGGAAATGAATGTTCTGAGGTAGTTTTGCCATATTCCTCTGAAATATAACATATAGCATCTGGTATTAATTGGTGGTCTCCCCTCCAAATATTAACCAGGGGTAACCTTGCTTACCTTCCAAGATCAGACAACATACATGAAATGGTGAAGACTGTCCTCTTTCACTATCAATATCTTGGTGTGCATCTTCCATTGCTGATGGTTAATACCAATCAGTGTTCAGTTTGGTCTCCTATTGTCATAGAGAACTGTTTTCAGTAATGCCATGTCAAGCATTAACATCTACTGTGTATGCAGAATGACCTGGAACATGTTGAAATACTTAACCAGTCTATATCTTTCTAAACATAATTTACCAATAAGATTAAAATATATGTCAACAAATCAGAAGTTATCATTATACATATATTTGCCCAACAAGCTGAACTTCACCCTCCGTGCACTTCTCCCATCAGTAAATTGTCATGGAGGCATTGGGGCTCGCTTCTCCTGTGAGCAAATCATCTTGGAATGATGAGCTCGTTATTACCAAATGGCAGCTCTAAGGACATTTTACTAATGGAAGAAGCAAGCCCTAATATCTCTATGAGGATTGTGACCATTTCCCACTGGAATAGTATCTTGTGTTTTTGTTCCCCCCCCCACTCCATTTTCCACCCCTGGGGGTGTAATGAATAGATTCAAAATGTCTAAGCCTTTTCTTTGCTAAGTTTGGCAAGCTCAGCCTTTGATGCAAGAGGATTGTTGTGTGGAATCTTAACCATGACTAAAGAATGATAGGAAAGTATCACCAAGAAGAAATTGTTCAAACCCAGTTTATGAGGTGGGTAGAAGTACCTATGAATGGTCTGGCCAAGGTGTAAATTGGAGACATCTATTTATCAACATTTTCTACCGGAAGAGGAAGCCCCAGGAACCCCTGCCCTGGACAGTCAACGAGAGGAGGCAAGCACCCTCCATCCAGCTTCTGCTGTTACTGCTACTTCTTGTTTTTAATCTACCAGTGGAATTGTAAGGGGAATGAACTATCCTTTTGCACACCACCAGCTGTGAGCAGATTCTGTCAGCCAGTTTCACCTATTTCAACTTTAGAGTTGAGGGAGATGGCAGATAAAAGCACGGATCCAGTGGGGGCAGGGTTGCCACCAAAAGCGGTAATACTAAAGGGATATTGTCACTTTGGGAGAGCCACTTTGGAGGACCTCCTTTAAGGGGACACAAGGGTAAGGGCCTATTGTGTTGCTTGAAATATAGGGGAGGGCTGCATCCTGTTAATTTGCATTTTACTGTTATAGTATACTCAACTGTAAGTGTACAGCTAAAAGGATGTGTTCTGAAAAGAGGAACTGAGGGGGCAGACATTACAGAGGCACAGAGCAGAGGGAGATACAGAAAGGGGAGAGAGTTACATTTTAATCAAAGGAAAAGGGAATTAGTTGTGACTAAATTGTCCCCCAGCTAAAATAACCTGGATGGTCTTGGCAACAAAACCCCTGGGTTGAAAATGCCACTGGTGAATGCCAGGTCAGTAATTTCATTTTAGATGAGGATGCTGACCTGGCATGTTTCACAGAGACCTGGTTAGATGGAGGCTGAGATGGTTGGATGTTAATCTTTCTTAGCTTTGTCCACCAGGTTTCTCTCTTCAGCAGCAGTAAAGAGGTGTGGAAGTGGAAATGCAGAATCTGCCATCCAAATACAGCCTGGCTGCAGCCCATGACCCTTAACACACTTCGGCTGCCATTTCTCAAAGCTGGAAAGCTCCTAACTTTGAAAAGTGGCCACTGAAGCACGTTAAGGAATGCAGGCTGCAGCCGGGCTGTACTTGGATGGCTGATTGAGAGACAAAAACCATGCAATAAGACTAGGACGCAGCCCAAATTAGGCTTCAATTTGAGAGCGGTAAATCACATTATAAAGCTGTGCAATAAGCCCCTCTGTGTGGGACTGCCTTTGAAGAGTGTTCAGAAACTTCAGCTGGTCTAAAGAGCTGCAGCCAGAGTGGTAACTGGGGTGGGTTACAGGGAAGGCACAACTCCCTTGTTTCAACAGCTTCACTGGCTGCTGGTCCATTTCTAGGCATAATTCAAGATGCTGGTTTTGACCTATAAGGCCCTATACAAGTCAGGTCCAGGATATTTGGAGGACTGTGTTATCTCCTAAGAACTAGCCCCTGTTTGAGATTTGAAAGGGAGTCCCTTCTCTTTGCCCTACCACCCTCAAAGGTAGAATATGGGCAGGCTCTGGAACTCTCTTCTCAGAGCAGTTAGACTGACACCCTCATTATTTTCTTTTCACAGACATTTTTTTTTATTTTGACAAGCATTTGATGAGTAATTCTATAAAGCCAATCTCACCTACATAATGCACAGGATCCTACTATTTGATGTCCCGGGATGTGTGTGTGTAATGATATTTTCATCTGGTTTAAATTTTTTTGATCATTTAATCTTTAACTTTTGTATCTTGTGAATATTTAAAAAGGCAGCATAGAAATAAATATAATTTAGTGTTGCTGCTATTGTTGTTATCAGCCGTTAGAAAGTAGCAGTGCACTGCAGTAAGAAATCTAAGTTACTCAAGGAGCAAGATGGAAAGGGAACTGGGATCAGTAGGTCATATGATCAAAGTTAAAGCAAGATAGGGTAGATAAGTAAGAGACAAAAAGGTATAGAAATAGTACAGTGGTACCTCGGGATACGAAATACCCAGGTTACGAAATTTCCGGGATACGAAAAAATCCCATTGGAAATCATTGTTCCGGGTTACGAATGTTTTTCGGGTTACGAAAAAAATTTTTGGTGCTTTTCGGCGCTTTTTCGCACGAAACGCGGCTTTTCCCCATTAGCGCCTATGGCAATTCGGCTTACGAAGGCTTTTCGGGTTACGAAAGCGGCCGCGGAACGAATTAATTTCGTAACCCGAGGGAGCAGTGTAATTGCTCAGTAGGGCACATTAATATTTTCAACATTTTGTTGTTTTGTTTTGGTATTTGTCTTTGGAAGTTAAATAAGGTTACATTTTAAAATCTGATTACTGAAGCATGTATCTCTGAGGAAATTCCAATGAGAAAGAAAGCACATGGTTTTGAGAAATGCATCCCCCTTAACATCTAGTGTTACAATCTAGATTTGATGCTAAATGAATCTTTGTGTTTCATGTGCAGATATTAAAAAATAAATTAATTAAATCACGTTGTGGTTGACAGTGAATGGAATCAGAAAAATCATTAACCTTTCCCCCTCAGCTAGGTCTTAAGAAAAATGCCTCTTCTACAAAACAAATAAACAAACAGCTTCATTTATATACCACTTCATAGTGAATTAACAGTGTCTAAGCGGTTTACAACTGTAAGATAATTGCCCACAACTATCTGGGTACTCGTTTTAGTGACCTTGGAAGGATGCAAGCCTGGGTCAAGCTTGAGTCCTTTTGCTGGTATTGAACTCACAGCCTTATGGTTTTGAGTGAGTGGCTGCAGGACAGACATTTAACCACTATGTCACCAGGGCTCTGCTATATGCACTCATCCTACCAGTGGTGGATTATCTGATAAAGGAACAATATCAGGGATCAGGAAGTGTGTGTTGTGAATTTATTAAATCAAGTGAATCATAGGTTGGCTAGCTGTGGCTGCTATTCACTTTTACTTGTGGGTGGCATTTGTCACTACAAAATGTTTTGTTGAGGCAGTTCTCCTGTTTGTCCTTCCTCCTTTCTTCTCTCCCTTTCTTCCTTGCATGTTCCTTTCAGAAACCATTGTTCTGCAAATGTGAAAGCTAGTTCACTGTCTTATGATTTTGAAAGTTTGGAAAAGTTACTTTTTGGGATTGCAACTCCCAAAATCTCTCACCCAGCATGGTCAGTAACTATGCTGGTGAGCAGATACCAGTAGTAAAAGGAAAGCAACTTTCCCAATTTCTGGTGATTTTTCATTGATTTAATTTTAGTTAGTGTTTATTTTATTTTATTTTAGTTTAGCTTAATGAATATATTCTGACTGTGCTCCTGTTTGAATTGTTTCTAGTGGACCAGTTCTGCTAACTACATCTTTTAAATTTATGCATTGAAATTTTTAGCAAGGCTTTGAAGAATATATCCATTATGTGATTGCCTCTGTCCCTGTGGCATATTTCCAGCTAGAAGTTTAAACTGGACTTTCAGCACATAATTACAATGTATTTTATACAAAAGTTGAAGAATGTAATTGCGTTTTGACCACAGTCCTACTCTTGATTTTCTTCTGTTGCATCACATACATTTTTAATGTATCACAATGGTATATGACAGAATATCTTAGTAGTATAGAAGTTAGACACACATTAAGATTTGCATATGTTCTGACAAAACTTCTATAATCGAGACAGAATGGTAGTATTTTGTAACTGGTTATGAAGGGCAAAGCTCTGACAGTCACAACTAAGGCTGCAATACTGTGCAAACACATTTGGGAGTATGTCCTATTGAAATCACTGCACATTTAAGTGAAATCAGTGACATCTCATCTTATTCCATTCCAATACTATTCAAGGGGCATGATCAGAATTAACCTTTGAAGGGTGTCCCAGAACAATACAAAGGGTAGTTCAGTGACTGTGCAAAGAAAGACTGCTTGGTAGTTTGTTTTGTTTTTTAAACATGCATCTTACAGAAAGTAATGATAAAAAGAAAAATAGTATAGCTTTCGTTTTAAAAAAATTATTCTTAAGGATGATTTTCTGGCTGGGATACAAATTATGACCAGTTCAAAATCCTATTGAAAAGGAATTGGCCTGCTATCCTGTGCTTTATGTGTCCACTAAACTAACCTCAGTATCCCAAATAATTTATTTTCCATAAAATGTTACAAAGGCCTTATTCCTTGGCCACTATGCAGCCCACAGACCACCAGCTAATAGAGATAGCATCCCCTGAGGGCTGTTTCAAAATCAGTGAAGTATAAAGTTAGTCTGCGGTTTTCTCTGATATGCACAAACAGATACTTTGTACAAGGTTGATGCTAGACCAAAAAGCACATTACACTTATGACCGACTTTGGACCCCAACGTCCCAAGAGAGGCTGTGCTATTCCTTGTCTTGGCAGGAAAGAGTTCATCGCTGTGAGAATCAATGCTTGAGTCAGAAAACGTGAAAATAAATGAGACGAGTACTTACGCTCCTTCTTTGGGAAACACCATGCAAGTGGTATCCCAAGGCTGCAAGCCAATAAGAGGCGACCTGGGGAAAATCCCTGCACAGCCATGCCTCCATCAGCACTGTCTGTCCTACACATTCTGGCAAACAGTATCTCCACCCAGCATCCCTCAGTCTCATGCTCATCTCCTCAGAGGTCTTCCTCATCTCACATCCTCCATTAAAAGTGCTGATTATGACCTTTAAAGCTCTATATTACCTAGAATCATAAAGTTGGAAGAGTCTTCAAGTGCCATCAAGTCCAACTCCCTGCCATGCAGGAATACACAATCAAAGCATCCCCAAAAGATGGCCATCCAGCCTCTGTTTAAAAACCTCCAAAGAAGAAGATTCCATTACACTCCAAGGCAGTATATTCCATAAGGAACAGCTCTTACCATCAGGGAGTTCTTCCTAATGTTGAGGTGAAATTCCTTTTCCTATAGTTTGAATCCATTGCTCTGGGTCCTATTCTTTGTAGTAAACAAACTTTGCCCCATCTTCAGTATGACATACCTTCAGATATCTGGGCCTTGACTATTTGAAAGACCTAATTAACTCATTTTCACTTTTTAAAAAAGCTGTACACTGTTTTAATTTACTATAAGCCATCTTGGATCCTGTGCCTGGAGAACAGCGTTTCCAACTTTGACAGGTGACTCACTTCTCTTCCTCAAGGGTCTCCTGTAGGCTTGCCAACTTCTTCCTTTGGCCCTAGGTGGGGGCCCATGAATCAAGAAAGGCTGCTGCTGCTGCTAGCCCCTGGGCCACCAGGAACTAAGGGCCTGAACAGACAGGCCAAAATGAAGCTGCTTTGGGTCACTTTGGAGGTATGCTGTTTAAATGATGCATGGGTCCTAAGAGGCCGGAAGCCATGCCAAAGCCATGCTCCAGTCCTAAGGACTGGAGTGCAGCTTTGGCACAGTTTCTGGCCTCTTAAGATGCATGTGTAATTTAAACAGCATACCTCCAAAGTGAGCCAAAGTAGCTTTATTTTGGCCTGTCTGTTCAGGCCCTTAGTTTTATGCCTTGTAAAGAGCCACCCCAAGAACATCAGGGAGCATCAGAATTGCTGGGTCTATCCTGCTACTGCCAGAAAGGGATACAGTTGAGTATCCCTTATCCAAAATACTGGGACCAGAAGTGTGTTTGGTTTTTTATTTATTGAGATTTTGAAATATTTGTGTGCATATATATATATATATATATATAGAGAGAGAGAGAGAGAGAGAGAGAGAGAGATCTTGGAGATGAGACCTAAGTCTAAACATGACGTTCTTGTATGTTTTGCATATACCTAATACATATAGCCTGAAGCTAATGTTATACAAACTATTTTAAATCACTTTGGACATGAAACAAATTTTGTGTACTGTACACTGAACCACCAGAAAGCAAAGGTGTCACATGGATAGTTTTAGGTTTTGAAGTATTTTGGAACTGAGAATTCTGGATAATGGATATTCAACCTGCACAAAGCAGAGAATCACAGTCAAACTGCAGGAACATTAATGCACATTTACAATAGCATGGAGATATTGCAGGAGATGGTGTCTTGACTAGGTGGTTGGGATTTTGGAGCATACTCTCCAACATTTCACAGATGAAATCTGGGATACATATGACCAAGCAACATCAGCAGTCGGCCAATATGATAAAAGTTATCAATGAGGAAAAAGCACACTAACTAGGAGATGCTGTAGCAGTTTGCTCTTGCCTAAGTCTACAGAGACATGCAAGATGCTACCCACACTTCTCTCCTTTCTGCTGAATAAGTTGACTGTAAATTACTTTTGCGCTTGAACTCAGTTTGCAACAATGTAAGTAAACTGAAGAGAAAGGGGGAAAGTGAGAGGAGGAGAGCCAAATCAGGACAATTTAGAAGCATCTGAAAAGGTGACAGAGGATTAATCTGGATTATTCCTGCCAAAATTGTACAACTGGAGCGTATGTTGGAGTATTTCCCATACCTCAGTGAAACTAATTAAAATGGGAAAATATTACCATAACTTTGCGTTATCACACCAAACACAGGTCAATGAAAGTTCAGCAACATAAAAGGCACCATAATAACCCCTCATTTTTTAATTTGTCTGTGTTCAAAGTGAGTGTCTTTATCTGTGACAACACCAGCATAATTAAGGTTAACTATGTGTTTTGGTTACCTACAACAAGAAAGAAAACTTTCAACTGGGGAAAAATACTACAGAGATTTTAGATATTTTGTAACTGACTAAAGACTCAAATTTCAAGTTTTTAGCTGGCTAGAGCCAAGGTTCCAGTCAAGATGTTTCCCTGCACTGCTCAGGGAATAAAGAAATGATAATTATAGTGACAAATGACAGCTTCTGGTTTCATTACCACATTCACAAAGAGGAGCTGTTCACTGGTAAAACCACTGTACTATTGCTGCACAAACCAGTGCAACTGAACATTCTGTTCAGAACAAAATATAATCTGTTCTAAGGAATGCTAACAAGATTTCAAAAAATGTTAGCAAGACAAATGCTTATATGCTGAAGCAGAACTTGGTAAAGCTACTGTTAAAACATGCCATTCAGGCTGCATGTGCATTGCAGGAAAAATCCAGGTTGACACCATTTTAACTGGCTCAATGCTAGGCAATTCTGGGAACTTTAGTTTTGTGAGACATTTAGTCTTCTCTGTCAGAGAGTTCTGGTGCCACAAGAAACTACAGTTTCCAGAATTCCATAGCATTAAGCCATGGCAGCTAAAGTGGTGTCAAACTGAATTAATTCTGCAGTGTGGATGCAATCTCAGGCAGGTTTTTAGAGTCAAAGGCTTTTACAGAAAGGGTTGTAAGAACTGTGTTATTTTCAATTGTATTAACTTTTTAAAATCTTTTTTAAAGTATATGTTTTAATAATTTAAAATGTCATAGTTTACCTTTAATAATTTAATTTGGTTTTAATGTTGACATTTTGCATGTTTTTGATTGTAATCTTTTCAGTATGTAAGCTGTCTTGAGCCCCAGTCTAGGGGAAAAGGCAAGAAATAAATAATGCTTTATTATTATTATTATTATTATTATTGGGATAAGTGGACTAGGCAGACAAATAATATGGCTCTATATATGGCAGCTTCCTACTGGTATATAATTGTGGCAACATGTTGACTACTGATGCCCAAAGGTGAAGTCCAAGGACTCAACCATTGTTAAACGGCAAAGTTACCAACCTTAAAGTAATTTTGCAATATCCAGAATCTTGTTAGGGAAATAGGAATGCATAACTTTGGTATTCAGAATCCCTATGTTTCCCTAATTTAAAGACACATGGGCGCCATGAAAGCTCCTAATCCTCATTTCCTGGGCAGTGGCGGCTGTGACTGATGGAGATCTGTTCCTCTGTTGCTCAGGTAGCAGCTAACAGATGTTTCCTCCACACCCCTCACACAAGTAATCTCCACTGTGAGGGAGAATTGCAACAGGGACCCTGCTTCTACCTATCACATAGGGGATCACTCATGAGAGGGGGTGGAAACATTAGTCAGCTGCTTCCCAAGCAACAGGGGAACAGACCCCCATTGATCACAATGGCTGCTTCTCAGTATGTGGTAATGGAAGGGACTGGAATTCACTGCATAGATGCATAACTATGCAGTTACACACTGGTAATTCCCCAGCAGAATTCTGGACTATATGGTGTGTGTATGTGGAGAAAGAGGGAGAACATGAGGGAGAGAGAAATATATCTTTCTTTGAGTGCCAGTTATGGAGAAAGATGGGATATAAAGTTACTACTACTGCTACTACTACTACTAAATAGCAGAGACCAGTAACAATGAAGAAAATGAAAACAGAAAAACCAGTAGATTAAAAGAAATAAAGAAAAATTGGTTCATCCTGCCTTGCCAGGAAGGCAATGCTTAACTGACCTACACAGTGATTAATAGTCACTTTCCAAGAAAATCTCAAAACATGATTATCAATACATACAAACTCCCCCCCCCCGTAAACACACACATTTTCTTTGATATTTCATATGCTAGGGCTGTGATGGCAAACCTATGGCACACGTGCCAGAGATGGCACGCAACACCATTTTCCCTGGCATGCAGCAGGGAGGAGGAGGAACAGGCATGCACCTCTTTCTCTTCCTTCTGAACATTCCCCCAGTTTCCAGCTGACTCTCAGGAGGCAACTGGAAGCCAGGGATGGTGGTGGGGGATGCTCCCTGGCTTCCAGCTGCCTCTCTGGAGGCAGCTGAAGGCCTGGGGTGGTGTGGATGGAGGAGGAGGAACAATCATGCTCCTTTTCTTTCCGTCTCACCCCCTGGGCCTTCAACTGTCTCTGGAGAAGCAGCTGAAGGCCCAGGAGAGCAGGGCAAAAACGTCCCACCCTGGAACTCCCACCCCTGGAGGGCAGAGGTCCCGTCTCTGGCACCGGGTAACACCCAGTGTCAGAAGACCTTTTAGTCTTTTATAATCAGATGGAAGCCAGGGAGTGTCAGGAAGGAAGAGGAAGAGGCCCCTAAAAGGTTTGCCATCACTGTGTTAGTGTTTCGGTTTCACAGATATGGTATTTTTTGCTTTCAATACAGTTTTGCTAATATATTCACCAAAGTTTGGTGCTATTCAAGTTGAAGCTGAATGAGAGAATCTACTGTGCATGTGTGTAATGCAATATGAGAGCAATGCTGGAGCACCAAAAGTGATGTAGATGGCAGATAGCAGCAGTAATGTGGCATCAGGAGGAAAAAGACTGAAGTGAGGAACAGTGAGGGATGTCATTGTTTTTTGTGGATTTTCAGGCTATGAGGCTGTATTCTAGAAGGGTTTATTCCTGATGTTTTGCCAGTAGCTGTGGCTGGCATTTATTTCATTTTTATAGATGGTCACTTCAGTATCACCCCAGTTAATAGTGGATGTACTGCATCCAGTGCAGTGCATTCCCCCTGTGCCCTCTTAGTGATGGCACTGCCTCAGAACCAGGATGTTTTTGAAAGCTAGCATGGAAATCTAGTATGTCTCATGTCATAGGTGATTTAACAAGCCAGCCTGCTGAGAATACTTTGGCTCTCAGGAGCCACCAGGAACTGGGTGCTGAAGAAATAGACTCATCAGAGCTGGTAGATTTCTCCTCCTGATATAAATGACTTTGTGTGCCTTCTCTTGCTGCTGGTATATGATCCGGGTAAAATGGAATCGCTTAGTGTAATGAATCATTACTACAACATAGTACCTCAACAGAATTTTATATAAATATATTACAATCTTCCATTGTTCTGCTTAGGTCTTGCAAATTAAGGTCCATGACCTCTTTTATTGAGTCTAGTCATCTAGTGTGCTGTCTTCCTCTCCTTCTGCTACCTTCTATCTTTCCTAGCACTGGTGCTTTACAGACCACCCAAAAAGGGCGGTCTGCCGCTCCCTCCGTTTCCTCCACCAGGAAGCCTCAGCCTCCAAATGGGGAGGGTTCCTGGCAGCGGGAAAAGAAGCCGCAAAAAGCGGCTTCTCTTTGCATCGCAGTTGCGACGCATGCATGCACAAATGGCGCACGCGTGATGTCACAAGCGCAGGGGGACATGCGGATGCTAAGCGTCCTGCACGTCAAAATGGCGGCGCCCATGTGTATAGGGTGCTGCCATTTTGTACGTGCTCGGCATATACTAGGGTTAGGGTGTCCAGAAAGGATGCCCTTTTGTAACCCTAGTACATGCCGAGCACGTACTATTGGTGTGTCTGGAATGCACCATTATTATCTTTTCTAATGAATCATGCCTTCTCATGATATAGACAAAATGTGATAGCCTCAGTTTCGACATCCTGGTTTCCAGGAAAAGTTCCAGGATGATCTGTCCTAGAATGTATTTGTTTGTCTTTTTGGCCATCCATGGTATCCTCAGCAATCTTCTCCAGCATGACATCTCAAATGAGCTGATTTTTTACCCTATCTGCTTTCTTCACTGTCCATCTCTTACATCCATACATTGTGATATAATGGTTTGGACAATTCTAACTTTAGTGCTCTATTGAGTATCTTTACACTTTAGAATATTATCATAGCTTCCCTTCCCATTCCTAGCCTTTTTCTGATTTCTTGACTGCAGTCTCCATTCAGCTTGATGCTTGATCCAAAGTATAGATCTTTAACTATTTTCTGATTTCCTCATTATCTACGTTGACGTTATATAGATCCTCCACGGTCATTGTTTTTTGTTTTATGTTCAGCAGTAAGCCTGACCTTGCACTTTCTTCTTTGACTTTCCTTATTAATTGTTCCAAGTCTATGATGTTTTCTGCTATTGTTATGGTGTCACTGTATATCTTAGATTGTTAATATTCCTTCCTCTTATCTTCACTCCTCTTCCACCTGAGTCTAACCCTGTTCTTCATATGACATTTCCTGCCTATAATTTAAACAAATAGTGTGATAGTATGTAGTCTTACCTGACCCCATTGCCAACTGGGAACAGTTCTGTTTCTCCATATTCTGTTCTGACAGTAGCCTCTTGTCCTAAGAACAGATTTATCATCAGGAGTATAAAATATAGTGCAATACAAACATGTATATATGTATCTTTGTGTATATGTATCCATATTATATATAAATATTATAAAAATACATATACAAAGGTATATAATATAATACTGTGTTATAAATACAACATAATATAACAATGCAATATCAGTTTTACTAACCCTTGGTTATCAGATAATTGTAGTGACTCCTTACATTATTCACTTGCTATAGTCTTTGCATTTTTAACTGTTCTTTCTTGAGGCAGCTCTCAGTTCAACTGTCTAGATTTGGTAAAATATTGCTGCATGAACTCATGAACCTCAATGACTTTACAGAGTGGCTTGTCAGTCTCTGAGGGAGTGCCAAAAGCAGTGAGGCATTGAAAAGCAGTAAGAGTTTTTTTAGATGAAGGAAGGAAGCTTACTGTGTTTTAAACAGATATTCACATTGCTTCTTTGTGATTCTTCTTTGCTGAGAAGCAATAACAGAGAAAAGAACTAAGACAAATGTGACTAAGTGAACAGAGCTACCTACGATTGGGATGAGAGCAATTACTACAATTGCCAGATCTCCAGACTCTACCTGAAGTCTCCAGGGATCAAGTGGCACCCATGGGCCTCAAATGGCTGCCTGAGAAGGACAACAAGGCTGGTAGAAGGACAAGAGGAGAAAGACTAATCTTTCCCCTGTTGCCTAATCTTCCCTTTTTCAGAAGGCAGCCCCATCATCTTGGAGCAGCTGCCAAGAAGGCTGTCTATTCTACCCACACCAAGGGTGGGATGAAGAGAGGGGAATTTTCTGTAGATCTCAAAGGCCAACTAGCCTCACATGGAAGAATGCACTATTTCAGATAGCCTGGATCCTTTGAATTATGCCGACACTTGGCATTTAAGTTCTGGATTTTTTTCCCCCAGTGAGTGGACTCTAACAAAATCTGGATACAACCACATAAATGTGAATGACCTTTTAAAACAAATAATAGTGGTATACATGAAAGAGTTTATGAGAAGCAACGGAAAAGATTTCACACTGCAAAATAGCATCAATGACATCACTGGATGACATGGGTCAAAATGATCACCAGGAAATTAGAAAGCTTATTCCAGCACTGGTGAGATTGACTTCTATTACATCTGGGATCCTTTAGTCTTGGCCATATTTGGCCTACTTGAAGTTGTTGAATGAAGAAACATGGCAACTGTGGAAACCTAAGCAGAACGAATGTCCTCCGAATGGATATGGATATGTAAGCAAAATAAACTACCAAGAGGAAGGTATGTCCATTGCTCTGTTCTAAAAATAACATGTATTAAAATAGAGTCAAGAGGGGTGTTTTTTTCCACAATGTGTCCCAGCAACAAGAAGTAATATTGCAGTGAGTAGTAATTCCTAGGAATGTAGGGGAGTTGGCCAGATGGTCTAAACTTCCTAAATTATAAACATTGGCAGTATAGAAACAAATGTAGGAAACCTTTGCATCCCATAAATCTGAGATGCTAACTTCACCAAGTGAAGGCAGCAAGGAAAAAGATGTTGAAACCTTGAGGAGGAAAAAGAAATCCAAAATCTAAAATAACAGGGCACAGTTAAGGATAGCTGGAACAGTTTTCTCTATCAACCATTTTACCCATTCCACTTCTAACAGGCCTAAAATAAATGAAAACAACAGTTTAAGCACTCATCTGTGATGTTTGGCATCACAACAAATATTAATAATCCCTTCCCACACAGGTTTTTTAAAATTACATTTAATTCCAGAAGGTCCTTCTGATACTGTGCAAAGTGTACCACAAATACATTTCCTCCATTCGTTTGGGAACTTAGGGAAGCTAATTAGAGCCTTGTTTATTCTGGAGAGCATCTGCATATATCTGGCACAACCAGTTACTACAATTTATTTTTCAAGATACTGTGTGTGGTCATGTAGAACCTTATATGCTCGGAGCAGTGAGAAATGCTTTTAACCTAAATGTTTTTGATGTATTAACACTCAGACATGAGAGTAAAGGAACATAATCACCCAGTAACCAGTTTGACAACTCTGATTCTGGCTGACAGACTGTATTTTATTTTCTTGTGCTTGTCTTCTTTGTGAGACCACACTATCAGTGTATACTTCATCTCAACATTTGCTGCCAACCTCACAATCTAATGTGACCTGTTGAAGTCATAAAAGAGTCCACTAAGTTAGAGTCCAACCAGACTTAGCTAGAATATTGATTGCATTGATGGATATTTATACATCCATAAAGAAAAATAATAATAATTAATTTGTTTTTTTTTAAAAAACCATTAAAAAAAAACCATTCAAAAATGGTTTTGAACTAAATTTTTGAATGTTCTGCCAAATCAACTACTCCTTTAGACACTGATGTAATAACTCAGCCTCTGCATTTGAAGGTCCTCCTAACCCTTTGGTTGAGTACAACCCTGGACTTCCCCTTGAATGTCTTACTTCATAGCATCTATGCACATCTGCTCACAGGCAGGACTAGGAAGCAACTCATTTTTAATAAGTTACTTTGACAACTTTGCTAGTTTTATTTTGTCTGTAAAATACATGTCTGAGATTTACTAGTTTTTCAGTGGAATAGGAAAGGCTTGTTAAATTTCTGTAACTTTCCGTATGTGTGTGTACAGTAATAGCAGTAGCTATTGTTGTTATGTGTGTGTAGAGTGAGCAATCATTAGAGGAAGGGTCAATTGGTGGCTACCATGTGCTACAGCTGGGAAGGAGTGCTTTCTAACTTCTTTCTTGTTTTTCTCAGAATTTCCAAGATGTATTAGCCACTTTGTCAAAACAGATAACATTTTACTGTGTTTTCCAAAGGCACAATGGTAAGAGTAACAATAACATTTTAATATCAAGTACCGTAACTATGAGAGTTATTTCTCTGGAATGCAGTAAAAGTATTAAGTAATTACAAGCTTAGTAAAATCCTAAACTCTGCTCACAGGTACGTAAACGTTGTTGTTGTTATTGTTGTTGTTATCCACCTTTGAGTTGATCCCAACTCATCGTGACCCTGTGGCTGAAACACCTCCAAGACTCCTTATCCTCCAATGCTCTGCTTAGGTTTTGCAAATTCATACCCATGACCTCCTTAACAGAGTCATTTCATCTAGTATGTGGCTTTTCTATCTTTCTACACCCTGCCACCTTTCCTAGCATTATTTTATTTTCCGATGAGTCATGCTTTCTCATGATGTGCCCAAGGTATGACAGGAGAAAAGTAGATGCCAGGGCATAATTTATAATCTAGTCTCCCTACCACCACTAGTCTTCTTGTTGTTATGTGCCTTTCCAATTTATGGCAACCCCAGTGGGCTCTCGTGGGGTTTCCCTGACAAGATTTATTCAGAGTCAGTGCCATTGCCATAATCTGAGGCAAAGAGAGTGTGATTTGCCAGAAGTCACTCAGTGGGTTTTCATGGCTGAGCAAGGATTTAAACCCTGATCTCCTGGAGTTCCAGACCAATACTGAAACAATTACACCACTCTGGCTCTGCACTAGTCTACTGTATGCAACATTAAAAAAAATAAATAAATAAATAGCAAAATGCTCCTTCCTGATTTTCTCCACATTGTCATTTTTAAAAGTGAATACAAATTAAATACAAATTAACAAAAGATAATCGACAGTTTTCCTAAAGAAACAAATGATTTTAAATTCAAAAGGGAAAGAAATTGAATTTTTGTTCAGTGTACTTCAGAACAACCAAGACACAGTCTTTTCATCCCAACAAGAAATAAGCCTTAGGGTTCCCCCCATGTCAACTACTTCCTACAAAATCCCATGCCCATAACTCCTTTTCTGACAGTATAACCGATCCAGTTCAAATAAAGCCTTCTAAGGCCCTGTGCAGACCACCCATTAAGGCTGGCGTGGGAGTGGAGTTGGGGTGTGGTGTCCACATGACACACACCCTGACTCCGCCCCCAGGGCACCATGACACCATACACTGCTCCACATGGCATGCAGCATCACAGCACTCCTCTGGTGCTGCATCCACATGATGCAGTGACAAAGGAATGCCTTAAAGCCACAGCACTGCGGCTATTGTGCCCTTTGCAGGGTGCAAAAAGGAGCCACTTTTTGCGGCTCCTTTTTGCACCCTGGAAAGGCTAGATCGGGGCTGCAGCATGAGGTTGCTGCTGCCCCCTGTCAAATAAAAAGCTGAGTGTCTAATTAAGGGGAAGAAAGGAAAATGGATATTTACAGTAATTAAATACAAAGCTTGCTTTTGCTTCTAGTGTCTCACTGAAAAACTTTAAGCATAAATCTTCATGTCAGGCAGTTTGTCCTTGGGATCAGAGGTTACAGCTAATATAAAATAGGAAATATTTCTGGATAGGTTTACAGTGATATGTTCCAGGGTGTTTTATTTGTGTGGTAAAACTGTTTGTAAATGTATGTGTAAAGCTAATCAGATAATCCTAGCACTGTTAATCTTCTTTCTTTCTTTCTTTTTAGATGTTTTGAGCTGAAATTATACCTTTAAATATTTGTCTAGATAATAAGCCTCTCTCAGTTCAGTTGGCTTATTTTTTGAGTGGACATGTGTAAGATTCTGCTGGGTGAGTTAATCACTAGCTACAAATATGGAAACTCCTTGTGTATATTAAAATTAAGCGTATCAGACTATGCAGCAATCCAATGTTCAATTTGTAAAAGACTGATTTAAAAAGTATAAGAAAGACCTGAAACAGATGGGCTGAAAGCACCGTAACCGGCACCAAAATTAGGGTTCCAGAGCATGCAGCAACTGCACACTCTGGAACCCTAATATGTATGGATGGCACCATCTTTATGTGGCGCTGTCCATATGTGATGCATGTGCATGATGCAAGCGGAGCGCCACATCCACACCACTGTGCTTCACGCTTGTGTCTTGGATGTGTCACAGTGTACCAATGGTGCACTGGTGATGTCTCAGTGTGCCAAAAACAACCCATTTTTTTCTGGGTTCTTTTTGTTCCAGAGGGAAGCCGCACAGTTTGGCTGCTGTGGCGTCCCTCCGGAGGGAAACTGAGTGCCTCCAGTCCGTCCCTTTGGGGTAGTCTGGATTGCCCCAAAGTTTTGTATATTGATTCTGTCCTGCACTACAGATACTTGAAGAATTTAACATTTTCAGAAATGGTCAAATTTAATCTGGATGCTGGGAGATACCAAGCACTCTCTACAACTGAAGCAAAGTCTTTCCTTACATCTTCTTCAGAAGCCATATTTTGGATTTCAGTTGGTCTCATTTTAAACCATCTCAGTCAATCTGTACACTTTCCATCTCCCTCTAGCTCTCTCTTTCACAATATCAATACTAGCTCATGGATGATTTTAATGAACCATTTCACTTAGTGATAATGTACAAACAACAAGCCTTTTAGAGTACTATAAGTACACCTGATCCCATTTGGTAAGTTACTGAGCCATGGACGTTTTCATGCTTGACAACTATAGCACTATGGTTGTATCTTGCCCCCCCCCACACACACACACTACCTTCTTATAAAGAGGTTTTGCGTTTACACTATTGCACAAACTAAAACAAGAAAATATGTTTTTCAAAACCTATGAAAAATGTAAAGAAATAGTAACACAGACCTGATCCCATTGTTAGTCCCTACTACAGTAGACCAAGTGATTTAATAGCAATGTGCCCTTTTACATTTGCTGCATTTTAAATAGATTATCACACATACCTGCCATCATTTAATAGATGCAAACCGGGACATGTGTTGCCAAACAATATCAGAGTGTGGTCAAGAAGGCAAAAGTTGTTAATGAAGAAGAACATACAAGTTAGGAGATGCTGCTGCATTTTGCTTTTGCCTGAGTCTACCAGGAAGGACAAGCTTCCATCTGTTCCTCTCCTCTCCTCCCTGATGAATTGAGTTCAAGCTACCTCTGTACTTTAAACTCAGTTTTTAGTCACTGAAGTAAGCTAATGACAAAGGAGCAAAGTGGGAGAAGGAAAGAGAAAAAGAGATATTTTAAAAGTACAGTAGATGAAAAGGTGGGATGGCAGTGAATTAAGTAGGACTGTTCCTGACAAATTGGGACAGATGGAGGATATGCATGATTATGACCAGGCCTCTCTCCCCCTTGGCTTTGTTCCCACGGCTGTCTGGTTGCCGGGGGAACAAAGCTTGCGGTGCTGCAACAAAAAGGAGCTGCCTAGAGCAGCTCCTTTGTTGGGGCACTGCAACCAGGAAATGGTGCCTTCATGACACCACTTCCTGTGTGCCACGTTTTGGCACTCAGCGGCAGCGGCGGCATCATGTAAATGGGAGGCCACCATGATGACACTGCTGCCACGTAGTAGGGTTGTGGGGTATGAGGACGCTCCACCCCTGGGCAACCCTACTACGTGTCCAGGCCAGCACAAAGCGCCGGTCTGGGCCAGACCTTAGATAGTGAGGAATTGGGTGTTAATTATCACTCCTGAGAGGTCCACAGGAAAGAGGGTGACTCAAACAATGTCTGAGGATTACACAGAGAGAGCAGAATGAAGCCCTACTCTATAAGCAAAGTGATTAAAGCCGGGATGCATATTTATACCCCATTTCATATCCTTGAGGGGTCCTTTCTGCTGCCAAACAGTGTAACAAAGGCTTTGATTGTTTTCACATAAAACAAACAAAAAGAGTCTAGAAGGCTTGATGGTTTTGGCACCAGAGAGTCAATGCACTGATTAGATTTTAAACAACCCCTAAATGGGCAGGCAGGAATAGGTACCTGAGCTGAGGTGAAGGGTATGGTCTCTGATTGCTTTGCAATGAGACTCTTTTTGTCTTCATTGGAAGAGGAAATGCAAAGAGCTGGTGGAGGCGTGTGAGGTGCTCAGCAAACCTATTTCCTTAAATCTAAGTCCTCAGGTCAGCATGATGCCATACACATGTAACTTTTGCAGGTCAGTGACCTCTCAAAATGTGCCAAGTGCTAGAACTCCCACACCCAGTGGTAGTGGGATAGAGTATGCCAACACTGGTGATAATGGGAGGAGGAAAAGACCAGAGTCCAGTGCTATGCAACCCTTAAATAATTCAGCTGATTTCATAGTGCACCAGCAGGATTCTGGTGACAAATTCCAAGTATTTGAATCTAAACCCATTTATGTCATGGGAGAAGGACAATGGGGAAATAGTTTGAGCTGAATATCACAATATACTGCTATAGCATTATTACTCCACTTTAACTGCTATGGCTCCCTTTGTGGAATCCTGGGATTTAGGCAGCATCTAGAATTCTAGCCAAAGAGATCTTAGACCTCACTAAACTACAAATCCCAGAATTCCACAGGAGGCAGTCATTGCAGTTAAAGTGGATCAATAGTGCTATAACCATATAGTATTGGCTTGTTATATTGCACTATACAGTTCATTGAGGCTGGCCCTATTTAGGCAAAAAGAGGCAGCTGCCCAAATCAGACATGTAGGATGTCATGAAACAGCAAAAAGAGCTACTTAATTTATTATAATTGCATTTCTAATGTTAGAGAGATGAGGTTTTCCTTATGGACTTTTTTGTATCAGAATCGTATGGCTGGCTTTTGGTACCCTGTACTTACTGGTTATATGGTTGGGAGAGGGGATTTCTTGCTCTTTCTCAGGAAGAAAAAGGTGGCAGACCAGCTCTGGCAGTCAAAATGAAACTAGACTATACCATGATTTTGGAGATATGATAAGCTGGGTTCATGCTGTGGATACCTGAAGCACAGCTTCAGTGTCTAATGTGGTCTGTTTTTCTAAGAAGAGCCAAGCTTGGAAACACTACCGTTTTGGACAACCAATGAAAAAGAGCTCTGCTAGATAAATGCCCATGTAATGGTCCACCTAGGCCCCATTTCCAATGGGTTATAAAGCGAATTAAGAATCGGATTATAGGGACATCGTTCCCATTTGAATTCGCTTCCGATCCTAATTTGGTCGATTTCTCTAGTGAAAACAGGAATCAGCGGTGGATAACCCGAGTTATCCTGACACCACTTTTCAAGCGGTTCTTTTTTATAGCTGCCATGTTTGATATGGGGCAAACTAATGGGAATGACAGGGTGTGATGGCTGGGTCTCCAGTCATCTGGGAACTTCTCCTGAACTACAAAGGGTTAATCTGGGAGGAGGAACATGCTAATGAGAGATGACATCACATGCTAATGAGCTGTGACATCATAGCTGATGTAAGGTCTGACTGACCAATCAGAGAGTAGGACCGCGAGATTCAAGAACTTTCGTTGGGAAATCTTTAAAAGGACTTGTGCAGCCATGCGGTCCTTTGTCTCTCCCTTGATCCTCTTCTGAGGGGGAAACCAGATGCTGTCTCTTTGAGTCTGGGAGACACAGACTCAAGGGAATGCAGGTCGAGAGGCCAGGGGGCCCTCCCTGCATCCAGGAACTCAAAAGGACTACAAATCCCATCTTCTGTGAGTAGTTAGGAATGTGTTAGCTAGTGCGTTTAGGCCTTTTGTTATTTTCAACAATGGCTTGTCTGGAATGAATTCTGTAACTATGTTCTTTGACCTGCAAGGCAAAGGGGCTTTGCAAGAGTGTTATAAATTCTTTCTACCCTATTCTATCCCTTTTTAAAATAAACTTCTTTCTTAAAAAGCATCCGCTATCTCTATACTCCTATACACGTGCCTAGACTCGGCTATTGAAACTAGATCTCTCTCTCTCTCTATTCCTCACAAGTCCCAGTGTGTGTGGGGAAGGGATAGCTGTGAGCTATTATAAATATAATTAATAATTTATAGTTCATTCACTGGGTGGTGGCAGCGCGGCTATAGGACCTTCAGGGGTCTCATTTTGCTCAACAGGGAGCAAGAATGGAGATCTAGGAGATCCTAGAGGGAAAAGTGTGACAAGAGGGGACTCCCTAGGAGTAAGGGGCCACGCACAGGGCGCCAAGGGCTCCAGGGAAAGGCCCCCAAGTCACCACACAGGGTGTCCAAATAGGTATTTTAGGAGGGGAGGAGCAATGTTCAAGGGGCTGTCCCAGGGGTGTCACCAGCTTTGTTCTCTTTCCTGGCCATCCTGGCCCCATTTTCCCCAGTTCATGTAGCTTTTCTTTACCCGGTGGTGTGGGAAGCAGGGTAAGGCAATTGCGTGTGTAGAGAAATTTATTGTTTTTTTTTAATTAAGCTTTTGATCGCTTAGGCGCTCTGTCAGGTGTCTGAACATAGCAAATTGCTGCATTGACCACCAAACATGGTAAGCACATTACGCCCCCTGCAACCCCCCGATCAACATGTGAAGAGACCAATTGATATCATTTTTTATTTTTTATTTTTGCCTGAGCGCCTAAGCATCTTTTATACGATTCCAGACAATGAAAACTAACTACATTGAAGGGAAATATAAAAAGGTTCCCAAGGAGCAGCGTACTTGCATTTGTGGAAGTGGGGATATTGAAGACACCTTACACTATATGCTACATTGTAAGATATATAAAACCCCAAGAGATAAGTTTCTGAAGAGAAATGGAAATCACTTGCTTGTTAGCTAATACAACTAAGTCTGTTATGTTCAACTCTGCTAGATTTGCTGTGAAAGCAGCTAAATCTAGATTAGATTTTGAGGATAAAGGCCTGCATGAATCTGCAGTAAACAGATTATATTAATTTGAACAGAGTATGGAAAATTGTGACGTTTTTGTATGAAATATTTTTGTAATTTTAATGTAAACATATTGCTCTATATGTTATAGAGCTAATTGACTGTGGAAGTTTTAAAGAGTTTTAATTATTTTTGTAATTTGATGGCTATAACCTGTATTTGGTTGTCATGAATAAACTGTTGTTGTTAGCCTAATCATCTAAGCACCTGAGTGATCGATTGATTGCTTAAAAAACAACAGAAAAACAGGTTTGAAAGATGCAAATGGGTACAGGGAACAAAAATAGCCCACGTCAAAATGCATCGAAGAAATTGGCGTCACTGTGATGTCTAATTGCCTAAGCGCTTGATTGATAGCTTTAAAAAAACAGTTTCAGAAAGGCAATGGAAATGGGGAACAAAAAAGTCCACATCAAAATACAACAGAGAAATATCAATGGGAACGAGAACATGGGTCAAGAAAAACCGAGTCCTTTTGCTTCCTTTTGTAATGGGAATGATGGACGTGATGCAAATATGACTTGGATACTCAATCCGAGCCAGACTCGCAGCGAGATTCATCGATTTATATGCCTAATGGGAATGGGGCCCTAGATTAGCATCCTGGGGCGAATCAGAATCCTCTGGCAAGCCTTGAAGCAGCCCAATAATTCTATTGCATTTCTAGGACATTTCAGCATCCACTAGCATTTTAAAAATCCTTAATGGAACTCTTTGTCAAAACTAAAAGTAATCTGACCTTCTGTGCTAAACCTCTCCTTTTTCAGACAAAAACAAACCTATATAGCCTGAAAGAAGGCTTCCATGGGCCTAATAAAGACTAGAAAATGTGAGGAGATGCACACAACTCTCACAACCTTCAGAGAGTGTTATTTGGCATTTGGGCAACATAAATAAATAATATATAAATATATATGTTTATACAATATATTATATACTACTTAGTATTATTTTAGAGATGTTTTTATCACGTAATGTTGTTGTTTTAGATTGTACACCACTTGGCAGGTTTTTATTCTTTTTTCTTTCTTATTTTATTTGATCTTTGCTATGTAAAGCACTGTGCAAACTTTACAGCACTGTATAAATAAATGTTAATAATAAAGAATAATAAATACATATTTTTGGTGGAAAGCAGAGGGACCCTTGGGGTTTGCATGTGGTCTATGGGGCTCAATAAGCCCTAGGGGCTTTATGACTGATAGCCATGGATTCACTGAATTTGTCTATTCTCCCTTAAATGCATTAAAACCTGTGGTTATCTATTACCATATCCTGTGCCAATGAATTTTATAAATTAATTATGTATCATGCGAAGATGCTGAATTGCTTCTTCTTCTTTAACATTCTGGGAGAGTGTGGACTTAAAAGCCAATTAGTAGCTGGGAATCCTGCCCATAAAATAAAGTGGGGAGGTCTACTCTCCATATGACTAATGTGTGTGTAACATAGACTTGGAACTTTGGTGAAATGGCTGTTTCCCACGTTAAGGACCAAAGTGATCTACAAAACTTAGAATTAATAATTTTATTTCTTCAGCTATGTATAGCAATGCTCAAACTGTTTTTTGTACATTGTGTTAGAAATACTGCAGATAAATCTGCAAATGGCTTAGGTTTTTTTTTTAATATTACTGGCAGTAAGAAGGGGATATGTATAGCAATTCATTCACAATGTTTACAAGAACTAAGCCTTCTGAAAATTCAGCACAGATAGAAGAGATTAAAGAATTATAAGAGCTGTTTATGTGTTCTTTATAAAACTCTAAGAAACTACTATTGTGCTTACAGTCCTGTGAAATGTTTCTTCATCTTCAAGACAGAGCATTAAATTCTGCAATTATCACAGCTATAGGGATAGTTTAATGAAAAAGAAATACTGTTCTTTCTCTGCCTGTTTTGTGGATGTGTGAGTTTGAACTCATATAATTGGCTTACATAATGCATGGATCATTGTACATTGTTCTTTTAAATTAATGGTGTTTGTTTAATCATCATCATCAATAATAAAAAATCAGCCATGAGGTTAATAATGAAGCAAAAACAAGAGGTTTTATTGCATTCTTACCAAACATGGTTCCTTCCAGATGATATGGACTTCAACTCTCGTCGGCCACAGCCAATAGGATCAACGGTTAGGAACTTTGGACACTGTAATCCAAAATTTCAGCTTGGAGATGTTGTTCTCATGTCTGTGGGTTTGTTCATGTCCTGATGCTGTAGAAAGATTTTGCAACAATATATTGTTAGCCACAAGACTCCAACACTTTAAGTAATTAAGCTTGTTCATTTAGTTGGATTATTTGTCAGTTTCTTGAACTCACTTTTGTAGTTGTCTTAATTTCAATCAGATTTAATTACCAAGATGTCCAATCCATTTGGGTTCATGTCACATACTTAACAACAGAATTCTTATTTAATAGATAGCTGCAGGGTGCTCATGTCTGTTATTAGAGAACAATTTCAAAAGAATGCTGAACATTTGCCAGGTCTAAGAAGCATAGTACTTTAATGGCTATCTTCAATGCCCCCCCCCCCCAAAAAAAAACACCTGAATTAAAAAACAACTAATTATTAATCAGGTGCAATCAACATCTTTATCAGTCAGATCAGATATTCCTTTTATCTTCTTCCAGTCCAAAAATATTTGTCAACAACAAAATTCAAGCAGAGCATTATGCCAGGGGGTGGGAAAAAAGTACTAAACATAGAAGCCAACCTTACATCTTTCCATCATGCAAGAGTCAAATGTTGAGGCAGGTTCACAAAAGAGTTTGTTTCATGAAAGACCTCAAGGTCTTTTTTAAAATGACTGTGTTATATAAAGTGAAGAAATATCATACAAACAAATACAAATATTGTACAGGAAGGTTATCAGAGTCAAAAGAAAAAGAGTGTCAGTGGTTGGGCGCTTTGTGAAGTCTTTCCTAATGGATTCTGATATATTAAGGAAAGAAACTAAATGCAAAGGAATCTATTCCAACACCTTATCCTTGTTTACAGCAAGTGTCTCCAGCAGACACAAGATGAAACCATGCCCAGAGATAACTAGGCTGTGTAGGTTAACCTAGATATGGGCATTTAAAATTAACTTTTAAAAATTAAATCCATTTTAATCCATTTAATCTGTTTTCTGTGTGATTCTTCATTTTCCATGTGACTTTTTAAAATATTCATTTAAAAATGTTTTTTAAACTATTTTATAATGTTTCTATACTCCCTGCAATCTGCTTGGAAATTTTAATTTCTCAAATGATACCAAAAAAACACTAATATGGAGAAACCCCACAAAGATTACATAGTGCATTCCCGAGGGGTTTAAAGAAATAGGTACATTTTGAACCCCCAATTCCCTTTTCAAATTTTCATGCAATAATTAGCCATCTTAGAACTCCTCCAGAGTGGACAATAGTTCCAGGAAATATCTCTTTTAGGATTTCATACCTCTCCTCCATCAAACTGTCAAACGGACAAATAAAATACTGGAATTTTTTTGGCCTTAACTTGTTGCTGGATGTAGCACTACCCCCAATCTGTATCTTTCTTTTCAGCCATTATGTTCTGTCTTGAGTTTTGGTGTGGACGTATTTTTCCAGCGTTCCCCCAATGAACAGAACATCCCCTCACAGAATCCATATCCCCTGTCTCACACTTATTTCTAAGGCATGCACCACTGTGGTCAGATCTGACTTTTCCAGCAATGGGCACAGTTGATAAGGCTTTCCCATATCAAATGGGAAAGTCCACAAAACTTTAAAGACAGCTATAACTTCTACCATATCACAAGGCTTTTACCAGCCTGGAGAACTCCGAGACCGGCCTACTCAAAGCAGTAGTTCATGGACCAATGTCAGACCACTAGCCATTGGCTGCTAGAGTTTGCACAAAAGGGAGGGAAAGGTAGCCAATGGGTACAAATTGAGTAGCAATTCCCGATACAATGGAGAGAGAAATGGCAGGTTCCTCACATCACGCAGCTTGAGATGCAAAGTCCTACACCCTAACATAATGTCATGCTAGCAGGATGGTTGGCTAGAAAAGCCTGCCCCATATTACACAATGCAATGAGATGTTTCTCACAAGCCCATTTCTTTGTTGTTGTACAAATGAGAGTGAATAAATTGTGACAGTAGCTAAAAAAATGTGCAAGGCTTCCGTCTCAAAATCTCCTTCATAAAGATATTACAGCTGTTTCACACCTACATCACATTATTAATCCTAGCTTGATTAGACACACAAAGGAGTTTGTATAAGCATTGATTTATCAAGATCCAACATTCAGTTTCTCTACTGTGGTTGGGAATAGCATTTGGATTTAGGCCTCTGGTATATCTGGTGACATCAAACTGTCCATAAGGCATAATGGGATGACTATTTGGATTGGACACAGTCATTTTAGGAGTTCACAAACTGTGCAAGAAGTTTAGTTGAACACCTAATTTTTCTTGGTGACATAGTACAATTTGTGAGAAAAGCCCCTGTAATTGTAATGTGACTCTGCTCAATCATTTTTTTAAAAAAAGAGAGAAAGAAAAAAAGAAATAGAAAATGGTAAAATCTCACATGGACCTCATATAGCAAGCCAAAGATACACAGAAGCAAATGTGGGGTTAAACAGAATACCAACATAAATCACTTCAATTGTTTTTGGATTAATATTGAGCAGACTCTTTGAGGAAATTTGAATCTCTTCCAACATTCATCCACAGGAAGATGCAGATGAAGAAAATAAAATTAGAGCTATAAACAGTGTTTGATTAAGCTGCCAATTTTTTTTAACTTGTAAACCCACTCAGAGAAATTAGAGTGGGAAAGTTATAGAAAAGAAAATCTTTGCAGATTTTTATCGCACAACACGTTCTACATCAGTTCAGTATGTTACAAATATATTTAATGCTATGCTGAAGTATTACATGAAGTGAGGTACTTTAGATTTCAAAATATTTTTTCCTCACTGGTTTTAAGCTGAGTTGTGGCATTTAGTAGTTACAGTACTGGCAAAAATAACCTTTTGTGCCAGTCACAATGTATAACGCATTGCCTCTTTAATCCTGAGCCAACTGATGTTTCCACAAGGTCATTTTCCTACAGAAGCTACAGCAAGCATACAATGGAATTACATTGTGTCTTTGTAACAACTGTGAGAGCATGTAACAGGAATTCTTTTCAGTTTTTCCTATAACTAACATGGTAGACCTCTTATAAGAAGGTTTCCTCAGAAATACACGGTTTAGGAATGAGTGTGCAAATTAAACCCACATTTACCTTCAAATGATCAAGCAGAAAACAAGGTACTGTACACTAAAATGCAAGCTACACACCTGAGGACAAATAGATGTCTTTTGCACTTGAGAGAATACCTAGTAAATATATCATCTGCTTCAATTTTATGCTGTTGCAGAAAAACAAAAAATAACAGAAAAAAATGCAAGCACTCGTGGACTGAATGAAGTCCATCTCATAATATACATCTGACAAAGTAGACTGCAATTTATGAAAAATCATGCTAAAATAAATCTGTGTAGCAACTGTTTCTTTGCTGCACTGAGGGTGAAACTAGAGGCTGTACAGAGTTATATAACTTTAACCCAACTCTTAAGTGGGGGGAAAACTGATGGCATATGATTTCATGGCAAATGTCCAGGGCCTCATTCAGAAGAGCAGGTTCCCCCCTCTACAGCAAGCCTGGCTTCTCACTCATAGAAATAACTCAAGTAATACACATGACTATCTAAAGAGAGGATGTAAGGTCATTCAGTGCAGCTGACAGTCTTGAGCAGAAAATCAGTGAATGGGAAAGAAATGCTCAACCATTTCCCTCCTGAGCAGTTTTCCCACTGAAATTCCCCTTCAAGCTTTTTGAAACCTTATGGATGGCTAAAAAGTCATTTCTGTTTAAAGTATATAATAATTATTTCCCTTTGTGATATTGTATGGATTTGCTCCTCAAAACATGATCTCTTAGACACACGATCTCTTCATTTATTTAACTTGACTCCCTGTTATGAGGTTGATGGGTTTGTTTGTTTGTTTGTTTTAAAAAAATATATCATTTTCACATTGTGTTGACAAATTCAATAAAAAGAGCTATATCAAAATCCTTTCCAAGTAGCTTTTTTCGTCTCATGGAGCAGGAAAAAAAATGCAGCCAAGATGTAGAGGCCAATTAATTTCTTGAACTTTAGGCAGCAGGGTGGGAAGGTCTCCTCTCAAAGCCTGATAGACTTAAATGTTGGCCTGTATGTGAAAAACCTTCAGAAAGAATCTTCCATTTTTAATGTTTATTTTTTTTAAAAAAATTAGTAATATAAAACAAAATATAAGTTGGAAAATACAACACATACTCATACACATCTACACGCTACACACAAAGCACTAGCCATACTAACATACTTCATATAATAACAATACAGTGACAATAAAATGGCAAAGAAAAGAAAAGGGAAAGAAATATGACAAAGTTACGGTTCCAGCTGTTAAATGTTTTGACTTCCTCTGAACAACTATAGGGCTGTGCTGACAGCCCCTAAGGGGCAGCCTGCAGCCACCACTTTTACAGCCAGATCGGACCTGCGGCAACCGCATACCATGGCCTCAATCTGGCCTTTCCAGGGTGTGAAAAGGTGGGGCAAAAAGTGGCCACTTTTTGCACCCTGGAAAGGGCACAATAGCCATGGTGCTGTGGCTTTATGGTGCTCCTTTGGCCCTGCATCCTGTGGACGCAGCGCCAGAGGAACGCTGTGATACTGCATGCAGTGCAGTGTGGCACGCAGCATCATGGTGCCCTAGGGGTGGAGTCGGGATGTGCTTCATATGGACGCCGCCTCCAACCCAGCTTTTAAGACCAGTGTGCACATGGTCTAAGGAAAATAAACTACTACTTATTTATCCAAGCTACTGTTCTGCCAGTCTGCTTGACCAACCTCTTAAAGTGGTTTCTGCAAACCCTCTTAGATCAATGGGAACTGTTTGAGTCCTCCATTTCCCCCAGGAATCTCAGTAACTGAAGCTGCAATCCTTCAGGGGAAGTGGAAAAAAAGATGTCAAAGGAAGAATTCAACAAGATAGATCACATGAGAATGATAGATATTAAAAACATCTTCCTGGCTAACTATTTACACTTAACAGCTTGAGCTCCAGCCCTTGATCCCAGGGTGGAAAAGATGTTTGTTCCACTGGAAATTACCATCTCACAGAGCCCTCCCTCCATGACATCTGTCTCTATCCAGCCTGGAGGGAGAGAAAAGACAGGCCCAGTGCCATCGGGCCTACCCTCAAGAAGATGAAGAGCCCTCCCTTCAGTCCATCTGTTTTGGTCCAGGCCTCAGAGGGAGAGAAGAATTTCTGAACCTGATCCCCTTCCCCACCACCATTCCCTTCTCCTTTTATGTCGTATCTTTTTAGAGTGTAAGCCTGAGCACAAGGAACCGTCTTATTAACAAGATTGTATGTACAGCACTATGTAAATTTACAGCGCTATATAAATCAAGCGTAATAATAATAATAAATCCTAAAATTGCTATTTTGCCCTAATAATTTATCATAAAGTCAATTTTCAATTCCCATTCTTTTATAAAGCTGCTCACTGATCTTTCTTTAATCAAATTTGTCAGTTTATCCATTTCTGCAAAGTCAGACAGTCTTATCAACCATTCTTCTTGTGTTGGAGTATTTACACCCTTCCATTTCTGTTCATACAGAATTTTTGCTGCAGTAAGCATATATTCAACATTTGTCCCCATTCCTTCTCTATCTATTCTTCCAGTTTTCCCAACAAAGTTCTGGTTTCAACTGAAATTTAAGTTTCAGGATATCTTCCATTGTAGAATGAATCTAAATCCAGTATTTTCTTGCTTTGTCACAAGAAAGCAGCCTTTTTTGCTTACATTTCCAGCATATGTTAGAGAAATTCATACATCTAGAAAGAATCTTCCATGTCATGCTGGGACATTAATCTTTTACTTATAGATGTCACAATGATTTATGTGGGGCCCAGTCTCACAACCTAATTATAGTGTCATATTATACTTCAACTGCCATTGCAACATCCCATGGAATTCTTGGATTGTTAGTTTAGGCAGGAGCATTTAGAATGGCCAGCCATAGAATTCTAGCACTTCACTAATATACAGGATCCCACAGGAGAGGAAATTGAAAAATAAGATACTAGTGTGTGACAGTGCTGAATTAGAACATATCAACAAGTTTGTTTCTGTTCATTTAGACTTGAACACTGAGACAATGGTTTCCTGTCTGACTACATGTGTCATCAGACCTATCAATGCAGGAATATTGTTATTTATCAATTGCTGTTGTTGTGAAAGGCCACTATGCTTATCTTGTATTCACTCTATAGGCTTACCACAACTTTTCCTTTTTGCATTGCAGGACCATCTTGGCACATTTTTACATTTACCTTGATTTTATTTTATTTAAAACATTTACCCCCTCCCTTTTGTTAGGAACCCAAAGCAGCTAACCAACATAAGTGAAAAGGGACAGCAATAAAATCAATAAAACACCTATTTTAAAAACACCCTGATTTAAAATTATGGAAGCAGCCATTAAAAATAATGGTTTTAAATAAGCACAATCACCTCAAAAAAAAGAGCAACTGCTCATTGCCTAACAACTTTCTTTAAAAAGGAAGACTTTGACAACACTTGGAGAATCTCTAGAGAGTAGCTAAGATGGCTCTCTCTCAGGAAGGAGTTCCATGGCACAAACATTGTGTATGAGTGTAGAATATATCTGTGTGTGGGTGTCTATGTGAGGAAGAGGGAGGGAGGAACCTACGCTTGAACATACCAGCCCTGATTCTAGCAAGTTAATGTGAAATTGTCAGGGTAAATCAATTCCTTATTGCTGTGTTATTAATGCTTCAGTTTTAAAGTTTTTTAAAAACCCATTGGATTGCTAAAAATAGTCCAAGGTAGCCCAAATTCTCAGAATAACTTGAAAACCAATGGATTAAATTAATGCAAAATGCTAAATCATTACTTTTATAAGGTTAATATTGATGGTGTATAACAAGTAAAGTACCATGCCCCATGTACCCAGTTTCCTTCTCTGTGTTCCACCAATAGTGGCAACCTACTATACATGAGTGCAGGAAAGGATTTTCTCTCTTGTGGTGATCTAACTATGGCATGCCCTACTGTTAGGAGGCCTAATTGGTGCTGATGTTTGCTTCTGACCTATGCCTGTCAAAACAGAGCTTTTTAGCAATGTCTTTAGTGTGATATTGCCTAAATCTGTGCAATTTTTAAATTGTCATTTGGCTTCAGTTTTATTTGGTTAATATATTTTTAGACTTTTAAACTACTCCGTATTGTTTTGATTTTTCTTCTTCTAAATTTTTGAATTTTAATGATCTGGGAACATGTGATATAGAGAGAAGTATAAGTAAGTTAAATTTTAAAAATAAAAATTTCAATTGTTGAAAAATTTAACACATAAGGGCTAATTTTAGTAAATTATTTCCAACTGATATGATATATAATTACTATGAAATAATATTTTATGGAGTAAACTTTATTACACCAGATGTATAAGATATTATCCACAGTTCCCTCTTCTCTTCTCTCCCTCCCCCCTCCCTCCCTCTCTGTCTGTCTATCTATCTGTCTATCTAACATTTTATGCATTTGATGTAATTGACTTTATCCATAAAAGATTATAGAACAATAATTGTATCATACTTTAAGGAGCCATATGTTATGTATTTTATTACAGCAAGTTAACCTGTTTAGTTATATTTCTGGCAGAAGGGATTCTTTCAGATCTCACATGGTTGCAGAAGTTGAACTGCAAGTTAGAAATTTGATACAGAAAAGAGTGTTACATTTTCAAAGTGACCAACTGGTCTCAACGTCTCAGCCACCCAGCACTTCCTGGCTTTGTGTGAGTTGGCATTAGCTCCTCAGAGCTACTCAGATCAAACAATGAGTAATGAGAAAACATTACAAGCCATCTTCTTTTACTGTGAATAGAAAATTAAGGGCTGTTTTTTAAATTACGTTTTTAAAAGAACTTGACGTCACCATGTTGCTGTCCTCCGTATTTGTGAAAGTTAATATTTAAGGGTAACTATATATATATATATATATATATATATATATAGAGAGAGAGAGAGAGAGAGAGAGAAAGTTACAGTCTAATGAGCCTTTAAGTCCTCTTTTCAAGGCTTTGCAACATCTGGCACCAAGTACAGCCTGGGTGAAAGATGCTTGTAGAACATTCTGAACTTTAGAAGGGCATCTATATTTTTGTTCCTTTTAATCACTCTTTTTTGTACTGAAAAATAAGGTAATTGTGTGTGTGTGTGTGTGTGTGTGTACGCACAGGCGCGTGCGTGCACACAGAGATTTCAGTAAAATTTGAGTTCAGAGAATATCTGGCCCATCAGTGAACATCAACTATTACTTTGTTCAAGAGGTCGCTAAAATGAGTACCCAGCTTGTTGGGGGCAATTAGTTTACACATTGTAAACTGCTTAGCACGTGCTTAAGTGCACTGATAAGCGGTATAGAAATGTACTTGCTATACTTGCTATTGCTATACTCTCTCTGATGTCAGTGATTTACCTAGTAAATCAGAAAATTAGTAAAAGACAGAAATACTAACCGTATGGCTGCTCCAAACACATTTACATCTCAAAGAAATCTTCCTCTTGAACTCAGGTAATGCCTACTGAAAAATAAAAAGGTGAAATAACCCTTTTCAAATATGACAGACATGATGCCACAAATTTAACTGATGTTCTGGGGCATTCTTGAAGTTCAGAATATGAGTCAATAGTGTGATGGAGCAGCCAAAAAACCCAATTTGATTCTAGGCTGCATCAATTGAGGTATAGTGTCCAGACTGAGGGAAGTGATAGTAGCACTCCATTCTGCTTTGGTCAGGCCTCACTTGGAATACTGTGTCCAGTTCTGGGCACCACAATTCAAAAAGAGGTTGACAAGCTGGAGCATGTCCAAAATGGTGAAAGGTCTGGAAACCATGTCCTATGAGGAGCAACTTAGGGAGTTGGGTTTATTTACCCTGGAGAAGAGACGGTTAAGAGGTGATTTAATAGTCCTGTTTAAATATGTGAAGGGATGTCACATTGAGGATGGGACAAGCTTGTTTTCTGCTGCTCCAGATACTAGGACATGGAGCAATGGATGCAAACTACAGGAAAAGAGATTCTATCAAAACATTGATAGAACTTCTTAGGAAGTGGAACATACTCCCTTGGAGTGTGGTGAAGTCTCCTTCTTTGGAGGCTTTTAAACAGAGGCTGGATGGCCTTCTGTCAGGGTTTTTGCTTTGATTGTGTATTCCTGCATGTAAGAGGTTAGACTGAATGGCCCTTAGGGTCTCTTCCAACTCAATGATTCTACGATTCTGCTATATAAGGGTTTGTCACAGTATGTAACCCCAGGAAAGACTGATATTATACAATGCCACACCAAAAAAGATGGAAAATTACTTATACTGTTGTTTACTCTCCTGAATTTTCAATTACTTCTTTAGGGTGTTGTTTTTGTTTCTTCTGTTGATTTTCTGGTCTGTTCCCCAGTTTCTACTTCTCTGGGGGAAATTGCTGACAATTGATGGTTTTCAAGTAGTCACTTGAGTGCTGTGTTATGTCATTGCTTGTTAAAGTGACATCTGTATTCTCTCTTCAGCTCCAAAGCATTAGATTATATCGATCATGAAAGACTATGGAATGTTTTTAAAGAAATGGGTATGCCACAACATTTGATTGTCCTTATGCATAACCTGTATTCAGGAAAAGAAGCTACTGTGAGGACAGACTACAGAGAAACTCAAATGTTTTGTTTGCAAGGGGGTCAGGCAAGGCTGAAATTTATCAATTTATCTGTTTAACTTGTATACTAAAGATATAATATGTAAAGCAGGGTTAGGTACAAAAGAAGGAAACATGAATATTGGAGAAAGGAACACCAACAATCTAAAGTATGTGGATGACAATCATATCACTGGCTGAAAATAACAAAGACTTGGAGCCATTACTGAAGAAAGTCAAGGCAGAAAGTGCAAAGACAGGTGTACCATTGAAAATTAAGAAAACAAAAATAATGACCACAGATTACATACATAATTTCAAAGCAGACAATGGACTTTATCACATGGGGAAAGAGCCAGGTGCAGAAAGTGGTCTCCTTCTCACTCGGTGGCCACTTTCCCAAACCACCTTGGCCCTCCAGGCATTGGGCAGGAGTGAAGCAGGGCACAGGGGCCACCAGGGCCTGTAATACATGCTGGCCACCATGGGACTCACTTTCCCAGTGGTGCTCAGGCCCTGGCATACACAAGCCCTGCCCCCTCCACCACAGCCAATCGACATGTGACACATCCATTGACTGTGGTGGAGGAGTGTGCGCATACCAGGCCCCAAGTGCCACTGGGAAAGCAAGTCCCCATAGCAGCCAGCACGTATTACAGGCCCTGGCAGCTCCCGCACCCTGCCTCACTCCCATCTGGTACCCAGAGGGCCAAGGAGGTGTCTGAAATGAGGCTGCCAAGTGAGAAGAAGATTGCTTTCCATATCTGGCTCCTTCTTTTCCTTCTCTTCCTCCTCCTCCTCAGGGAAGAAGAGAAGTGTGACGTCTGCTCCATCTGCCTCAGCGCTGGAAAAGAGAGCCCAAAAGGGGGGAACAGGGGGAGTACTCCTGCAAGGGACCCTTTGAGTCTCTCTCTCTCTCTCTCTCTCTCTCTCTCTCTCTCTCTCTGCCCTCCTCCCGAACTGAAGGAAGGCCCCCTCCCGGCCCCTGAGGAAAAACTAAGCCCGGGGGAAGAAGGAGGGAAGGGAGAGATGGAGGACTTGTTCCATTGTTCCATTTGCAAAATTTGGTATCTGTGTGTGTTTTGCAGAGGGGGGGTGTCTGGAAGGGATCCACCACAAATACCGAAGGATGGCTGTACTTCTTCACACTGCACATCCTAAAATTCTGTAATATACTGCCAGAAGATCTGGAAAAGGCCACCAGCTTAGAGGGCATCAAAAAAGGATTATACAATCATGAAGAGTCCTTCTCCAAATAAGAGTTGCTGGTGAACAACTTTGTTGTTTTTATTTCCTGCTTGTGGTTTTCACACAGGCATCTGGTTGGACACTATAACAAACAGGATGCTGTTTTAACACAAATCCTATGTTTGCTTCAGCAGCATTCTTATGTTCTTCCAATACAATTTCCATCCCAAAGTTCTGTTAATGCCCTTCATTTAACATTTTCAGCTACTTAACTTCTTATGTCCGTTGTGTTTCCATTCCACATATGAATTAGTCCAGATAATATGTCAGTGTCAGCCACTTAACATGCTTTTCTTAATCATTCCATTGTGTTGCATTTGCTTTCCAGTGCTGTGAAGCAATCACATTTACCTCACTAAGAAGATTCAAGAAGGGTCTTGTTCTTATGACTTGTAGATATTATAATCATTTTAAAAGATCAAAAATATCACCACACTTAGAATCATTACTAAACAATATCTTTACTCTCAAACTCACTGATCAAGGGACACTTCCACCACTTGATTAAAGTGGTATTTCTAATAGTTAAAATAATCTTCATTACAAAGCTCAATGAGTATAGGAGAAGATAAAACCTATACATAATTTTAGACTGTAGCATCCACACTGCAGAAATAATCCACTTTGAAACCATTTTTACAGCTATGGCTCAATGCTATGGAATTATTAAAAGTGTAGTTTTGTGAGATAAGACTTTTAGCCTCCGCTGGCAGAGAGCTCTGCTGCCCCTACAAACTACAGTTCCCAGAATTTCATAGTACTGAGTTATAGCAGTTACAGTGGTATTAAACTGGATTGTTTCTGCAGTTCAAATGCAGCCTCAGTGTGATTTGGTGAAAACAAAGCAAGGACTGATAATTTAACTTAGGCCCCATTCGCTAAGCTGGTACTGAATCTCCCTGGAAAGAAGTTCACACTACCTTTACCCCGATCAAAGCCCCTCGGTGCAATTTGCCCTGCTGACATTCACATTTCAAAAAGTAGCACTTTAAAATGGAGCCTCTTTGTTGTCAATCAAATGATTTCTAAATCATGTCCGCTCTTGTCACTGGTGACATGTCATGAAGCCATTCGCCAATGGCATAGGTGCTTCCCCCCTCCTTTTTGGCAGCAGTTCACATATTCTGCAAATTTGGCACATAAGAAAAGAGAGAAACACAGGGAGCCTTGGCCACTGGGGCACCTTTGCCTTTAGTGCCTTTCAAAAATAGTGCCATTAGTGTCTTTTTTCAAAAAAAAATTCAGTGGTAACATTCATTAATGGCATGAGTGCTTTCCTTCCCCCCACCCCTTTTTTAAAATCTAGTGGCAATGTTCTCATATTCTGTCAAATTTGTGAAATTAACAACAACAACAAAAAAAAAACCCTCCCAAACATCCTCCCTGGGAATGCCCAGGGTTAACCCCAAAACATCCCCTCTGGTGAAAGCAGAGCCAAAAGTGCCCTGCTTTTATTTTGGCTGCTGTATCGGCAGCAAGCAAACAAAAGGGAAATGTAGCACAAGCATACACATTCTATCAATATGTATCAGTCTGTAGCACAAGCATTTGCATAATCTGTTAAAAATAAAAATTACACACAAAAAAGAGAGAGGAAAGGGTGCTTGCAAAGTGACCAGTACGAAAGGAGAAGCATGTTCCACCCGCTAACCACCCTCTGACCTAAATCCCTCCTCTGAACTTGACCTGGCAATGGGTTTTCCAAAAAGAAATGGGAAACAATCCACTTTAGGAAAATCTGCTCTAAAAGGGAAAAAAAGAGGAGCCCAACAATTATTGTCCAGTTAATCTGACATCTATATCAGGAAAGATTCTAGAGCAGATCATTAAACAGAGAGTCTATGAACATCTAGAAAGCAATGCAATAATCATAAAAAGTCAACATGGGTTTCAGAGAAACAAGTCATGCCAGACTAATTTCATCTCTTTTTTAAAATATAAAATTACCAGCTTGGTAGATGAAGGGAAAACTGTGGATATTGCATATTTTGATTTTAGTAAGGCCTTTGACAAGGTACCCGATGGCATTCTTGCAAACAAGCTAGTAAAATGTGGGTTAGACAATGCAACTGTTAAATGGATTTGTAATTGGTTGACTGGCTGAACCTGAAGTGTGCTCACCAATGGCTCCTCTTCATCCTGGAGAGAGGTGAATAGTGGGGTGCTACAAGGCTCTGTCCTGGGCTCAGTGCTATTCAACCTCTTTATTAATGACTTAGATGAAAGGATAGGGGGCATGCTTATCAAATTTGAAGATAACACCAAATTAGGAGGAATAGGACAGGAACAAAATTCAAAATGAGCATAATAAATTAGAAAGCTGGGCCAAAGCTAACAAAATGGATTTCAACACAGAGAAATGTAAGGTACTGCACTTAGGGGGGAAAAGATTGCATAGATATTGGATGGGGGACACCTGGCTGAATGAGACTACATGTGCAATGGATCTAGGAGTCTAACTATTTCTATTTCCTTACTGTCTGGGTTGAATGTATTTAATTCCTCTGTGGTGAAGATATCCAGTACATATTCTGCACCACCTGAAATCAATCTCCAACTTTTATAGTACACAAAACTACAATTTTCCCATT
>NC_056526.1:47216727-47237441 GCF_019175285.1 Sceloporus undulatus
TCTTATGCTCTCTTGTCTTACTACAGTGGAATCATCATCATCATCATCATCATCATCATCATCATCATCATCATCATCATCATCATCATCATCACTACTACCATCTTTATTTATACCCCACTTCTTCCCCAGTATAGGGACTCATAGCAGCTTACAAATTAAATGCTATTTACAGTTATTACTAGAGGAAGTTATATTTCCTACTAATTCCAACTTTTGTTGCCTCCTATAGTTTCAAAGGGAGGAACAGCATTCCTTCATTCCCAAGTAGCATTCACTGCACCCTGAAATTGTTTATTACCTAGTATGGCCATACCTAAAGTCTAAACTTAATATTGCCTGTATTTAGGGTTGCCAGATGTGCTGTATTATAAGGAATAACCCAATTTGAGGATCATAAAGACTAAAAAAGGTGCTCCCCAAAATCCTGTATTTGAGTATGTAGCCCTTCATAAAAACAGAAGTGTAATTTATGGATGTGGGCAATATTCTAGGTTTACAAAGAAACACATGGCTAAATTAATAGAAATCTGTACATTCATTTGGTATTTTGGGAGAATGCTAGCTTGCTAATAACAGCTTCCTGATTGTCAAGCATGCATGTCATAAATGTTAACTGTCCTTTGTCACTTTTACAAAAGCCTGGCAACATTACCTGTACTCCATCCAAAACTATTACAAATTACAGTTGGTAGGGATTTTTCAAATATTTTACTTTTTTAAAACTAGAATTTAGTTTGAAGAAATGTTCTGCCAAATTCAGAAATGTGATTGCAACTTTCTAAATGTTTTAGTCCATTTTAATAAAACTAATTATACACTGCTGTTCCTGGTGAGTTTTATTGTTGCTACTAGACATTCATTGGCTACCTGCAGGAGCCCTCAAGTTCCAAGCAGGAAGCTTAAAAGTTGCTGATGTTTAGCAAAATAAAATGGCAAGCTCTCCAGTTATGAAACATACACGTTATATTTTTCACATGAACTAATTAGGGAAAAGTCCAACCCATTCGCTAGAATATTGTAATTCCTGCAAGAAGTTTCTACATGCTAGCTTTTTGTTTAGCTTGTGAAAGTGTTAATTAGAACCCCTTTGAAGTCAATGAATATCTTTCAATTTGCCCTGAAGACATCACAAAAATATTTGTAAGGCTAAAAAAAATATATTTTCCCATAGACCCAATTGAATTATAAATATAACTGCCTACCCACTGGAGCTTTTATTTATATACTCTGTAAGTAGAAGGTTTATGTTCAAAGACAGAACTCAGAAATATTTTAATGTTTAAAGCCATGCCAGTAATTGCTGTATTGGTTCCATCATAAAGTGGTTCCATCATTTGTAACAGAATTATCCCAACGAGAATCAGATTTATTCCAGAAGTGGATGTTGGGTTTTGTGTTTTTTGTGGGGTTTCTTTGTATTTGGGAAATAATTAAAACCTAATTATTTCACAGCAATAGATTTGTCAAGAACACACACACACATTTTAAATTTAGTAACTTCTTCAGCAGTGGCTGGTCACTAAGTCCATTCAGGGAGTTTAAAGCCAAAAATGACTTTTATAAGCTCTGCCTCCTCCCACCCCATTCCTACCTTTGACTTTCATTTACCTGTCTGGCCTGACTGTGTTGCTGTTTCTATGCCTCTGCATTGAGCACTCCCTTGCCTGATACCAGTGTAAGAACACAGCCTCTTGGTAGTGACACACATAGTTGTAAATCCAGCATATATTGTGTAAATTCTTCTGTGGTCATGCCAGAAAGACCACATCTTCCAGAACTTCCAGAGGACTCCCAGGAGGTCCTGAAGAATGTCTTCATTGCTGTGTGTTCGATTGTAGGAACATACCTGGAAGCCTCTTGACTGATCCCTGCCCTTTCCAGGGTAGTAAATGGCAATGTTGGCAGGGGAATGGAGGGTAAGTTGAATTATTCAAGCAGGTAGAAGGGGATAGGTTGGACTTCTATCTGGTGCCAGATGATGCAGGATTGTGGACAGAACATTATGAATCTATGGAGCAGGCATGCATGCTCAGAATGATTCTGTAGACTGACAAGTCGGTGAGCATTAGCAGTGGTAAAGAACAACCATAAGCTTTCTAGTCTTCAGGGGGGGAAAAGAGCGTTTTGAGCACATTGAGACAACACATCTGAAACTAGTAAACATATTTTGCATTATGGGATTTTTGTGTCTGAAAGATTCTGTTTGCTCTCCCCAGGGACATAGCCAAGGCGGGGGGGGGTTCTTGGGGTCCGGACCACCCCTTCCATTAGAAAAATGAATGGTGTGTGCTGCTGCACCGCCATGCCCAAGCCCCATTGTAATGGTGGCACGTAGTCTGGACCCCCTTCCTAAAATCCTGGCTACGTCCCTGCTCTCCCCCAAAAAACTTATGCAGAAAATAGTGTAGTTGGGAGGAGACAGTCAATATTTTGTGAAGAATCACTACACAAGTATATCTCAATTAACAAGTAGATGTGTTTCTAGATTTATTTCTTTTTTATTACCTTTATAAAATTTATTTAATTGCAGTCTTAATTTCCAGCAATGTAGGTTCTCAGGATGGCTTACAGTAAACCTTACAACATAAAAGCAATATGGCACAAATGGGAAATCAAAAATGCACAAACCAGCATTCAAAGATATATACACAGAGGAAGAAAGGAAACACCTAGCAATTTCTGGCAATCAGACATGTGCTGCCTAGCCCTATGCTATGATATTATGTGATTAAATTCCTGGGAACATTTTTTAAAAGGAACAATTGGTGAGAAAATGTAAGGACAGTGTGGGGAGAGTATGGAAATCTGGCTGAACAGAAAGAACAATTTTGTTTTTTAAAAATTGCTAAAGGAAGGAGCAGCTGGGGAAAGAAGGATGCCAAACAGCATCTGACAAATGCAGATACCAGGAATGATAAAAATTCATGCCTATTTAGCACTGTACTACAGTGGATGATCTGGCCTTCAAAAGAGTGGTTTCTATGGCTTCTGATCCCTTCAACTATTATTTCATGGTTCTTGCCACCTTGTGTCCTATTTTTAGTAGAGAGATGGTAGAGAAGTTAAACAAATACAGTTTGGATAGAGCAGCCCAGCACAGTGGGGGAGAAATGTTCACAGCAAATGTTTATAATATCCTATAAAGGTGAAGATTTTGACTGAGAATAGATCTGTAAGATTTTTACAGTGAATGGCTAGAGAACAAATGAAAAAAAAAAAAACCAAACCAGTTCTTTCCTGAATGAGTGAAAATTCAGAAGAGAATGGACCTCCCAGAGAGATGCAAGCATGCACAAACTTACAGCTTTCCACTTTTCCACAATGTCTAAGGAGTCATAAGTTGAGTCATGCATGCCTGAGTGACCAGTATTGTACATCCAAGATTCAACAGGTTTTGGTCCCACCTTCAAAACATCTGTTAGAACAGCAAAAGGCTGCAAAGGATCATACCAAATTTGGTTAAAGGCATCAAAATAGCAAATGTAGTTTAGTGGAAACAAATGTAAACTGATTTACACTTGAGCAAATAAATAAATAAATAATCCCAACCACACATATCTGTTAATGAGTGACTGACTGGCCTGATTTTGGGAAATGTAGCCCCCAAAAGTAACTTTCTCAAACATGAGCATCAGATGAAGTTGACAGGTGTGAAATGTAGGAAAGAAACAAGAAGGAAGGGTACTTCAGGACTATACATTTGGGTGGCGAGACACCACACCTTTTTGCCCTGGATGGAGGCTGTGACACCACTTCTTTTTGCATTCTGGAAGGGGTGTCATAGGAGTGCCGGCATGCTATGATGATGCCCCTTCTGTGCTGCTCCACTTGGGCACTGCGCCCAGCAAGTGTCATAATGGCGCACACCATATGGATGGGCATGAGCCAAAATGGTGCCTGGGTGGCGTGGTAAGGGTTTTGAGCGTGCGGACACTCAGCCCTCATCATGCATACAAGCCAACACAAAGTTCTGGTGTGTACAGCCATTTAGAGTTGGAGCTAAAGTAGTCAGCTTGATTAAAACACCAATTTATTTTTGGTGGCTGTACAAAAGGATAATCTCAAGATGTAGGTCATTAGAAAAGTTATCAAATACATTTTTGACTACTACAAAATACATCATATGGCTACACTTTTGAGTATTCTGCACAGATTGGTTATTCGCAGCAAACAGGATATGAAGGAAATGTAAAAGATGCAGGAATTATAAAAGATGCAGGACAACCTAGGGCCCGAACAGACAGGCCAAATGATGTGGCTTTGGACCACTTTGGAAATGTGCTGTTTAAATGATGTACATAACCTAAGAGATCAGAAGCCACGTGGCTTCCATGCTTCAATCCTGAAGACTGGACCGTGGCTTCCACAAGGCTTCTGGCATCATAGGACATGAGTATTGTTTAAACAGTACACCTCCAAAGTGGCTCAAAGCCACTTCATTTGGCCTGTCTGTTTGGGCCCTAAGTCTACGTCTGCAGTGCAGAATTAATGCAGTTTGACACTGCTTTAACAGACATGGTTCAATGCTATGGAATCCTGGGATCTGTAGTTTTGTGAGATGTTTAGCCTTCTCTGAGAGCTGTGATGTCACAACAAACTACAAATCCCAGGATTCCATAGGCTGAAGCCATGACAGTTAAAGCAGTGTCAAACTGCATTAATTCTGCAATGTGACAACACCCTCAAATGACCTTCTGACTAGAATCTAGAGCAGGAAAATGAAAGAAATTAAAATTGAATGAAATTAAAGAATGAGAATATGCAGTCATCCCTCCCAATTTGGGGGGATACATTGTGGACCCCCTGCGAATCCAGAAGAATGCCAATATTCAAGTCACCATTGATTTCACCCAAAATTGTCCATCCCTATCTTTGACTGGTTTGACTGTTTGATTATTTTAATTGTTTTAACGATGTTTTATTATGGTATAGCTCAGGGGAGGGAATAATATAATATATTTTTAATGTTTGCTGTTTTTTATATTGTATTTTATTTGATGTTCTGAACTGGCTCAATCCTGTGGGAAGAGGTGGAATAATAATAATAATAATAATAATAATAATAATTATAATATGTCAATGGTGGCGTTCTCCCACATGCGCTGCTTTGGGCATGCCTCAGGCACACACACCATTTTGTCCCACCCTGCTTGCTGTCTGCGAGTGGGTGAGACCAGAGTCTCCAAGTCCGCGAATCGGTAGGGATGACTGTCTTCTTATATGTACTCTTAAACACCATTAACATGTAAGACATAGGGTAGGCCTCTTAGGGGCTCTGCCATAGAAATAAGGTCTTAGCGAGAAAAAGGGTTGGTAACCTCTCCTCTAGAGCATTCTACGTGGATAGGTTACACAATCTGGGGCCTTTAACAAAGGCAAATAATGTATACAGAATTATGCATGGTGTTGAGAAAGTGGCTGTGGCTTTTCTCCCACAATATTAGAATAATCTCAGAACTTAGGGAAGTTACATTTTGCAGTTACAACTCTCAGCAGCAGCCTTGAAGACAATGGTACTAGTCCTCAAGGATTTGGTTGGCAATCATGAGTTTCTCTGGCACCTCCAGTGTCAGAGGCAATATGGCATAATGCCTGTCTATATCAATTGGCTAGGAACATGAATGTGAACATGAGTGTGTAGTTGCACTCATGTCACCCTATGGCCTATGCATAGGTATCTAGTTGGCCACAGTGGGAAAGTGGATGCTGAACTGGACAGAATTTTGATCTATTCCATCCAATATAATTTCATAGAGGTTCCTAATGAAAATCATATTTACTTTTCTTAAAACTGGGCAATCTGTTAATGTATATTTAAGGTAAAAATGTTCAGATGTGACAATGTCTGCAGAAGTCTAAATTGGCTACAGCTGGAGGCCAGAAGCCAGAGCCGCAGATGGATGTTCAAGGTCAACTGAGCAAGACTAAATGTAAATTCCCTTCAGTCTGAACAGGGATTGGTTTCTATGTTTGATAAAGTTATCAGCTTGTTAGATGAAGGGAATGCTGTGGATATAATATATCTTGATTTCAGTAAGGCCTTTGACAAAGTTCCCCATGACATTCTTGCAAACAAGCTAGTGAAATGTGGGCTAGACAAGGCAACTGTTACATTGATTTGTAATTGGTTTACCGGATGAACCCAAAGGGTGCTCAACAATGGCACCTTTTCATCCTGGAGAGAAGTGACCAGTGGGGTCCCACAGGGCTCTGTCCTGGGCTCAGTGCTATTCAACATCTTTATCAATGACTTGGATGACAGAATTGGGAGCATACTTATCAAATTTGCAGATGACACCAAATTAGGAGGAATAGCTAATACTCCAGAGGACAGGATCAAAATTCAAAATGTCCTGAATAGACTAGAAAGCTGGGCCACAACTAACAAAATGAACTTCAACAGGGAGAAATGTAAGGTACAGCACTTAGGGTGGAAAAATGAAATGCACAGATATAGGATGGGGGACACCTGGCTTAAGGAGGCAACATGTAAAAGAGATCTAGGAGTCCAAGTAGACCAGAAGTTGAACATGAGTCAACAGTGTGATGCGGCAGCTAAAAAGGCCAATGCAATTTTAGGCTGCATCAATAGAAGTATACTGTCTAGATCAAGGAAAGTAATAGTGCCACTATATTCTGCTCTGGTCAGGCCCCACCTGGAAAACTGTGTCCAGTTCTGGGCACCACAATTCAAAAAGGACATTGAGAAACTGGAGCGTGTCCAAAGGAGGGCGACTAAAATGGTGAAAGGTCTGGAAACCATGCCCTATGAGGAACACCTTAGGGAGCTGGGGATGTTTAGCCTGGAGAAAAGGTTAGGAGGTGATATGATAGCCCTGTTTAAATATTTGAAGGGATGTCATATTGAAGAGGGAGCAAGCTTGTTTTCTGCTGCTCCAGAGACTAGGACCCGGAGCAATGGATGCAAGCTCCAGGAAAAGAGATTCCACCTCAACTTTAAGAGGAACTTCTTGAAAGTAAAGGCTGTTTGACAGTGGGACACATTCCCTTGGAGTGTAGTGGAGTCTCCTTCTTTGGAGGTCTTTAAGCAGAGGCTGGATGGCCATCTGTCGGGGATGCTTTGATTTGGATTTCCTGCATGGCAGGGGGTTGGACTGGATGGCCTGTACGGTCTCTTCCAACTCTATGATTCTATAATTCTATGGTTACATAGCAACTTGTATAGAAGGAGGCTGGACTTAGTAGTCACATCATGGGAATATTGTATATAAGAAAACAAATGCTATTCTAGTGAATTGTGGGAGTTTTGGAGTCTGAGAGTTGGAGGTAGTGTGGTGTGACGTCAAATAAGAGTTTTTGTGGAGTAGTGACTAGCTCGTGTTATTTAAAAGCAAAGAAATAAATCCCTTTATGGAGTGAACCTGCTGGAGTGTGATTCTTTACTAGACTAGACATTGTTCCAGCAAGCTGAAAAGGCTGTTTGGCGTTTTGATTTGTTCCTGAGTAGGAGAGAAGCCGGCATCTTCATTCAGTTGGCACCAGACCGAGACCACGGGCAAGGTTCATCACCCAAAATATCAACACAGTCCTCAACCTGCAAGAAATCTTACTGAATCATTAGGAATGGTTGACTTATAAAAAGTATTTATTTTTTGGTTTTGCCTGATACACCAAGCTCAGCCCTGTTGTTTAATAAGTAAGAGTGTGTGTGTCAGAGAGAGAGAGAGAGAGAGAGAGAGAGAGAAACACTCTTTGAAATCATGCAGATGCTGACACATACTTGTGACTCATAGATGATATGTGAGATTTGCATGAGCAATTATTTCCTTCAAGTGAGTAAAGTACAGCTCATGTCATTCGTTATGGCAGCTGCCTAAGAATAATCTTCAGTCCCTCAAAAATGTTATAATCTTACATGAAATGAAATGAAATTTCTATTCTGGAAGGATATGGCTTTTTTAAATCAATTAACTCCAGGCTTCCTGCATGAGCACATTTCCTAAAGATGCAAAAATGTATCCATTATGTCAGATCTGTTCTAATTTACATGGCAGTTCTGCAGAAGGTTTCTCACATATTCACCTCTTCACAGCAATGTGCCTTTTAAAAGGTACAGTATGATGAGGATGAGGAGGATGATTAGTAATTGTCTGGGGTCCCCACTGGGTTTTCCTAGAAAGATTGGAGAGGCATTTTAGTTAAATGACACGTAACATAACAGCAGAAAAAGGAGCAGAAGCAACAAGAGCAATTATTTGTAATTACTAAAACATGGCAATTTGAATAGAAGAGGTTTTGATTCCTCCTCTCAACCACTGGATCTAAAATGCCAAATTTAATGCCAAATAGATGTTGGATTCCAAGACCAGGGTTCTGAGACATTCTCCGCACTGCAGCAACAGCCAGTGGCAATGCTCTGGAGTGCTCAAATATAGTCACTAACTAGTTAAAAACAATTAAATTAGCTATTCAGCTGGAAATGCTTCTAGTAAAATGGGAAAAAATTAATTACATTTCTTTTTAACTTAATTGTTTAAATTTGAATTTCAACATTAATTAATTCCAAAATTCAGTTATTGATTAAATTACTAATTAATTAAATGAAAGGTAGTGCTAAGGAGCTAACAAATTTTACGTTTCCAAGAAGGTTATTTAGCCAACCCCTAGTTCTCTTGGATTTCTGTAAAAATAATTCTTGCTTTTTGTAAGGGAATTACCATTTTTGAGGTCATAGGATGCAAAATGCCTAGTATAGTTCATGGGTAGAGTATAAAACTTTAGTTATTTCCAAAATTATTTTTTTTTAAAACCAACCAATAGTAAAAACAACTCATGGGGAGGTGTGCCCCTTTGCCTCCAGGTGGTAGTTCTGTGTTCTATACCACACAGAGATTCCTCTGTCCCAGGAAACGGAATTTTAAAATTCATAAACATAGGAATGCATGTTTCTACATGAGATGCATATAGAAATCATTAAACTAAAGAAAGAGGGAGAGTAAGGAGATGAACCACAAAAGGGGAAGACTGGGAAAACAAGAAAAAAGTTGTAGGTATGGAGGATGAGAAAATGTTTTTTTAAAAAATATCATGCAGCTACTTCCTTCTCTTCCAAGCTCAAAACATGTAAAATTGAAACAATGGATTACATTTTCAGTTTAGTGCTAGTGAATTACAAGTGAATAAAATGTAATATTCATTTAAAAAAAAATTAAAAATCTAATTAATTCTATTTGTGATGGAGGAGAATTAACTAATTCTTCTCCATCATAAACAGAATTGATTTAGATGTTTTTAGTTTATAATTAATTAAATAAATGCATTAACACTTTTCTACCAATTTCCCTCTTTTTGCATGTGCTCTTCTTTATATTCTTGTTGTTGCTGTTGTGTGACTTCATGTTAATTTTGACTTATGCAACACTAAGCCAAACCTATTGCAGGGCTTTTTGGGGCTGAGAGTGTGTGACTCACCCAAGGTCACCCAGTGAATTTCAGAGGCTGAGCAGGGAACTGAACCCTTTTCTCCAGAGTCGTAGTCCAATGCTGAAACCACTACAACATGCTAGCTCTCTTCTTGACTACTTTACCTATTTTACAGCTACTTCAGTGTTGAAACTAGGAACCAGAGATGAAAGTGTGTGAAATTAATCATAATGGGGGGAAAACACTATAGAGAAACAAATTTGTTAAACTTCACCCACATTTCCACCATTTTAATTTTTTAAGCTATTGTCATTTAAAATCAAGCATTACCTTCATTTTAGATCTCTTCATCCTTGTGGGTCCTATGGCAGGAGAAACGTAGGGTACAAACTGAATAAAATGAATGAATGAATGAAAGAATGAAAGAATGAATTGTATGACAGCAGGGTGCTAGACATCACTTTCACATGTATTTGTATCCTTTTTATTACTCATTTCACTCACTGCTCTTTTGAAGAAAAAGCCACTGACATACCCTGCCTTTTTAAAACATTCCTTTCTTTGCAGCAATATAGTCTTCACTTAAAGATGATTTTGACTTTATAATCAATTGTGGGGTTTTTTTTCTTCATAAAGCCTGAAGCACACAAATTCTGTAAATACCTTAATCAGAGTTTGTGCGTGAGGATGGGACTACATTCCTTAGAATCTTCCTTGGTAGCTGTGGAGTTCTGCAAGCTACAGTCTAAAAAAGCAACTTTTAGACTCAATTAAATGCAACTCAGTTCTGCATTGAGACTCTTCTGATGAAAGAAAAAAAAATCTGTTTTTTTAAAAAAGTGTGTTGAACAACAGGACATATTCAAAATAATTTTAAAATTTTCAGTTTTATTTCTTTCGCAAAAATAAAACAAAAAAATCCCTCCAACACTAAGGCTGTGAAATCCTGAATTCTATTAGTACAGAACTACTCACAGTGAAGTCACATTTTTAACCAAGTAATAGATTAGAGGTGAAAGAATTTTCACTGGAGAGGCAGAGATGATAATGTGGGTGAAAATGACTTGAAGGCATACAACAACAACATCAACAACAGGAAGGTTTTTTGGGGGGAGTTTTCATAAGCAAAGACAAAAAATAACCTCCAATTAATGCTTTTTAATTAGTATGTTTTGAAGTTTCAAAAAAAGCAAATAAATTTAAAACGCAATATTTTCTGCCTGCAAAACAGTTGTATAAACTGATTAACAGTGACTAGGAAGTACTGCATATTGTGCAAATATGATCTGAACTGTTAATAAATTCTAATGAGGCAGAACTTCTCTGTGCTGAAACTGGATATTCTTTCAAAATCCAGGGTTACTAAATTTACTTTTCTCTGATGAAACACTGAATGCCTGAAAGGTCTCAACACATGTGTCAAAGTTGTGAATGAAGTTTCACACACAGCTGTAGACATAGAATCGTAGAGTTGGAAGAGACCACAAGGGCCAACCAGTCCAACCCCCTGCCATGCAAGAAATCTCAATCAAAGCATCCCCAACAGATGGCCATCCAGCCTCTGCTTAAAGACCTCCAAAGAAGGAGACTCCACTACACTCTGAGGGAGTTTGTTCCACTGTCGAACAGCCCTTACTGTCAGGATGTTAATCCTAAAGTTGAGGTGGAATCTCTTTTCCTGGAGCTTGCATCCATTCTTCCGGGTCCTAGTCTCTGGAGCAGCAGAAAACAAGCTTGCTCCCTCCTCAATATGACATTCCTTTCAAGTATTGAAACAGGGCTATCATATCACCTCTTAACCTTCTCTTTTCCAGGCTAAACATCCCCAGCTCCCTAAGGCGTTCCTCATAGGACATGGTTTCCAGACCCTTCACCATTTTAGTCGCCCTCCTTTGGACACGCTCCAGTTTCTCAATGTCCTTTTTGAATTGAGGTGCCCAAAACCGGACACAGTATTCCAGGTGGGGCCTGACCAAAGCAGAGTACAGTGGCACTATTACTTCTCTTGATCTAGACACTATACTTTTATTGATGCAGCCTAAAATTGCATTGGCCTTTTTAGCTGCCGCATCACACTGTTGACTCATGTTCAACTTGTGGCCTACTTGGACTCCCAGATTCCTTTCACATGTAGTTTCATTTAGCCCCATCCTGTATCTGTGCATTTCATTTTTCCACCCTAAGTGCAGTATCTTACATTTCTCTGTGTTGAATTTCATTTTGTTAGCTTTGGCCCAGCTTTCCAATCTATTCAGGTCATTTTGAATTTTGATCCTGTCCTCTGGAGTATTAGTTATTCCTCCTAATTTGGTGTCATCTGCAAATTTGATAAGTATACCCCCAAGTGTCTGGAAGTAAAAACCTGGAGGAAATCAGTCCTTTCTGGTCTCAGGTGAATGGAAGAGGAGCAACAGTTACACAAATGAGTGTGATCAACTTTGTCAATTGACTGTCAACTCCTCTTCTTCTGAGAGCAGATCCTGAACTTGTCTGGGTTGGCTGCCACAGGGACGGTGATGTGGAATGGGAAAGACATTTGGATATAGGTCAAAGGATAAAGTCATGCAGGGGGGGGGAATGATGGTTGTGGATAGCAGTGATTATGACCTGAGAGACTTAGAGAATAAACAAAGTTAACCAAGGGCTGAACCTACTCTCAGAGGTCACCTGTCTTCCATTCCTTGCTTTGAAGCGACAGATAAAAATGGTTGGACAGGGAGCAACCAGAAAGAATGTCTCTCCCACCCCCACCCCCTGGAAAATAAAAAATGGATTATAGAATATTTGCTTGTAAAAAGAGGAATAAAATATTCTCCCCACGTAATCTTGTAACAAATGAAACACTGACAACCAACATTTAAATAAAATTTTATTGTTCTTTTATTCAAGCTTGTGTGAACCTGTAATTATTTTCCACACTACTGACAAATAAAGTAAACCCATAATTATAAATAAAAGTGGTCTGAAACTTTACATATTGGGACAGCTGTGGATGTATAATACCTTCTATGGCTGCCCACTGAAGTAAAAGAGGTTTGGTGAAGGAGAGGTTCATCACACCGGACCAAAAAGGAGCAGTAAAATACCACTCCTTTTGCTGGCCTGGTTCAAAATTGTGGCAGTGACAAGGATCAGGGCTGGGCAATTGTGGTTGCTGTGGCCCTGGCATGATCAACGCTGGCATAGCCATGCACCACACTTCCTGGCCTGTCTGCTTGACCTTCAAAGTTAGTCTCAAAGGTGCTGGAAGATCCCCGTTCATACTGATATCAAGACAAACATTACTATGGCCCAAAACAGATAGGCAAAATGAATGGTTTCTACCTGCTTTGGGGGCAGGACATACAGATGACACATGTCTCCAGAGTGACTGGCTTCAGGAACATGATGTCCAGTTGCTGCAGTCCCACGCCAATTGGGAGACAACTGATGCCTGAGGCCGCTCCAAGCTGCCAGCCTACATGACCCATATGTGTCTGAATTTTATGGCCTTAATATGTAATTTTTAAAAGTAACTGAGAAATGCTACTTGTTGTACTAGGAAAGTAACTTCATTCCTACTAATTCGGTTACTTTTGAAATGTAACTCCATTGTACCTTCTAACCCATAACAATAATTCATTACAAGTGACTTCAGTTGAATCTCAGATTAAATACAGCAGTCAGACATATAGTCGGCCATCCTTATCCACGAACTTTTTATCCATGGATTCAAGCACCCATGACATGAAAATATTCAAAATAAGTATAAATTCCAAATACCAAACCCTGATTTTCCATTTTATATAAGAGAAACCATTTTGCTATGCCATTGTATTTAACAGGACCTAAGCATCCACACATTTTGTTACTCATGGGGTGTCTTGGAACCAAAGCCTAGCGGATAACAAGGATCCACTGTACATGCTTATCTTCTAATGACCAAACACATAACAACACACATGACATACATACACATACAAAAAAAATCATACGCTGAGGCAAATGAATGACTTTCACTATTTGAAGAAACATCCCTTGAGAAGGTACGAAATTAGTGAGTGCAGTCATGTGTCTTTTTAGTGAGCGTTCAGTTAATTTTCTCTCCAATGATGTTTTAAAATGGGTATCTTCATTGAAATAAGTGAATATATTTCTACTGGTCTCCTTCACTGGTCTCCTTTACTCACCTGCAAAGAACATAGCTAATATTTTTACAATATTCATGAGTCTAAGACCCTATTTTGAAAAAAAGTGTTAGTTAGATAACAAATAACCAGCATCCCACCCCAACAACCACACAAATAATGCAAAATCATTCATTCTCACCTATGATTCATCATCACACAGCACATCTATAAATTCAGTGGGGACACCACTGATTTGTACTTCATCTGTTCCAAATTGAAGTCTCTCTGTTTATCAAGATTTGTCAATTGATATGATTGTACTTGATTTGCTACTGCAGCTTGCAAGTAAACTAAATTGAGAAGCCACTAGAAAGCACTGGAATTCATATTCCCTTCTAGGCAGACTCTACATAGAAATTGTAATTTTTAATTGTTTGATGTTTTATTTATACTGTTGGAATCTACTTTGATTCCTTTGTGAAAAAGCGGAATACAAATTATTATTATTATTATTATTATTATTATTATTAGGCTGTTTTCTGCTCAGAAACAGGAAGAAAAAACAGGCAAATTGAGGAAAAGAGAAAAAGGATTCCTTTCAGCTCAGAAGTATGAACTTTTGTGATGAAGGAAAGGCCATTTATTCTCATTTGGATTGGCAGCAACTTCTTGTGACAGTCCTTAGAACCTGTGAGAGGAGCCCAAATTCCTTATATTTGTAGAAAGATTTTTCCTCTACTTTTTTCCCCTGTTGCTATAGTTAGTAGTAGCAGTTGTTGTTGTAATAATAATAGTACCATTATTACTTGTAAATAGCAGATTTTTTAAAGTGTTGCAGAACTCTGAAGAGGAGAATCCATAACTGAGAATAATCTTTGCAGCTTGAGTTTTATTCCGTGCAAAATTTTCTGATTATTCACATACAGAACACATTTTCTGTGTAGAACTATACTTTTCTATGCAAAATGTTTTTCTGTGGAAAATGTGTATATTTTGTATAGAATAAGTACCCAACTGCATATTTTTTGTGTGAATAAAACAGCATTTCCTGCACAGAAAATAATATTTATACATAGAAAATATTATTTTTCATCATAGAAATTTACAAAATTAACAGAGATTAGATTCCAAATTGCAAATAATGTTTGAAAACTGTGCCATTCTCAAAGATTTTCTTACAGCAAGAAAAGAAATTGCTAAAATATCGCATTGCTTTTTTGAGTGCATAATTAGTAAAGAATCACATCCCTATTAGGATAATATTGAAAAGGTATTCTCAGCAACACCTGTTCAAGAATATATAACCTAAAATTCAGTAAATATCAACAGCTTCCTTGCACCATGATACAGAGCTGTAGTTTTCAAAGTTTGGGCCTCCAGCTGTTTTGAACTTGAATCCCCAGAATTTATGGTGAAAATGACCAATGGCAAAAGTTCTGGAAACTGAAGTCCCAAACATCTGGACAACCAATGTTTAGAATAACTGCTCCAGAGCATATTTACTTGGAAACATGTTCTGTTGACTCACTTCTAAGCAACATCTTCAACCCATTTGGGAGTCAGCTGGATATACCAACAGAAGTAGGCTGATGGAAATACTCCATTGCCTGAATCCCATTGGTTAGTTCCAACTGGAGTAGATCCATTTTATCAACTCTTGCATGCTCACTCATTACGGGTCTACTCTTGTATGGAGTAAGAATTAACAAGCGTGGCATGTGTTTTGCAGTGACTGTTTAATTTTCTCTCTGATGAAGCTTTGAAATGATTGCAATCTTAATTGAAATGAGTGAATATAATACTATTTTTCTCCTTCACTGGGCACCATTACCAAATAACATTACACAAAGAACTTATGTAATATTTTTACAATATTCATGAATCTAAGACCATATTTTGAAAAAAGTGTTAGATAATCAGTACCCCCCTCCCAAACAATCACACAAATAATGTGAAAGGATTCATTACCTACTTTCATTGTTATCACATAGCACATCTGTACATTTACTCAGCTTGCTTTGGTAATCAGTCTTCTTATAAAACAGAGCAAAGAAGATATTTGTATGTGGGAGGCACTCTTAACTGGTTTTACAGAATAATGCATATGCATTATAATTAAAAGGACAAAGTCCTTAAAGATGGTGTTTTGTTTTGTTTTTTAAAAGATAACCCTTTGAAATGAATCTGCATGATTTTATCTGCCTCAAGGTCAATGCTTACAGGAAAAGTCCCTAGTTTGCATGTTACAAACTTTAATGAAGAATATTTCTATGATTACATACAGTCTGGTCCTCAAAGTAGTCTGCTGGACCAGATCCCAGGTGAGGTTGTGAAGGTAACTGAGAAATACTTTCAACAGTATTCAAAGGGAGAGGGCATATGCAGGAAGAACCATCTGTGCTTCAGCTGTTCCAAATGGAAGTCTCTCTGTTTATCAAGACTTGCCATTTGATTTGACCTTACTTGATTTGCTACTGTGATTTGCAAGTAAACTAAATTGGGAAAGCCCCTCACACCAGAAAACACTGAAATTCTTCTTCACTTCTAGGGATATGCTACTTACAAGATTCTTTTCTATTATGAAAGAGGAAGGAAAAACAGATGGGATGAAGAAGGAAAAGAGAAAGTGACTTGCTTTCAACTCAGAAGTATGAACCTTTGTGATGAAAGAAACCTGTGAAGGGAGCCCAAGTTCCCTAGACTTTTTTTGTTGCTATAATAATAATTCTCACAATAATAATAATAATAATAATAATAATATGTTTTATTTATATTTCCCACTTCTCCCAGAGATCGTACTAGTACTAGTATTATAGTAGCAGAAGTGGAAGGAAATGAACAAAGTGCACATTTTGTACATAATAAGTTCTCACCTACAGATTTATGTTTTTGGTGAATAAAACAGGATTATCTGCCAAGAAAATAATATTTTTGCATATAAAATATTATTTTTCATCACTGAAATTCACAGAAATCTAATTAACATAGATTAGATTAGTAGACTCAGGACAAGATGCTATTGTTGGAACAGAATACAGAGAAACAGAATGTTTCTCAATTGGCAAAGGGGTCAGATAAGACTGTATTCTGTCATCCTATTTGTTAAATTTGTAGGCAGAAAACATCATATGTAGAGCAGGTTTAGAATCAGAGAAAGGTGGAGTTGAAGGAAGGAATATCAAAAATCTTGGCTGTAATCTGCATTCTGGTCAATGATTGATCCAGGGTATGCATATCTTAATATGCAGACAACACCACACTACTAGCAGAAAACAACAAAGACTTGGAACAGTTACTAAAGAAAGTCAAAGAGGAACATGCTAAGGCAGGCTTAATGTTGAACCTTAAGAAAACAAAAATAATGACCACAGAAAATTTACATAAATTAAGTTTAGATGATGAAGAAATTGAAATAGTAAAGGAATTCCCCTACCCTGGATCAATCATTAACCAGAATGGAGATTGCAGCCAAGAAATCAGAAGACTAGAACTGGGAAGGACAGTAATGAAAGATTGAGAGAAGATCCTAAATTGTGAAGACATGAAGCTGAACACTGAAATCAGGGTAGTCCAATCAATCATATTGTGCATCACCATGTTCAGATGTGGGAGCTGGAGGTTAAGAAGAGTCACAGAAGGAGAATCAACCCATTTGAAATGTGCTGCTGGAGAAGAGTGCTGAGGATATTGTGGACAGCCAAAAAGTCAAACAAATGGGTCTTGAACGATCAAGCCTGAACTCTCACTAGAAACCAGAATGACTAAATTGAAACTGTCATACTTTGGACATTCTGAACTACACCTGTTAAAAATATTAGGGTTTTGAAATGGTGTGGATCCATCATATTCATATTCTCTCTTTCATTTGCTTGTTCCCACAGACCTGGCATCCTTTACAAGATGTGAAGTTTCAATGATGAAGTCTCTGAAGATGCCAGCCACAGATGATGGCGAAATGTCAGGAATAAACTCTTCCAGAACACAGCCACATAGCCCAAAAACCCCACAAAAAACTATGGATTCCAGTCATGAAAGCCTTCAACTTCACAATGAAGTCCAGGTTTATAAGGGCAGGAAAATGTAGATTGTACACTTGTAGATGAGCAGCCTACATTTGTCTTTAAAGTGGTATAATGCTGCATAGAACTGAGAAGTTCTGAAAATTAAACATTTCTTTTAAATTTTTTCTGTCTTGCAGAAAATACTTGCAGTTTACTTTTCTGCTGAAGACTACACACTTATTGTCTACACATCTATTGTATTTTCTGTCTTAAAATACTTGCAGCTTGAAATAACTTGAGAATAATTTTGAATGTTATAGAATACGCTGACAAACATCCAGACAAACAAATAGCCTTAATGTTTTTAGATATAGAAAAGGCATTTGACTGTTTAAATTGGAAATTCATGTGCTAGAGAAGATGAATGTGGGAAACAATTTTACAAAGTGGATTCAAGCAATATATAACTCTCAATCTGCCGAAATTGTAATAAATGGAGAAAAGACAGAGCAATTTTCCATATACAGAGGTACTAGACAAGGATGCCCATTATCTCTGCTTGTATTCATATGTGTGATTGAATCGCTAATTGGAAATCTAAGAAACGAGAAAGAAATTAAAGGAATCAAAATTAAAAAGAAAGAATTTAAGATCAGGGCATTTGCCGATGACTTAGCTTTAACTCTAGTAGATCCATTAGAGAATCTGGAAACATTAAATAAGTATTTGTTGGAATTTGAAAATAAGGATCAATAAAGATAAAATGACAATAATAACTAAAAATATGACAAAAATAGAAGAAAGGAAAATGGCAGAGAGGACGGGCTTCTCTGTTAGTAAAAAAAATAAAATATCTGGGATTACATTAAAAGGGAAAAATTCAGACTTATTCAAAAATAATTACGAGGAAATTTGGGGAAAAATCAAAAGGGACCTAATGAAATGGAAGGATTTAAAATTTTCGTTAATTGCATCTATAAAAATGAATGTACTCCCAAAATTTCTATATTTATTTCAAACAATCCCCATAATCTATAATGAGAAAGTCTTCAATGACTGGCAAAAAGAAATCTCGAGATATATCTGGGCAGGAAGAAAACCAAGAATTAAAATAAAAATATTACAGAATATCAAAGAAAGGGGAGGATTTGGATTATCAAATTTAAGATTATATTACAGAGGAGCATGCTTAGTTTGGATTCAAGACTGGATGAATTTGGAAAATACAAATTTATTAAATTTGGAAGGGGAAGGTTTAAGCTTATTTATGGTTTGAAAAAGAAAAAGTAAATAGAGATTTTAACAATCATTTTATTGGGAAACCATTATTAAAAGTATGGAAGATGTATAAGGGAAGATGTTCACCAAAAACACCCCAATCTGGGATCTCTCCAAATGAGGCTATGTATAGTAAAGAAAAATTTTATGGAGAATAGATGGATAAAATTTGGTGATTTAATTAAATATCAGAATGATCAAATTCAAATTCTAACGCAAGAAGAATTGGAAGAAAAAATTTAAGGGCCATTGGCTATTATTTTTAGACAATTAAGGGGAAAATAAAAATAGAAATAAAAAAAATGGGTTAGAAGAAATCTAACAAATTAGAAAAAATCTTAGTTAATGAAAATATCAATCCTTTCAAAAATACAAAATATTATTAAAATGGGAAACAGAGGAAGAATTCTATTAGGAGACCATGATTCAATGTGCAAAAAATATTGGCCATAATATAGACAAAATGGGAAAAGTCTGGAAAAGCACAAGTAAAATTTCATTGGCGCAAAATATAAGAGAAAATATTTCAAAATTGCAATCATAGATGGCATTTATCACCAGCAAAATTATCAAAAATGTATTTAAAAAATGAGCCCAAATTGTTGGAAATGCCCAGAATGAAATTGGATCCTTTATCATCAATGGTGGACCTGTAAAAAAGCTAAAATTTCTGGAAAATAATACATGCAGAGATTGAAAAAAAATTGAATGTGAAAATAAAAATGACCCTATAATTATATTTACTAACTAATATAGAGAATGATATAAAATGAACAAATCAAAAGAAAGATTGTTTATTTTAACATGATAATAGCTGCAAAGTTAGAATATGCTAGAATGTGGAAAAATTCCTCTACTCCAACAAATGCAAGACTGGCTAATTAAATTATGGAATTGGCTAATTTAGATAAACTGACATGTCGTATGAGGAGGAATAATAAGGATATCTTTGACAAAGCTGGAACAGATGATAACATTATAAGCAAGAAATATGGTGAAAAAAATGTGTTGGAGATTAAAGATTGAATATGTTTTTAAATAATTGAAAGTAGCCTACTGATCTATAAGAAGATTTTTACTATAAGTATAGGTAGTTAAGTGTTAGGATATGAGAACTTAGTGAAGACTTTGAATTTATGTAACTAATTGTTAGCGGTGATGTTATTTTATGAAGCATGAAGATTTACCCCGAATTGTGTTGCAGAAAGGAAGTCCTTTTAATTTTTCCTTTCTTTCCTCTTTTCCCTCCTTTCTCTTTCTTTCTCTTTTATTTTTTCTAACTTATTTTGTACTTCTGTATTCTATTAGAAAATGTAATAAAAAATACTTGCACGTACTTTTCTGTTGAATTCTACATACCTATTGTTATCCTCTCCCCCCTCACTGATGGCAATTATTATCAATTATAGCTTGACCCCCCCCCCCCCCAATAATTTCAGGCAAACATAACAGGGATTTTTCCACCACCGGTTGTTAGAGAATGGAATGAGACAAATCCGGATCATTTCTGAAAACCTCTTTGAAGTGTGAGTGAGTAAAGATCTTGTTGAGATAACTTAAGAGATAACTTAACTATCATTCTAAATCACTATAGACAGCAGATACTAGCTTTCTCTGATATGTCATATTACACTTTCAGCTGATTCCTCCACTATAGTTTTTTTGGGGAAAAGGCTCTCCTTCAGGGCACTGCCTACGAGGACTAATCTTGATGGACACCACAATTCTGAAAATTCACAGCTACTCCACAGAAAGCACTACTTATTCTATTGCTGCAACACATATTTTTTTCCACTGCAAATCCTTGTAAATTATTACTGCTTTTATAACTGGAATAGAAATTATAAGTCAATTTCTTGATGATCCAGTCTGTTCTGAAAGTTTTAAACAGCTGTAAGAGCAATCAACACAAGTCACACAAATCAACAAAATAATTAGT
>NC_056526.1:47238598-47242449 GCF_019175285.1 Sceloporus undulatus
TTCCTATTTAAATACTCCGAATCCTATCGCGAATCAAGGAAAAATACTAGGTTCGACCCTTCTATTTTTTTACTCCGGTGTATAAGCCTGTAACATGGATTAAAACAAAAACACCAAATCAGATTCAAATCTAAGTGGAAACGATATAGGGTTAATCTAGAACTGTTCTAGAGTTAATTTGGGTTCAAGTAGGAACGCTATACCTTGGATTCGATTTGTAACCCGGCGTATAAGCCAGTGAGAACAACCCACTAAGTATCATATAACACCTGCAGCAACTAATATGTAACCCATAGGAAAATGTCTGGGGCACTGACTATAATACATGACAGTTGGCTGTGATGAAATATCTTTCTTTGGGTGACAATTGTTAAGTATTTGTGAAAGAGGGACTCTATTTCTAGGTGCTGGTAGGCCTATGAAAAGTCTGATTTAGAAGATTGTTGTCTCCCAGTCAATTTGAAGAACAATCTTGAACTTTTGGAAGAAGATACTTCTATATATCCACTACTGAACTAACAGTGACTTTGACGCGTTACAGACACGCCGAAGCGGCGTGCTAGGGTTGCCTCGGTACGTATTAGGGTTGAGAAGGGGCATCCCTTCCGGATGCCCCTAACCCTAATACGGACCGAATCCATACACAATGGCGGTGCCTGTTTCACACGGGGGCCGCCATCTTGACATAGTGGACGCATTGTGTCCGCACGCCGCGTGGCACAAATGATGCCTGAGTGCACCATTGGCGCCTCGTGGTATCATTAGCGCACCGCAAAGAGAAGCGCCATTTTGGGGCTTCTTATTTGCAGCGCGGAAGAGCCGCACGGTTTGGACGCTGGGGCTCCTTCGCGCTGCAACTGGTGGCGGTGGCGGACCGCCGCTTCTCAGTGCTCTGTAACGCGCCTTAATTTCTACACTGATTCATATTATGCCATCTTACTTAGGTATGTAGACTATCAGTGTTGTCCATTTACTAAAAGGAACTGTGGAAATGATCTCTAGTTTGAGGTGCTAACAGCTGGCACTCTCTGTCTCTCCCAGTGTATATGGTCCTATCCAAGCCTTTCAAAATAAATAAAATGAATAAATAAATAAAGGAAGAGGAATAGCTCAACAAACACTACTGAAAACTTCTGCTTCTGACATCTGCTGTGAACGTCTCACCTCCAGGCCAACATGAATGGCCAACTGTCTTGTCTTTTCCAGGGTTCCTGGGAAATAGGCATGTGCTGCCACAGCTTTGCTCCTACTTTCAGACTGCAAATAAGGATTTCCAGGTAAGGCTGGGGCCCCTAGCTTCTCACACATGAAGCCGTCATATAAATTTCATTTCTTAATGGACACACCTGGCACAGCACTGTTAGTTGTGGACCCTCACTGTAATGAATGGAACCACAAAGCATACTATGCTTATTAGCAATGTTCTTTAGTCCAAGTGAAGGTCAGGAGCACTTAGAATCCACTAACATTCTGAAAATCTCCTTATATAAAATGGTCTTAATGCCACAGGGTTGAAAAACATTTTCATAATTGCACTGGACATGAAAACTTCTGCAAACAGAATTAATTACTTTCTCACATTATTTTCATTTATTTTATTAATGACAGTAACAATACATTTTGGCAATTGGGACACATTGTGCTTGTTCTGTTTTCTCTGTTAGCAGAGTACCACTTGCAAGTGAAGGTTAGGGATCAGGAAATTTCATCCACTGGTCTTTCCAAGAACCTCCTCGTGTAAAAAAGTCATAATGCAATGTTGTTGTTGTTATTATTATTATTATTATTATTATTATTTAAAAATCTTACTAAATAGCAGTTGACATTAAAGGATTTGCTAACAGGACTGCTTTCTTTCACATTCTTTTCTTTTTCTAATGGCACTCATAATAAATCTTGTTAATAGGTTCAAATTGTCCTTGTTATATATAGCTGTTCTTCCATGTATCCCCTGTCAGTTCTTTAATGTTAGTTAGGGGACATTATGGATTGTCTGGAAGCAGCATTAGACGACACAGAGTTATTTCCTACCACTAGCCCCACATGTCTCCAGTCTCCCTGCTAACTAATCTCTTCAAAGAATTCCCTTGGAACTTCTAGTACAAACCAAAATAATATTACCTCACATGACTTAATAGCCAGAGCAATCTTATTGAAAACATTTCATAGAAGCTGCAGAATTTTACTATGGAAGACCTAGCAGAGAAAAAAAAGTCTGATCTCCTTTTCTTCTTCAAGGAAGAATTAGCTGGTGTTGCTACTCACCTGGATGAAATGCTGATAGCTATTAAATCTTCTGCTGAACCTCCCTCCATATACATTCTTTGCCAGAAGCAAACACGCAAAGGTCTGGAAGGAAGATGCATTGAGCAAGAAGAAGAATATGGAACATGTGTTGTAGTGACTCTGGCCCAGAGCAGACGGGTGCAAAAGAGCGTCCCAAGTCTGCCTTGTCTGCAAGTTGGTTGAGCCCATGGCAACCACATGGCCTGCTCCAAAAGCAGGCCACAGCCGCAAGACCCGACCCACACCACCAGGAGCCAGATTGGCTTTTTTTGCTCCAGTCCAAAAGACCTGAGCATGGCTTCAGGCCACTTTGGGCCATGTTGGAAGTCTGTGTCATTTGAACACCATGCCTCCAAAGTCACCAGAAGCCACATCTTTTTGTTCACCTCTCCTGGGCCTCTGGTTCAGGAAAAGTTCTGAAACCAGAAAAACAAAATTTGACTCATTAGGGGGTAGTTTCAATGGTCTACAGTGCAAATAACCTATCTTTAATTCTGTGTCACACAGTTGGATGTGTCACACACCGATGCACAGCATTGGTGCTAGCTAGTCTGTAGTTCTACTACCATTTTATGTCTCCTGCTAGTAAGAGTGTAAGAGTGCTAAGAGCTGCCCATCAGTCATCACTAAGGTGCTGAGCAGAGAGAGAGGAAAAATCAGGCTGTTCCCAGGTTTTTCCCAACTGGGTGAAATCCCCAGTCCCAAGGTAAGCTAAACACTCATGGTCAGTCGGCACCATACGGCATCAAGCTGCACCACTTGCTTATTTATTTATTTATTTTTGCCTCCCCCAATGTATGTGAACCATCACACAAACATACTGCCTACTACTTCCCATTACTTCCCTCCTTCCACCCAGCTGCCATCTCTTTGGATGCCCTGTGTGACCAGCCAAACAGTTGCATGAGCAAGTGCCTCTATGGTGAATCAGTGCACCCAGTGACACATTGGCAAAGCACAATCATGGGTTCCCCCCATATATGCCCTGTTCACCTCATGCACACCTGCTGTATTTGTCATAACTTCACTTCATGGGGTGTGTGACAGCTTGATGGTGTGATGGTGCAGCTGGCCACATATGTGCCTGTATGCTCAACAAATGAAGAAACCATATGGTGAGCAATGGTGCCAGCAACTGCATCTCACCAGTCCTCGGGCAAATACTCCAGACCACTTCCATAGGCTGCCTGGGCTTTCCTGCATTCTTGTGTTCACATCATGCTGTTTTTATGCTGGTGTGATAATGGGCATTTTCCGCATTAGAGTGGAGTAAAATTGCATTTTCCCCTCTGGTTTTTCACCCCAGAGTGCATCCCAGTTTCGAAGTGTTTTTTCCGCCTTGTGCAATTCTCTAAACAGCTGAGGCTCAAAATGACATGGAATGACTTTTTGTAAAGGTCATAGGCTTTCACGAACATTCATGGCCACATAATCCAGTAGTTTTTTGTGGTTTTGTTTTGGGCTATGTGGCCATGTTCTAGCAGAGTTTCTTTCTGACATTTCACCAGCATCTGTGGCTGGCATCTTCAGCGAATGCGTTGCCTGCTCCTGCAGTCCCAGGCTCA
>NC_056526.1:47245449-47315509 GCF_019175285.1 Sceloporus undulatus
TTTCTACCTAAAATCTCCCGATGCATCATGTTGCCAGCCTGCATTATTGTCCTTCCTCAGAGAATGCAGCCTGGCTCTTAGCATAAGTCCAAAGCTCTCTTTGTTGTAATACATTGCTACTGTTATTTTTTGGGACTTGGATCCTATTCTAAATTCCATTGATTCAATGGGCTAACTCTAAATGGGAGTAACAATAAAATGCAGATATTGCAGCCGCCACACACACACACCCCCCACACACCATCATTGATGGACTTGCCAGGAGGAGAATATAGTACGAGCAAGGGAGGCCCTTTAACATCTTCACCCCCCCCTCCAGCCCCAGGCCAACTCAGTGTGGGTGGTGTCCCATAAAACCTTGGGCAATACTAAGAATATTATTTTGTTGCTAATTTTTAGTCTCCCCCTTTTTAGGGTGTTAGATTGTAATCTTTTAATTGTAACTTCTTAACTGTTATCTTGTAACTTGCTATGCTGTATTTGTTTTATTATTTCATTGTTTATTGGCATTTGCTTCATTATTTTTTGAATGTGGGGTTGGAAATGGGGATTTCCTTTTGATAATTATTGATTTGAATGTAATTGTTTGTGTTATCCTTTGTTATTATTGAATTGTTATGAAATTATTATTATTATTATTATTATTATTATTATTATTTACTATGTATTGCTATGTTATATTGTTTTGTTATTTTCATGTTTATTGTTATTGCTTTGTATTATCCGCACTGTTGTAAGCCACCCAGATTCCCAGTGATTGGGAGGAATATAAATAAATCCTATTATCATCACCACAAAATCAAATTTTCAAAGCTTTGTTATTATTATTATTATTATTATTATTATTATTAGCTTTATTTATAAAGTGCAGTAAATGTACACAGTGCTGTACAAAACCAAGTAAAGTCCAGAATATAAAAAAAGCCTGCCTGTGGCGTACAATCTAAAAGTTAAAACAACAAATTAAAACATCATAAGAAACAAGTTAAAACATCAAAAATCCAATATTGAGTCACGCCTCAGAAACAACCAGGTCACAATCACAGACTCCCTGGGAACGCTTCCCTAAACAATATGGTCTTTAACTCGGCTTTGAAGCTGGTTAGAGACGTGTTGAGTCATACTTGTAAGGGGAGGAAGTTCCAGGAGTGAAGGGCAGCGAGCGACAAGGGATGAATCCGGGACAGGGCCGTGGAAATCCTGGGCTGGGACAGGAGACCTTGGCTACCAGAATGGAGGGAACGAGAGGGGGTGTAGGGAGAAAGAAGTTCAGAGAGATAGGGAGGGGCCAGCCCATGCAGGGCTTTGAAAGAGAGCAAGAGAAGCTTGTACCGAATACAGGAGGGAAAGGGAAGCCAGTGAAGGGATGACAACAGGGGGGAGACATGGTCATACCGGCGAGCGAGTGAGATAATACGGGCAGCCGAGTGCTGAACAGAAATCAATGGATGGAGGTGAGAGAGAGGAAATCCTGCCAAGAGAAGGTTGCAGTAGTCAAGTCGCGAGACCACTAGGGCATGGACCAAAGTCTTTGCCTTGGCTGTTGGTTTTGATTGTGCTACTGTTGTTTTTTGAGATTTGGATCCTAATGGTTAATCTCAACTGGAGTAAATCCATGGAATCCATCACTGAATGGTGAGTTAACACAGAGATAAATTCCATTGATTCAATAGGCTAACTCTAAATGGGAGTAACAATAAAATCCAGGTATTGCCACCACCACCACCATCTCTCTTTCACACACACACACACACACACACACACACACACACACACCATCATCACCCAAAACTCAAAATTTCAAAGCATTGATTGTTGGTCTTGATTGTGTTGGCCAATCTGAAAGTAAGATGTATGTAAGATTGGTCCTACCTGGGCATGGAGTGGATCATCTCCCCTCACCTTGTGAAAAACAAGAATACAAACATCTAGTGCACAAGCAGGTCTAATGAAAAATGATGGGAATGAAGCAGATCTAAGAATACTGCCAGGCATGAATGTTGCAGTATGGACCTAACACTGTGTGTGGCATGGAAACATGTAGCGGGATAAAACTCTTGGTATATTTGTGCCAAGAAAGGGTGGGGGATGAGAAGTGGTCAGTACCAGCATACACTTTGCCACATCAATGGTAACAGCAGCAATTAGGACTTTGCTCTCTATAGTCATGACTGTCTTGTTCTGTCTCACAGATATTCATGAGCCTTCCTTTAGTCTATTTACTATTATAACCAGGCATTTAGATTTGTCCCAGAGTTCTCCTGTTCCTATTCCTTACACACCAAGCTCCTGCTTTCTTCTCATTGGCTTGCATATCCCAGCTGACCTCTTCTAAAATGACTTCACAGAATCTTTCCTACAAGATGTCATAATCCTTTCACCACATTTCCCTTTCTTTTGGAAAGTGGGTGGATATCAAAATGAAGGTGTGCTCTGGGGCTAAAAACTGGAGCAAAAAGAAGCTGGGATACTCCAACAAGATGGAAAATGTGTATCATTGTACCAGCATATAAACATCTGGGTACCAGTATGGGACTGCAGCAAAACAAAAACACAATTGCCAATAATGCAATGGATGTAATTGCAACATGCAAACACCAGACAGTCCAACAGAGGGACATGGGGTGAAGGGGGATGAATGGGGTATGTATGAGGGTCCTCCATGATTCTACTTTACCAATGTATCACTGGGCACACCAATGCACCAATGCCCTGTATAGATGTTGCATCTCATGTACTACTATGTGGCAGTGTCCAATGGAATGGCATCTGGGTAGGAAGAGGGAGGTAACTGGAGGTTGCAGGTGGTGTATTTGTGAGATGGTGCACATGCATGGTGGGTAGTTAACAAAAATATAACAGTGCAGTGCAGCTTGACACATGTGGACAGCACATGAGTATTCACACACACACACACACACCCAGAAGCTGGCCATGCAGACAGCAGGGTTTCAACCAGCTTTCAGAAAGACCAGGATTGAAGCACTTTTTCCTGTCCATCTGCTCCAGCCCATGGTCAAATCTCTCTTTAAATGGCACATAAGGAATCCAGTTAAGAATTATGCCCTCCTTAAAGAGAATTTCTTTTGATTTAAGCTTCTAATTCCTTGATAATGTCTCATCTGTGTCTTCTTTGTGAATCACTGTGATATACACATTTTTCCAAGAATCTGGCATCTGTCCTTTTCCTAATCCTCCATTGCACACCATCTTAAATGGTTGAATTAATTCATCTTCAATTTTTTTTAATTTTTTTTTTGGTAATATCCTGCAGATGGTCCATCTGGGCCTGGAGCTTTTCCAACTTCAGTCTTTTTTATTGCTTCAACAAGCTCCATAAATGTGGCAGGGCAATTCAAGTCTTGTTTTTGTTCCAAATGCAGTTTATCAAGTTGGAGAATATCCAAATATTTTTCCATATCTGCTACCTTTTCCTTGCCTTTCCCATATAAATCTCTGCAAAACTCCTCAAAAGTTTTAATATTTTTATATTGTCTGTTACTTTGGGGTATATTGCACTGGTCAAATAAAATGGCTTCCAACCACTTTGAAGCCTGGCTGTTTAGATGACACCCGAGGCCAAAGCCAGTGGAAAGCAAAATGTTGTGCTCTGGGGCTAAAAACTGGAATAAAAGAGGCTGGGATACTCCAATTCAAGGCAGAAAATGTGCATTATCACACAAGCATATAAACAGCCCAGCACCAGTTCAGGACTACGGCAAAACAAAAATGTGATTGCCAACACCCATAGGTGTTTGACCCACCTTGGCAGCAGGTGGTGTGGACAGCAGGGTTCTGACCCACTTTCAGAAAACCCAGGATTCAGCTGCTTTTTCCTGCCTGTCTGCTGCAGCCCATACTGATCTCCCTTCTTGAACTTTTAAAAACATTTCTTTGTTCTTTCCTATCTCAGCTTGTAGGAGAGCAACTTCCCAGGTTTATTTACAAATTCAAAAATCTTCCATTTTTTAATATAGTAATTTAGCATTTATTTCTTTGACTGAAAATGACAACTGTTACTGAAGTAGCTTAATATTTTTCTGAGTCTGTTCATCTAAGTTTTTCCTTAGTCTCCACTCTAGAATTTGTGTGGTGGAACAGATGGGCAGGAAGAAGTGGCCAGAGGCCACTTCTGCCTGGAGCACCACAGGACCGTGGCAACCACATGCCATGGTCTTGATGCCAGCCCCTGCCACGATCGACAATGGATCACCAAAAGGAGTGGAAAAGTTCCTCTCCTTTTGGGGTCAGGTTTGGACCATCTTGGACAGCCCAGGAGCAACCCTGGCATGACTTCTGTGCAGGTTGGGGGTGTACGTCATCTAAATGACACACCCCTAAGCTGCATGGAAGCCGGGTTTTTATGTCCATCTGTTTACACTTTTTTGCTTCTCTTTGATTTTTCAATCTGGAGCCATAGTTTATAAATTACCTATACCTGTAGACCTTACTTGCATCCACTATTGTGAGATCTGTATGTTAGTTTACATTCAATTTTTAAAATTCCTTCAAATTTGTTTTGCATGTCTGTAAAATTCCCATTTTCAAAAGTAAATACTTGTTAAGTCGCCAACTGAAACTCACTTGTTCCAGTTTCAAAGGCATTGTAGTGGGGATATGATCTGAAGGGTTTTTTTTTTTTTTTGCGAAATGCCCATCCCCTAATGAACTAACCATATTTTTGAAAATACAAAACATATCTGTTTCTCATGATGATTTGAGGAAAAAGTGTAGTCTCTAGCATTTGGGTTCAAATATCTCCAGCTATCCATAAACGCAAACTGGTTTGTATATATAAAGAAAGTTCTAGGTAATCTCCCTTGCTCTTTCTTGATTCCTCATTCCCATTTGTCTTTAGATCCGATTCCTGAATCGATTCCGGAAACCGGTTCAGCAAACACAGTGGTTCCTACTGTGTTTGCACCAATTTCAGGAATCGGTTCAGGAATCTGATACCTGTTTCGACAGGCTGGCTTCCCCAGCCTGTCCTGCCATGCCTCCCTCCCTCCCTCTTCCTGGCCATACCTCCCTCCCTCCCTCCCTCCCTCCTGCCTTCTTCCTCTCCTCCTCCTCTTTTCTCCTTCCCTCCTTCTCTCCGCCTGCCTGCCTGGCTACTGGTGACTTTGTGGGGCCCCAGCGGCAACAACAGTGGGGGCTGTCAGGGCTCATTGGCCCTCTCCCCCAGCTGTCCTCCTTCATGGGATCTGCATGCTGCCCAGTCTCCTTCCCCTTTTCCACCCCAGTAGGCCCACCTTAGAACGAGTCCAAGGTGGAAGGAGAGAGGCAGGCCGGGAGAATGGGGTCCGGATCCTTCTCTGCTGCCCACCCCAGCGTGCCTCTGTCCTCCTGGATAAGGGTAAGTCACCTGCCCCTGCCTCTCTCCTTTTTTCTCAAAAAGGAGAGAGGCAGGGGCAGGTGGCAGATCCCTCTCCGGGAAGATGGATGCATGTTGGGGTAGGCAGTGGAGAAGTATCAAAGCAGCATGCTTTGAAAGTGGACCGTGTGGTTGCTGTGGTCCCAGGCCAATCACAGCTGGAACAGCCAGAGGCTGTTTCTTGCCACCCACCTTTTGGGCCAATGTAAGCAGCAAGTTGTAAATAAGGATGAAGGAATATACTTTTTTTTTTTTTTTTTGCTTGAGAAACAAATAGTTATAAAACAAGGAGTTAATAATTCATGGTTTTAATAAACCATATCTGGAAGACACTACTACTTTTTACTTTGTAGAAATGGGAAACAATCACTATAATGGAAAGAGTTCAGAAAATAAAAGCAAACATGTTTTTTTGTTGTTGCTTAAGGGATTAAATGACTTTTGAGAAAATATGTTCTAAATATATTGCTTTCCCAATTGTTGATTAAGAAAAGACACAATGAAGCCAAGGAGGGGAGAAAATAATTCTCCAGATGTTCTTCACTCCAACTCCCATCAGTCTCCATTGTTCACATGTCCAAGGTTAAGGGATCATTGATGATGGTGTTCAAAATATCTGCATATTCATTTATGTAATTATAATTTACTTTGTTGTATTTTGGATTTTGGGAGAAACTGCACACACAAACTGCTCAAACATAAATGATTTCCGCTAGGCCTCTATTATGTTCTACAATTTTTAAGCATGTAAATTATTTTTATTATTTTAATTTTTAAGTTGTTTAAAACTGTTTAATTGATGTTATCTTTATACTACCCTGAGATTCTATAATATAGAGTCATAGAACTGGAAGGGACTGCAAGGCCCATCTACTCCACCAGCAACTCGTGCACAACAAAAAGATATTAGAAATATAGGGAACATCTAGATTTTAGAAATATACAAACTCACTGGGAGAGGGATTGGAGGGATAGAGGAGAAAGGTCATTGGAGAAAGTACAAGTGTTCATGTGGTGGTTGGGAATGGTTGGAAAACCAGGAGATGAAGAATGGAATGAAATAGCAAAGCACTAAAATAGTTGTTAAGATACAGTTTTAACCAGCACTAAAATTAAATCTTGTTTTTAGCTAGCAAACCATAGCAAACCATAGCAACCCATATATGTGGTGCCAGCAAAAGAATGTCAGAATCATGCATTCAGACAGAACTCCTGTAAGATGATAGCAGGGAAAATTCTAGCAGTCACTGCATTACAACAAAGTGACCTGGTGAAATCCTCCTTTAAAAAAAAAAAAAGGGGGGGAGGTTTGGAAGATACAGAAAAGCACTCTTGAGACATGACAAAAGGTACTTAGAATTCACTAAAATGACATTCTAACTGATTTTTTGAGCAGTTCCAGATAAAGTAGTCCAGAATTTGAAAATAGCTTCTTGCTTACTCCATAGTTTTTCTGGAATATTGCATTGTCTTCAGTGTGATTTAATCATTACTAATTTTTGTTGGATTAGGACCAGTGCTTTTCTTAATGGCATGTTTTAAAGAGCATGACTCAGTCAAACTGAGAAACAGCTTGGTAATTTAGATGTACAATTTATTCAGATCATGCTTATAACAGCAAAGAAACACAAAAATGGCCTGTACTGCAGTTTTCTGCAGAGCCCTCCATCGCACAGATAAGAAAGGGAAGAAATTTATTCTACCTTGGTTTTTAGCTTGGTGGGTGTTAACATCCTGTTTCATTTGTCTAGAAACAGAAGCCCCTGTTTATTTTCTCATTACTTCCTTCCCTGTATGAGGAAGGAACTGAGGTAATTCCTCAGACAGGCACATTAATAATTACATCAAACCACTACACTTCCAAATGTAAACTACAGTTATTTTCAAAATCTGCTTTCCTAAATAGTAATGAAACTTAACGTCTAAATGATATGAAGTATCATTTAGACTTCAAGTTTTGTTACTATATGAAGTAAAAAAGTGAATATGATGAAAGATAAAGGAAACTCACAGTTGTACACTGTAGAGTGGAGGAATGCTCCTAAATCCTAGATGTATAATGCAATCACCCTGCCAGTTTCATAGCATTTTATACATTGTTTTCCATTTGCAAACCTCCTCCTTTCTCCACTCCCAATTTTTCTGTCATTGTCTTACCACAAACATTTTTTTTAGGGTAGACTGTATATTGCCTTTTGGTTGGTAGAACTAAAAGGCACCCTGGCAGGACCAATCCAGGGCATTTGGGTGACTTACATGAAAGACAAAATGGTGCTGTTATTATTCTTGTTCCATGTACTGACACCACATGGACTGATGATTAAATTTTACTACAACACTGGCTAGAGGACATAATTGTTCAAATACAAAAATCAGGGTAACCATCAGCACTCACCCCTCTACAGTCAGAATAACCTCCAAATGGATCAAGGAAGGACTATGAAAAAGTCATTGTGAATGAAAAAGAAGGACTAGGGAACAGACATTGTCCTCATCATGTTTGAGTCACTATATCATTATTATAATCACATCTGGACTCTATGTTTCAGTATATTCTGCAATTGTTCGAATTTATCTTTGCATACCACATTGTTTCTTGCATGTCTCTTTTGAAACACCTAATTTATCATTTTGAGGTTTCATAAATAGCCTTGATTGTTTCAAAAATACATTTTTGTCTTTTTATATTTTCATAGTACATCCTCGATCCATTTGGAAGTTATTATATTGTGGTCATATTTATGCACCACATCTTAGAGCATCAGAATACACTTGCAAATGTAGCATTAGCGAGCTTGGGCCACCTACCAGTGGTTCACCAGCTCCACCTGCCACAACACTTTGTCTAGTTTAGGGGTTCACAACTTTGGGGGAGTAGGAGCCTATTTTTGTCCCTCTCAGGCTACACTAACATGTTGCAGGACATGAGAAATGATGCAATGTCATTTCTAGTAACCATTTTGGCTGCTTTTTGGATAGAAAAAGGGGTTGGATGTTCAAGGGGAGAGCCAACATTGTATCATTTGCAGGCAAAAAGCCTATCATCAAATCTGTATGCTATTTTTAAAAATTACAGTGGACCCTTCATATATGTGAGAGATCTGTTCTGGACCCCCCGGTGTATGGGAAAATGTGTATGCTGAAATCTCATGGGTTTCTATGGCGGCAGGCGTGCCCCTGCAGCACACACACCATTTTGTCCTCCTGGGCTTGCCACGTACAGTAAGCCTGCGCACAGGGCAGGTGCACTCTATATTGAGATAGTTCAGGGTTTTTCAGGGTGCCAGGGAGTTTCAGGGGGCATAAAATAGGGGTTGGGGGCCAAACTTTCCTCAGCTCTCATCTAACGTTAGAATCAACCCAAAGGGAAGCGTTTCTAACCATCTATGAATAATATCATCTTTTTTCCTATTTTGGGGATTTAGGACAAACTTTTCCACAAGGCTGCCACAGAAGAGAAATGAAAAAAGTATGTAAAATGCTATACACATTAATACCACTGCCTCTTATTGTTATTGAACAGTTCTCCTATCCCACTGTTTTTGGATTTGGCTAAAACTGGGATGAGCTGGGAGGTTTGTGTGGTCTTCATTAAAAGCTGCTTATCCACCCACCATGGCATAATTTGAGAATTATCTGGGATATCAGTCCTACTCACATATACACATAGGTGGACCTATGGGATTCGGCGGAAGTAGATCTAATTGAATTAACTGGGACTGACCTTTGAGTAGATATGTGTGAAGTTGCACTCTTAAGGGATGGATTTTTGTGAGTGCCAGAAATGCTTGAAGTCTTATGCACATTATTCAAAATGCACACCCTGATATATCTGTAAACATATGGCTGTGCTCAAGAAACACTCAATAATATAGATGGCTCGGAGGGAGGGGAACAGTCTGGAAAAATCAGTCTTTTCAGTTTGGGCACAGACTACAGAGATATTTAATACTTAGAATTTTAGAATCAGAACTTCCATTTTTGTGAAACTGCAATTTGAATTGAAAAATTGTATTTGCTGCTGTGTACATTTGTTTATTAAAATTTCTGATAACTTATTTAGTCTACTATAGAAAACCCAAAATAGCATGGGAAGCATGACATTTCTTCATTCCAGTAGACCATGGTTCCTCAACTTGGTGCCCTCCAACTGCATTGGACTGCAGCTTCCAGGACCCAGAGCCAGCAAAAGCTTGTAGTGCAACATGTCTATGGGCTGCCAGGTTGGAGAAGGCTGTGTTAGCACCAAAAGAGATTAGTGGCACTGACTTTTCCAGGGTGTGAAAAAGTACACATGGCTGTACCAGTGGCTATCCTGGCTGGTTTGTTCAGGGAGCTATAGTCCAAAGCATTAACTTTTTCAAAGTCTGAGGTTTTCACAGTGATTTCAGTGGAATCTAGGTATGTGTTCATATTTTGGAGGGCTGGAGCAAACTGTGTGCAATCTGAAATCTATTTTGAAGTCTACACTATCTAACATAATTATGAAGTGATTACAGATTACAGTGTTCTTCCATCATTCCTGCCTTTCTTCCCTTAATCTGAAGCCCAAAATAAATAAGGAAGGTCAGTCATTATGTGTGGCCAAATGCATATGTGCACCTTCAGGCTGTCTGTTAGTGTACAGGGACTCAATGAATTTCACAGGGTTTTCTTAGGCAAGGAATTTTCAGAGGTGGTTTGCCATTGCATTCTTCTGAATTTCAGCCTATAGCACTTGGTATTTCTTGACAGTCCCCCATCCAACTATTAACCAGGCCTGACACTTCTTAGTTTCCAAGATTAGATGGGATCTGAAAATTTCAGGCCTTGAAATCAATTGCCACTTAGTAACATTTTAGTAGAGTTCTCCTAAAATTAGCATATTGTTGTTGTTGTTGTTGTTGTTGTTGTTGTTAAAAATTGATTTGGGAATGTCTCTGGCAAATTTTCTCCTCCACATTGAAAAGATGCTCTGAATTCCTAAACTTGCTTCATGGATTTGGTAGCTGGGGCTGTTATAAAGATGCCTAAAGCTCAAAATAGAAGTTGGAGAAACACTTCCCCAAAGGGCTTCCCACCTCCTTCTCAGTTCCCCCAAGTGGCAATCAAGACACTCTGTATTTATTCCCACACTCAAATGCTGAATTAAACTATACTGGAAAAGACCAAGCCAAGGTTTTTGTTTTTCAGAATGGATGTGAATTAAATTTAATTGGATAAGAAAGAAATACACATTCTCCACATGATGGGTGGGAAAGTGTTGATATTCCTGTGAGAATAGCCTACATTTTACTGTTGTCTGTTTATATTTTATATTCCATGGTGTTGGGTGGATGTGTGCCCACAAGAGATGGAAAGGATAATCATAATTATTTTTTACCTTTCAAAAAACCAGTTTCCTGACACTTGGGAAGCCCCACTGAAAAAAATAATAAACCAGTGAGAATTTTGGACATTTTTCTTTCCATTTGAATGTCCTGAAGTGTTGTGAATGAATTAAGCTGCAAAGGGAAAACACATCAGTTTTTGTGCTTACCTCCCCCCCCCAGGTCCCTGTTTCTGTATCAAAAATGTACAGAAAATGGAGGCGGGGAGGCTCAAAAAGCATGCATTTCTGTAAGGAATAATTCCTCAACACTTCATGATATGTGAATATGGGAGAATATTGCAGAGAAATATTTGTTTTCTCCCACAGGACAAAATGAGGACAAAATAATTGAAGATTTATATCCCTAGTGCACACACACCCATGTGTGTAAGCTAAGAAGTTTCTAAGAACAGATAATTTGTGGAGATGAGTTTGTTAGACCTTACTCAAAAAGTCTCCCTTATTGTACCAAATTAGTGGAGTACAGGATCCAATGTTTCAGGTTTCTGATAATAAGACTTGAAAGTGTTTGATGTTTTTAACAGTGTGAGTCAGCCAGCCTAAGTGAAGGAACACAGGCAATAAGACAAACATTATACTGCTAGAATGTCTTGTAGCAATATTTTTAAAGAAAGGTAGAAGTAGATAAGTTATTCCATGCATTGGTTTTTCAAAAAATATTTTAAAGCAGAGTTAAGAAAATCCAGCTCCTATTACATTTCTGCAAGTCATATCTGTAATTAGGATCTCCCACAGTCTTAATTACCAACAGCTATCAGCAAAGGGCAGGCATAGAAGACCATGAACAGAGGAAGGAAGAGTTAAACACTCTCCGCAAAACATGGCTTATCTTCAAGACAGGGTCCCCCACCAACTGATAATTGCAAAACAAAAAGCATTATCTAGTGTGACCCTCAGGCATCTGTGAATATTATCATTATAAGTGTGTGCAGAGAGGAAAACATTAAAAGAATGCATTGCTTACAGCTTGCAAATTGTACATAAGGTGTGACTTTAAAACAACGATAATTTTCCTGCATTGTATTATTTCTTCGGTGAGCCAACATATATTGCAGAACAGTGAGCTGATCTAAATTACTCCAACACAAGAATGCAGGTAAAATTTATTTAATTTCTTAACAGCAGCAAGACTAATTATAGCAAAAAATTGGAAAGTTCAGAAGATCTGAAAATACAAGACTGGTATAAAGAAGTATGACAAATAGCAATTAATGATAAGTTAACATGTGAAATTAAGATTTAAAAATGAAATAATGGAGAGGAATGATTTCAAAGCAATATGGAGGATATTTGTACAAAAGGCTCTAGTAAAAGAAGAAGGTGGTTTACCTCCACAGGAAGAGTTACAATTTTGGAGGGTAGAATAACATGAAGATATTAGGCTCTGGTAATGGAGTGCACTTGGTTATAGAGATAAGTTAATTAGTGATAAATTAATATTATTACACTTTAGAGGAATTATGAATGGTATGTGTTGAAAAAAGATAGAAATAAGAATGAAGACATCAATATGTTTGTGTTTTTTCAATTATTGGTTTAGTTAATATTAAATGGATTAATATGAATAAGATTTAGATGGTAATTAAGAAGAGATAATTAATGTGATTTATAATATATTGTATATGTAATACTATGTATAAGATTTTTTAACTACTATTTTAAGTATGTTATATTATTATTAATAAAAATATTTTTAAAAAACTATTTCAGTGCAGTGAAACTTCCTTTGTCTCTTGGTGCAAGAGGAAATGCAGAGGATTTGGAGGAAAGAAGGAGTGATTAGTACTCCCATTTAGTTTTGATTGCAGTATTCCCTGGATCATGCATATGCCTCCAGGTCTTCATTCCTTTCTCATGGGAATTTCTAGTGTTCCAAAAGGTCATCAGGACCTTTTAAGAACATGATGGCTCCAAATATAAAATATGAAAATACGGAATACCCCAAATACAGCATGGGGTATGTAGAACTGTCATAGGGGATTGAAAATAAATAAATTTGCAGCTTATTTTGTCCTGCCACCTTTTTCTCAAAGTTACTGGAGCATCATAATAATAATAATAATAATAAAATTTATTTTTACCCCGCCCTTCCAAATAGATCAGGGCGGCTTACAGAAGTGCATCAAGTGCACGCAGATACAATTAAAAACAGTAAACAACAGTCACAAAAAACTAAAAACAGGAATAAAAGCCCCGTCGCCCTTCCTCATGGCCACGGAAGAGGAGGGGAGGCCCACAGGATCTTAGTCGGGGAATGCCTGCTTAAATAGGAAGGTCTTAAGATCCTTCCTAAATTGGGCCAGGGTGGTAGATGAGCGGAGCTCAATGGGCAGCGTGTTCCAAAGGGCTGGGGCAGCTATAGAAAAAGCCCTTCTAGACGTAGAAGCGCGCTTAGCCCCAGGCGCCTTCAGCAGTTGCTGCCCAGATGTTCTGAGGGTGCGAGGCGGATTGTACGGGGAGAGGCGGTCCTTTAGGAAACCTGGGCCCAAGCCATTTAGGGCTTTATAGGTAATAACCAACACCTTATATTGAGCTCGGAAGCGAACGGGCAGCCAATGTAGATCTTTAAGTACAGGTGTTATGTGGCTGGTCCTGGATACGCCAGTGACCAGCCGGGCTGCCATATTCTGTACCATTTGCAGCTTCCGAGTTTGGTATAAGGGTTGCCCCATGTAGAGTGCATTGCAGAAATCCAATCTCGAAGTTACCAGAGCATGTACCACAGTTTCTAGGTCCCTCCGGTCCAGATATGGGCGCAGCTGGCGAATCAGCCGAAGCTGGTAACAAGTGCTCTTGACCGTCGCATTCACCTGAGCAGTCAGATGAAGCGACGAGTCAAGAAGCACTCCCAAACTGCGCACGGAGTCCTTCACAGGGAGCGTGACCCCGTTCAGGACAGGTGGAACCACCGCCATTCCTGGACCGGGGGAACCTATCACTAGTACCTCCGTTTTCTCTGGATTCAGCTTGAGTCGGTTTTTCCTCATCCAGTCCATTACTGACTCCAGACAGGCCACGAGAGGAGAGACGCCATCCCCGGTCACTGCATCAGTCGGAGACATAGAGAAAATAATCTGGGTGTCATCAGCGTACTGATAACCCCGCGCCCCATGTCTCCGGATGATCTCTCCCAGCGGTTTCATGTAAATGTTAAATAGCATGGGAGACAGAATGGCTCCTTGAGGGACCCCAGTTTTAAGGGCCCGCTCACTGGAGCACACGTCCCCCAGCTGCACCATCTGGGACCTCCCAGAGAGGTAGGACCGGAACCACTGGAGCACAGTGCCCCCGATTCCCACCTCAGCCAGGCGTCCCAGAAGGATACCATGGTCTATGGTATCGAAAGCCGCTGAGATGTCCAAGAGCACCAACAGGGACACGCTTCCCCGGTCAGCGCTCAGACGGAGATCATCGACCAAGGCGACCATGGCCGTCTCAACCCCGTGACCCGCCCGGAAGCCAGTTTGAAATGGATCCAGATAATCCGTTTCATCCAAGACCGCCTGAAGCTGGAGCGCAACCGCCCTCTCGATCACCTTCCCCAAAAATGGTAGCAGAGAAACAGGCCGATAATTATTATGTACCAGGGGGTCAAGGGAGGGCTTTTTTAGGATCGGTCTTACAATGGCCAATTTAAGATCCGATGGAAATCGCCCATCCCTGAGAGAGGTGTTAATAATCCGGCGTAACAAAGTGGTTACTACCGGTCCCCCCTGGGCCGCTAACCACGAGGGGCAGGGATCAAGAGAGCAGGTTGTTTTCCGAACACTTCCGAGGATCTTGTCCACATCCTCGGTACTCACCAACTCAAACTGATCCAGTATAACACAGTCCGCGGAGGCTCTGGACACTTCTACCCTAGGTTCTGCACTAACGTCGGCGTTCAGACCTTCGCTTATGCGAGAAGTTTTATCCACAAAAAAGTCATTGAAAAGGTCACAGCAGGCCTTAGAAGGTTCAAGGATCTGGTTCAGGGCAGGAGGGAGCTGAGTTAACTCCCTGACCACCCTGAACAACTCTGCTGGACGTGACTCAGCGGACGCAATACGAGCACCATAGAACGAATTCTTTGTTGCTCGTATTGCCTCTCCATAGTCCTTCAACAGCCGGTCTAGGAGAGTCTTGTCGTTTAAGCGAAGGTATTTCCGCCAACGGCACTCTAGTCGTCGCAGGACCCGCTTCCTCGCCCGGAGATCTTCCGTATACCAAGGCTTACGATTGGAAGCGGGCCTGAGAGGACGCTTGGGAGCGATTCTGTGTATAGCCCCAGAAAGACCGGTATTCCAAATACCGGTAAGGGCATCAACAGAGTCGCCGTCATTTCCAACCGCGAGCCCCTCTAAGGCTTCTTGGAACCTCTCAGGTTCCATCAGCCTTCGAGGGTGGACCATCCTAACAGGTCCACCACCCCCGGGGGGGATCTGGGTAGAGGCCTTGATTTTCACCTCTACCAGGAAATGATCCGTCCATGACAGGGGGGAAATATTAGCTATTTCCACCCACGGATTTTCCGCATCCGAACAGAAAACCAGATCGAGTGTATTACCCGCGCAATGCGTGGGACCCTGTATCAGCTGGGACAGGCCCATGGCCGTCATGGTCTCCATGAATTCCCGAGCCGCACCGGATGGAACATAGCTGGCCGTGAGAGAGATGTTGAAGTCGCCCAGGACAAGAAGCCTGGGCGTCTCCATCATCAATTCAGCAACCAGCTGTGTCAGCTCGTTAAGGGAGTCTGCTAATGCACGGGGTGGCCGATACACCAGCAGAATCCCTAGACTGTCCCTAGCTTTCAGGGTCAGGTAAATACACTCGATATAGGAGGTCTGTCGGATGTGGTTCCTGGTGAGGGACACGGTGTTCCTATATACCAAGGCCACACCCCCCCCCCGCCCACCTAACCTGCGCTGGTCCTTCACCGAGTACCCAGCAGGCAGGGCCTGAGCCCACACCGCATCCCCTTCAGGCCCTAGCCAGGTCTCGGTAATGCAAGCCAGGTCACACCTAGAGTCCTCCAGGAGATCCTGGAGGATGTGGGACTTGTTATTAATAGACCTGGCATTGCACAGGAGCAGCGACAGGGTTTGTGGCACGGTTGGAGTGACCCTCAGGTCCTTCAGGTTGGGAGGGGGACAGGAAGGTGGGATAGATATAATACATCTATCCCGCCTTCCCCTGGAACGGAAGTCCCTTCTCCCACCGCCATACCTCCCCCTGCCCCACACTACCTCAATAGGAGCTCCGCCCTCCCCGATGTCAACCCCAGCCCCGGCATCCCCCGCATCCCTAACCTCCCCCCGACCCTCTATGGCCGCTGATGGAGCAGAGGGCAGCCACTATAGGCATCCTCTGACTCCCTGGCGACCCAGCCCTCCCGCGTCCGATGGACACTGCGCAACTGCGCACCGTCGCAGCTCCGCAGAAGCAGTCCAGGTGTCTTTTGTGGGGTTCCCCAAGTCCCGGGTAGCGCCACTCCCGGGGCGGTGCCCGATGCCGTCCATCTAAAACCACCGGGAGGAGGCCGCACGGAAGGGAATCCGTCCCGGCGGAGGCTGCAGCGGCGTAGGCGTCGGCTTGGAAGGCAAATGGGGCGTGCCAGCGCGGGTCGGTTGCCGGACTTTTTATCCCCGCCGTCCTCTCAACTGGCGGGGCTCCTCCCAACTTCCCCCCAGATGGTCCTTTAAAAGGGGCTCCAAGCCCTTGTGGCGCCAAAACGCCAAACCAGCACCCCCTGGAGCAGTTCAGGTGTCTGTGGGGGGTTACAACAAGGCTCCAGGGGCGGCACTCCGGGGCGGTGGGCAGATGGCACCTCTCTAAAAAACCCCCGGGAGGAGGACGCCCGGCAGAGGAAACCGTCAGGAGAGGGGCTTGAGAGCGGAGGAGGCAGGCGCCGGAGTGGAAGGAAAAAGGGGGGGTTGAAAGGGGGTCCGGTTGCCCGGCTTTTATACCCGAAGCTTGTCTCACTGGAGGGGCTCCCAAATTCCCCCCAGATGGTCCTTAAATGGGCCTCCACGCCCCTTGGCTGGCGACAACGCCAAACCAGAGCGTCCCAGGTGGGTTGTGGGGGGTTCACCAAGCTCCAGGGGAGGGAAATCCAGGGGAGGTGCGAAGATGAGCACCTTCTAAAAACACCGGGCGGAGGCCCCGACGGCCGAGGAAAAAGTAAAGGCGGATGACCATACCGGACGGGGGGGGGGAGGAGTACGGACGGGAAGGAAAAGGGGGCGCGACAGGAGGGTAACGGGTTGAACGGCGTGTTATAAAGCAGAGAGAAAATGGAGGGGATCTCCCAACTTCCACCCAGATGGTCCTTAAAGGGGCACTCACCGAACTTGTGCGGAGAAAACACGCCAAACCAGAGAAGTAAAGGTTTGTCTTGTGGGGCGGTTAAACCAAGTCCAGGGGTCGAAACTCCCGGGGCGGTGCGCAGTATTGCGCACCTCTAAAAACACCGGGAGGACGGCAGACCGGCAGAGGAGAACACGTTCACGGAGAAGGCTGCAGCGGCGGCGGCGTACGGAGTTGGAAGGAAAAGGGGGCCGGCAAGGCAGGGTCCCCGGCTTTTATCCCCGCCGCTCTCACCTGGCGGGGCTCCTCCCAACTTCCCCCCAGATGGTCCTTAAAGGGGCCTTCACGCCCTTGCTGGCCGCCAAACGCCAAGCCAGAGCAGTCCAGGTGTCTGTGGGGGGTTCCCCCAAGTCCAAGGGCGGCACTCCCGGGGCGGTGCGCAGATGCGCACCTCTAAAAACCACCGGGAGGAGGCCGCCCGGCAGAGGAACAGTCCCGGCGAGGCTGCAGCGGCGGCGGCGTCCGGCGTGGGAGGCAAAGGGGGCGTGCCAGGAGGGTCCGGTTGCCCGGCTTTTTATCCCCGCCGCTCTCACCTGGCGGGGCTCCTCCCAACTTCCCCCCAGATGGTCCTTAAAGGGGCCTTCACGCCTTTATAGTGCCTTTGTGGACCATGGGGAAATCTTCAGTAGGCCCCCTTTGCCCTCACTTTATTAATGCTGCCCTTCCGTTTACCTAGTCCACAGCACCACCCAAAGAGAAAGGGAGATAGGGACTACTGTTCTTTCCCCTTACCCCAGTTACTGCTTGCTCACTCAGGACAAATATATTGGCAGTGACTGCAAGGAAGAGGAACACCAGGGCCAGTGGCTCTTGAGGTTGGCAGTAAGTCTCCTATTGGCCCAAGGACCTCAGCAGATGCCCAGTCATTCCAGTTGCTGATCTTTGCCTTGACTTCTGAGCAAGTAGTAGTGTCTGGGAGCAGTGCAGTTGCCTCATTTCTCAGAGGATTTCTATTGTTTCTTTGAGATGCAATGACTTTAGATTATCCATTTCCCCTACCATCTAGCCCTGGTCTGTGCTATAAATATCTATCCTTCCTTTGCATTCTTCAGCCCCACACTATTTTCTTTTTTAAAAAGTGGGATGGGACCTCTGAATTGGAATGAGTAGTTGCATCAGTATGCCACGTTTATCTTAGATGTGTACTCAGTCAGCAAAGGTCAAACTTGCCATGCTGTTTATCTTTCAGTTCCACATTAGGAAATATTGTGCTTTGAAGTGACGGTTTCATCCATTTGGTTTTAGACAACTAAAGATTGCAGCATTTCAGGTTTCCTAGAGTCTTGTTCCACATTAAAGTACATGTCTCCCCCACTTCTCCCTCCACACACTTGCAGTATTTGTATTAATCAAACATAGTTTTCAATGCAGTAATACACAATCACATGTATCCTTAACCTGGTTGTAACAGCTAGTAAGACATTATCATGCAAAGGCATGGTCTTTAAAAAGAAAACAAGAAAAAAACATTAACTGTGATTGCTGTTCCCAGTTAAGAAGTAAACATGTATTAATTTGAAGCATCTGGGGTTTTGTTTTTTTTTTTGCAAAAGAACCTTCTTTTTTGATCTTGTAAGCAATTATCTCTTCAGTCTCAAAATCAATGTAATGACTTGAGAATTATTTTCTAATTTCAGAATTATGTAAAGTAGGCTGGTTTGACATTTCATAAGGAGCAAACTGACATTTTATTGGAAGGAAGAACTTTTCATTTCCTGGATGAGAGTAAAGTGGACAAAGAATGTGGCATTTATTGATGGTCGTAAGATTTCTTTTATGAGATAAGCATTCAGCTTTGTAGGATTTTTGACTGAAAAAGTAAGCACTCAGGGATATTAAAGTTGCTTACATTGTACAATTAAATCTTTCTAGTCAAAGTAATATATGTTCCTGTAAAATAATAACAATAATACCAAAATGGCACCCTTTCTTTTATGCCAAATCTGCAGAAGGTAGTTATGTTGTTATATTTTATCATCTCTGTAAAAAGGCCCCACACAGTATAGTTGCATTATTAAAACTGACAGTAAAAAACCCACTTCCCAACAATGTCAGCCAAGGTCCTTCATCAAGATTTCATAGTACAAATTGATTGTGCCATGGAAGCCTTGCTCTGAATAGCAACATTATGTAATGGAACATGCAGGCAAATGAAGTCAAATGTGCAACTGAATGCATAATCAAATTCACCTTAGCATGCACAATTGCACACCAAATGCAGAAATCTGCATCCATGACCTTAAACTAAAGATGCAAATCTTTGTAATTCCTCTTTTTCCCATTCCTTCCTTCCTTCTTTTTTCTTTTTTTTATCTTTTTCTTTCATTTTTTTGAGGCCATAATGAATAATATTATCTGTGTTCTTACTATGAGAAAATAGTTGCAGTTTTCAAAGACAATTTGCAACTTGGAACTTCATATGTGAATTTTTTTTTTGGCACATAAAATGTTTTATCCTTACAAAAAGGCATTTTTTCCTCAGAAAACAAGATTCTTGCATTTTCTGCAAAAAATCTTATTTTCTGTAGAGAAAATTGAAATTTTTGCAGATTTCTCTGTCAAGAAATCTTATCTGCACAGGAATACTATATTATATCCAGAAAATGTGCATTTTAATTGCAAAAGCTGTATATTCTGTGCAGAATAAGTCAGCTGCAAAGATCCTCGTCCATCTAGGCTTCTCCTTGTCAGAATTTCATGATACCGAAGAAATCCATTTTTGACCATTTTTCAAATGTTATTTCCATCCCTACCTTAAACTGAATGTGGATATTCTGATCAGACAAAAATGTCCAACTATTTGGACAGTGGAACTTACACATGTAAAACACCAAGAGGATCAACACCATTACATTTACAAATCTACATTAATAAAAGAAGTAGAAGATATATCCTTAGAGGACAGCAGAAAAAAATATTGTTCTATTCTGGAAATTAGCTGACAATGGCAAAATTCTTATAGTACTTTAAAGGCCAATTCACACAATTGTTTCAGCCTGTAGTGCTGGCTGACATCCACATGGCTCATTCAGTCCAGCCAAATGCAGAGGTAGAATAATTCTCACAGATCATATGAGGCCATTCCTTTCACTTGGCCACAATCCAATCTTTTACAAAGTGCCACAAGCACAAATCAAGAACTCAAGCTTACTCCAAATGTGGGGTACTATGTCCAGATCGGGGTGTAATATCCAAAGAAGGGTATTTGAAGACTCAAATATGTCCAGCAGAAGACAACTAGAATGATGAGATTTCTGCAAACCAAGGCCCTGTGAGGAATAATTGAGAGCTGAATATGTTTAGCATAAAGGAGAGGTGAAGAAGAAGAAGAAGAGAGATGGTAGAGGTTTTTGAATACTCTGAAGGGTTGCCACCCAAACTTCTGTGTTGTTCCAAAAGATACGATTAGAACTTATGAGTGGAAATCTTAGGAAATTTAGGCATGCAGGATGTCATCTGCAGTATGTGGGCAAAACAATCACAGACCTGTGAATAGAATTAAGCTAAATATTAGTAAAAATCTTTAAATGGTGAAACAGAATGTCCTTGCAGTAATGCCTAGGGAGATAACTGACTCTTTCTCTGGAGGTATGTAAGCAGGAGCCAATTGTCAGGATGAATCTTATACTCACATCATGTGTCATAGATCCTGCACTGAACAAGGAGTTAGAATAAATTGCCATAAAAGTTCCTTCCAACTCTGTGATTTCATGATAGTCACAGAATACTCATCAACTCACAACACATATAATATGTACACATATATATGGCAATTTGAGAAAGCTATCCATTTCTAACAAATTCAGAACATGTTACTAGAGCCATCAGCAAGCCCCATTATAGCATTCCTCCAGCCACCAAATCTACAGAGATTGCTGGTAAATGCCCTCCAGAAAATACAGTGGATCTTTGTTATACGCTGGAGTTTGGTTCCAAGATCCCCCATGGATATCAAAATCCTTGGATGCTCAAGTCCCATTAAATATAATGACATATCAAAATGGTGTCCCTTATAAAAAATGGAAAATCAAGGTTTGATATTAGAAATTATACTTTTTTTGAACATTTTCAAAATGTGGATGCTTGAATCCGTGTATAAGACTGTACCTGTATCTCATCTCATACCCTTATGATTCAAATGCCAGTGATCCTACCCACCTGATCTCTTATAAGACATATTCTTCTACCTCTTTGACCTAGATTGAAACATCTCTCTCCTCTTTCACTTTGATAGTATCATTTTTAATTATAATCTATTTTTATATTTTATTGTACTATATTGCTGTTTTTATTGTTGTGATTTGTATTTGTATGTTGTATTGGGTTGTAATCCTGCCTCAATCCACCTGGGAGAGTTGGGAAAATACAAATAAAAATTTATCATCATCATCATCATCATCATCATCATCATCAAGCAGGCTGTCACTTTTAGGAGCACAGTGACTGGCAGGACCTACTGTATAAAACAACACAACATCTGTCTGTCCTGCAATCTTATTTATGTAACTGAATGCAGGTATACAGGTTGGCATATGTAGCATCTGGTCACAACAACCACAGAACTGCATACAAACTTCAGGAACCATTAGTCTACTAGTCTAAAGCTGGAACAATCAGCAGCTAGGCATTTCACTCAGAACAACACAGTCTCTTTAATTTGTCCCTTTTTGACATTGAGGTGTCATCCCCTTCAGACATCTTGGGAAGAAAGGGAGAATTTTTGATTTGTACATTAAAAACTCAACCACAGGCCTAAACTTAGAGGATAATACCAACATCCATTAAGGGGATTATCACATGGATGCTTACTGCGCTGAAACTGTTGGCTAAATGCTTCAGAAGCATGGAGATGTGGTAGTTAGTCATGCGTCTGAAGCGCCACTGAAGTGTTTCCCCTCACCTCTCCCATCGACGAAGCGTTCATGGAGCTTCCTGCTCCAGAACTCCTCAGTTATGCTTCAGAAGCACAACCAGCTACCACACCTCCATGCTTCTGAAGCAATTGGCCAATGATTTCAGTGCAGTAAGCCTCCATGTGATAATCCCCTCAGAATGCCAATAACATAGTGTTCTAAACTGGCTCCTAGGACACAGTCCAGTTTCATCTTTGGCAACTGAAGATGGTGGGAGCCAAAATTTTTGGCTCTTGACATGTATTTTTAAGTTTTGTTTGTTAATTGCCTCAATAAATATATGTACATCCAATAATTAACTGCATCCTTCCTGGATATAGGACAAATTTGGGAGAAGTGTTTTTGGTTTGCTTTTTAATCACACACACACACACCAAGGAGTTAAGCATTTGTAAAATGAGTAGATTTTTCTAGCCTATCCTAAATGCTTTGCTCAGGGAACATGAGTGGGAGGGCACTGTTACACACTTTTTCTTCTCATGGGCTTCCTATAAGCACCTGATCATCCATGCTGTGAACAAATGCATAATTAAATAGGCCTTTGGTCAGATCCTGCAGGGATTGTCTTCTTCTCTTGTATTGCATGACATTTTCTTGAATACATTGAGTCACTTAATTGCATCACTTAGATTTGACCTTGGAATCTAACAGCCCATCCCACTCTTACCATCCTGTACTATATCATTAGTCACTGGAGTATACCATAGACAAATAGCACAATAATATGGAATATCTTTTGTTGATGTGTGCCTTGAACTCCTTTCTGACTATGGTGACCCTAAGGAGAACCTATCAAGGGGTTTTCTTGGCAAGGTTTGTTCAGAGGGGGTTTGCCATTGCTATCATCTGAGACTGAGAGACAGTGTGACATGCCCAAGTTTTGCATGATGGAGTGGTGATTGAACCCTGCTCTCCACAGTCGTAGTCCAACACTCAAACCACTACAGCACATATTGAAATAGAAAATGTTATGCAGATAACAACATACCAATAAATAAATAAATAAATAAATAGATGAAAGAGGCAATTTTTCCAGCCAAATTTGATGAAAATAGTGATAACCTGATGTTAACCTCTCTAAGCATCCATTAGGTAGGAACAGTAGGCTACAAATGCTACCTAGCAACATCTACTTCTGCTTACACTCATTTTACTTCCTTTTATTTCTTTCTTTCTATTATCCTGGTTTAACCTCTCCCTCGTTTGATAAAACTATATACTAACTTAATGAGAAAGACAAACTTTGTTATTTATAACTTTATTAAAATGGCTATCTTCCACTCTGTATCATGTACAAGTAAAACCAATTTAAGAGTTAAAGCAATTTAAAATGTAAAGCCATATCAATAATTTAAACAGACATTTAAACATATTAGACAAGTTAAGGCAGCTTGAAAAACTAAAACAGTTTAACAACCATGTAAATGTACATTTGACAGAAATCAGTTGGGCTCCAAAGGCTTTAGGGAAAAGCCATGTATTAACTTGATGCTGTAGTAGGGCCACGAATGATGCCAATCAGGTCCACAAAAGGGCACCAGAAAAGAAAAGTTCCTCCACCAAGTTATCCCACACTATATCATATATATCATATCACTCCAAGGAGTTACTAAGAGGACCCCTTTAGCACAGCTCAGGACTCAGGCAAATAATATAGGGAGAATCACAGTCCAGAAAGTTTGTCTTTTCTACATTTCTGCTCCAGTAGCAACTTTACTCTCAGGGAAAGTAGCAATTGAGGGGAGGTCATTTTCCTTGGGACTCCAGCACTGACCATGGTTTCAGTCTTAATCAGGCCTTCCTCCACTTCTTATTATTAAAATAAGGATGCCACTAAATGCACATAAAACCCATTTGACTGATTTACTGATTTGTTCATTGCATGTTTAGACCTAGGGTTGCAAGACTGAAAACTGAAGATAGCTTCTGTACCTTCAATGGCAGTGTAGAAGATGGAATTCCAGCCAATATTGCTTGTCATAGCAAAGTAACAAGCAACACCTGTGGAAACTCACTCTTCTACACAACTGTTAAAGGTACAGGTGTCATCTGCAGGTTTTACTCTGGCAATTCTATTTATACCACTCAATTTTTTATTATTTTTACTGAACTGTTTTTAATGTATTTTATTTGGTTTGTATAATTGTATTGTTATTCCCTGCTGTTCACCGCCCTGATTTTTTAGAAGGGCGGTATATAAATAAAATTTTATTATTATTATTATATTAATAACTAAAGTATTTTGGGTGGTGTACAATTCACTTAAAATATATAATTAAAAAATGGCTGGAGATGGCACATAATAAAAGTTAGCATGACAACAGAAAGAAATGGTAGTATATGAAGCCAAAATGAAACCAGCAGTAAGATAAAAGACTGTAAATATGTAAAAAGCAGTAGAGACAGTTCTTTGTAGGTTTCAAATGAGCAAAATATTAATATTAATAATAGCCCTAGAATGATCAGCAGTGCAGTTCAGTTACTTCCAGGGGTCCATTTGTACAACACAGTTTCAGCATTATGATTCCACATTAATTGCTATGATTCTATCCTGTGATTTTTTGGTTTACTGAAGAACATTTAGAATTCTCACCTGTTGAATTCTAGTGCTTCATTAAATTACCAGTCCCAGGATTCTACAGGATTCAGGCATGGCAATCAAAATGGAACCATAGCTCTATCATTGTGTAATATGAAAGGACCTGTTTGGACCTTAAAAAGATGAGATGCAGTCCAAAATGTCTGAAAATATAGTGAGATAGTCAGTAGCAGCCTTGTTCCCAAAGCTGGGGGGGGGGCATTTTTTGTTTAGACTGTGGCCCAAAAGTGCCCCCTCCAAATTTTGCATGGGGTAGAAAGGGGTGAGGTGGTGGAGAATGGGGTGACAATTGTGTCTTCCTCTCCAGGTTCCTGTGGTACAAAATCCACTCCTCAGTTCACAAAATAAAACTGGACCTGGCAAAGTTCTGTTTCTTGCTGTTCGTGGGAAATGGATAAGGAGCCAGATCACATTTCTCCACCATTACCACACCTTTTTAAAGTTCAGAGAATATTTCTTTATAATCATATAAAAAAATTAATTATGCCAAGAGAGAATCAAAGATTTTGGATGTTTTTGAACAGATAGTGTTTTCATGGTAAAAGACATTCAAAAGAGATTTGTTGCTGTTGTGTGTCTTCAAGTTGTTTTTCCTACTTATGTTACCCCTAAGGCAACCCTATCATGGGGTTTCTTATCATGGTATGTTTGTTCAGATGGGGGTTACCATTGCCATCCTCTGCGGCTGAGGGAGTGTGATTTGCCCAAGGTCACCCAGTGGATTTCCATGGCTGAACTGGGTTTTAAACCCTGGTCTCCAGAGACATAGTCCAATGTTCAAACCACTACACCACAGTGGCTCTCCAAAAGGGGTTTACTGTGCCTCTTTCTGCACAGGTCTAACATGTGTTAGCTATGGTGCCACTGCTGATGTCTTTGAGTGATCCTCCACCCACACACATACAACTGCTGTGGCCCATTAGCTGTTTGAAACACTGCAATATTTAAATATTTTCCATACCTTGTCTGAGTTGTTAATCAGAATGAAGACCGCAGCCAAGAAATCAGAAAAGGACTAGTACTTGTTAGGACAGCTGTAAAGGAACTTGACCAGATTGTGAAGTGTCAAGATTGAATACAGGATACTAAAATTAGGATTGTGCATGCCATTATGTTTCCCATTTCTATGTATGGTTGTGAAAGCTGGACAGTGAAGAAAGCTGATAAGAAGAAAGTCAAGTTCTTTGAAATGTGATGCTGTGGGAGAGTTCTGCGGATACTCTGGACTTCTGAAAAGACAAATAAATGGTTCTTAGAGCGAATCAAGCCTGAACTCTCTCTAGAAGCCAAAGTAACTAAACTGAAACTGTTGTACTTTAGACATGTCAAAAAAAGGCATGATTCACTAGAAAAGGAAATATGTTTGGTAAAGTAGAAGACATTAAGTAGGATCATAGAATAATCAAATCATAGAGCTGGAGGAGACCACAAGGGCCATCCAGTCCTACCATGCAGGAAGATACAACAACAACAACAACAACAATTTTTATTTATATATCCCGCCTCTCCCACATATATATATAGTTACACATAGTTAAAATACATTCTCATTATACAAAGCAAAATTTAAATACACATTAAAATACCTGTACATGTGCAATATCAAAATCTGATTCCTCATCAAGTTCCAAGTGGAGTATCATCTTAAGATGTTAAAGCAGGTCTGGGGGGTAGGCTCGCCGGAAGAGACCCATCTTGATTGCCTTCTTAAAGGCATCTAAGGTGGTAATGAGATGGATCTCCTCTGGCAAACCATTCCACAATTTGGGAGCCATCACAGTAAATGCCTTATGGGAAGTAGATCTGGTCTTCAGGCAGTCCAATAGGTTCATCAAAGCACTCCTAACAGATGGCCATATAATCCTCCAAAGATTAAGAATCCATCACTCTCTGAAGCAGTGTATTCCACTGTCCTCTAGGGTAACAACCCTTACTAATTTGGAGACACAACAGACCTTGCATCACCATCTGGGCAACTTCAGAGTGCAGTATTTTGATACTGCGTGCTCTGAAGCCGGTTTCACACTGTCCAATTGCCGCATGCCATAAGAGCACCATAGCATTTAGATGCTGCAAGCCACAAGAGCACCGTAAAGCTGCAATGGGATGGGAAAAGCTGGCTTTTTGCTTCTGTAAAAGGAGTGGCAATTTGCTCAGGCAAAAAATAGTGAGAATTTGATGCTTCTTTTTGCACTGACAAAACGGCAGATTGGGGCCGTGGCATGCGGTTGCTGAGTCCCCAATCTGGCTTTCTCAGGGGTGGCTTCAACCTGCCTCTTCGGGGCAGTCTGTTTCACCCCTAAGTGTCATTTGCAAATTTGATAAGCATGCCCTCTATTCCATCACCCAAGTAATTGATAAAGATTTTGGGCCCAGGACTGAACCCTGTGGCACCCTGCGAATGCATAGACTCAATCAACGAAATTTTATCTTTCTTGTTCTTTGTCACTATCAGCCTTAAGGGAAATAAGAGAATTAAATCAAAGTCTGTGGTAGTTACTGCATAACAGAATATTTTACCTCAATAATAATTAAACTGTTGTATAACATGAGCCATAAGGAGAAATCATATATCTTCCACATCGTAAATTTGCAATTTACTCATCACGTTAAACAAGCAAACATCTCATTTTACTGATCTGTTTGTTGTGAAACCTATATGTTACAACACCTGAAATGTATCCTGAACTAATATGCTTATGTTCAGAATAAAGTGGATATCATTTTTAAAATTAATACATTCATTATACTTGTAAAACCTATTAAATATATGTGTGACATAAAAATGTCAGGGAAAAAATTATTTCATGTTAGATGGATGCAAATAGGTGGAATTGAGATAACAACCTTGAAAGCCTTACATGTATGTATGTGTCTTCAAGTCACTTGTCATCTTATGGCAATCTCATGAATTTCAGAGGGTTTCCTTAGGCAAGAAATATTCAGAGATGGATTTTCCAGTTCCTTCCTCTGAAACAGAGTTAACATCACCCGGTATTTGTCTTGAGATTGTCATACTTTGGCGAGGCCATGAGAAGGCATTCATCATTAGAAAAGGCAATGATGCTGGGTAAGTTAAATGGCCATAGAAAGACAGGAAGACCACATGTGAGATGGTTACACTTGATCAGAAAGGCCACAGGTCCGAGCCTACAGGACCTGAGCAGGGTAGTCCAGGACAGAGTATCTTGGAGATGTCTCATCCACAGGGTCACCATGAATTGAAGTTGACTCAAGGGCAGGTAACAACAAACTTCCATCCAAGTAGTGGTTAGTGGTTTCCATATCACTAACAGGGCTGAGCCTACTTAGCTTCTAAAGCAGACAAAATCTGGTGCCTTGGGGATATTTAGGCAGCAATTAAAAACCATATACTAAGCCAAAATCTCTATCTCTATATATTGGCACTCTGGTTATGCCTTGAAATCTAAATTCATAAGGCTGAAAACTTAGCAGAGAATCAGTGACAGTTGGAAGCCTTCTTATCAGACAGGTGGTGAATCCATTTTGTACTTTAAAGATGTGAACTTGGTGAATGTACTGGGGGGGGGGGGGGGGTGATAACGTTCAGCATTTTTGAACAGCCCTTTTTTATTTTTCAAAAAAATGTTTATTTTTTTAAAAAACATAAGTAAACAACTATATACAAAACATATCACAACAATAAAGCAAAATAAAACAAATCATCTCATAACTTTGAATTGTGATGTGGGTCTCTTTTTGGGTTATGTTCAGTGTAAGTGGTCATTTTAAAGTCCAGTGCTGTCTTTGTGTAAATCCAGTCCAGAATGTCCATCTAAAGTTTTGATGAGATGGAGGCTGTCTTCTCTTGTTTCTGTCTTTGTTTATAAAGTCAATGAATTGGAACCATTTGTCTATGAAAGGTCCTGATTTTGGTTGTCCTGCAGAACTTGCCATTTTGACAGACAGTTTTTCAAGTAGCCACAGGTACCATACCTTTCCCTACCACTTATCTAAAGATACCTTCCCTGTTTTCCAGCACCTGGCAATTTCTACACGGGCTGCTGTAATGAGTAAATCTATGAGGTTTTTATGTTTCAAATTTGAGTTTGTGTCTACAACAAAAGCATTTCTAGACATAATTTTACTTCTTGGTTGGTAATAAATGAAATTTATTCATTTACTAATTGTCAAAATGTGTTTATTATGGGGCAGTCTAGTCACATGTGTAGAAATGTGCCATTATCATTACAACATTTGGAGAAAACATTTTAACCATTCTGGCTAGCTTCACTGGTGTCTAGTACCACTTGTGTATAATTTTCAAGGTGTTTTCTCTAATCAATGCTGATCTACATTTAAAATGGATGGAAGACCAAACTGTAGTTTATTTTGAAATGGGAACTGCAAGATTCAAATCTGTTTCCCAGGTTAGTTGTATGCCACAGATGTTTTGGTAAGAGTGGCCAATCAAACAGTTGTAGACAAAGATGTTAGTCCTTTGGTGCTTTGGGAGGGGGAACACATCGTGCCTCAACTAAGGTAAGTGATCTAGGTGATCCTCCTATTTGGACAGCACATTTAAAGTTTGTACTATAACCCCAAGCATGTTCACCATCCCACTGACATGGAAATAATCAGCTGCCATTGCAGGGAAAAAAGCAGATAATAGAATGGGACTTTTAACAAAGTAGTCTTTCTCCATTACTTTGTTATCATTCTAAATAGTCATAGAACTTTATCGCACAGGCCCTGGAATGGGCCTGTCACATTCTAAAAAGGAATGTGATGAGGATGGGAGGCAGCAAAGAACACATCTTACTGCACAGGGAGAACGCTGTCACTGCCACCAGATGTTCCCATCGCGTTCTGGATGTGTTCCCCTTCTCAAGTGTTCCTGAAAATCGCCCCTTCTGGGACGCATCCAGAACGTGATGGGAATGTCTGACAGTGGCGGCAGCATTCTCCCTGTGTGTGCACCTCCCGTCCCCATCACGTTTTCTTTTATAATGCGACAGACCTGTTCCAGGGCCTGTGCGATAAAGTTCATACATTATAGTTCCTGACTGCAGTGTTTGAAAATTAGCATGTTATGCTTCTCAATATATTTCCATCGCCTTTTTAGGAAAAGGAACACTCTTAGGATCAGTAGTGGTTAGTGGTTTCCACATTACTGAAGAAGGCAGTTCCACTCCAGGTTTTATTACAAAGTTTAAACAAACCACCCAAGGGGATGAGCCTTATTCCCAGTGATCCTCAGACTTTTTACCCTTGGACTCTGCCCCCCTTTACAACTACATGAAGACACTGTATTTCCCACTCAACATAGTAAATGAATAAAAATATTTTGTTTATTGAGCATGCACATTTTTTATTCACACATTCATGTATATTCATATTTTAACATTTTATAAGGAAATAACATCATTCAAACTGGAACAGTTTTATTTAAGTGATTTCCATTTTCAGCTTAATGCATGTGCACATTTTATATATAAAAGGTTTGGGAAGTGGAGGGATCAGAGCCTCCAAATCTTGCATGCCACTTGAATAATTCTTGCATCCCCCTTGTGGATCCTACTCCACCATTTGGGAACCACTGATTTAAACTAAAGCCCAGGATGGATTTACCACCCCACTGACGAGGGAGAATGATAAAAGAAGGACATTTTGAAGGCACCGTGACAGGAAAAATGTCACATTTTTGCCAAAATTCTCTAAAATACCCTTTCAGATTAACTTTAAAAATAACTAGAAATTGTAATTTATGACACCATTAGAATAAGTTAGCTTCTACTTCATGTGTTCAGACATGCTCTAGAAGGATAGGCTGGTTTCCAACCATCATTATGTCTTTTCTCCAACAATCAACACTCCCATTCCCTCTTCTGATGCACCAAATCCCCTCCCCCTCCCACCCTATTACCTTGAGTAATTGCTTCAGCTTTTCAAACTCCTACTTCAATTCTGCATCCCCTGTGCACATCTTTTTTGATGTAGGGTTTGTGGTTCAGTTATTTGAGTTGTGCCATTTGACATGAATTTCCTCATAACATTTACCATCCCAAACAGCCTCTGTAGTTCCTGCTTATCATTTGATCATAACACATTTTGGATAGCCCAAATGCTGCTGGTTAAATCTTTCCAGTTAGCCTTTTGACTAAAAATGTAGTTTCCTCAAATCTAAATTTGCATTTCCAATTATTCATTAGCAGGCCTGCTTCTCTGGTCCTTCTAGAGCCTTTAGTTGCTTTTGGCCATGTTCCTCCAACTACAAAACATGTGTTGCATTTTCTAATGACAGACACTCAAGACTGATATAAATCTGAAATGGAATTTGTAAACACAATGGCTGAGATCCCACAGCGTGCTTGTGTAATCTATACTCATAGAATTGCATGGTGGTTGCAGTGCACCACCCTTCTGCCAAATACCAGCTCTGTGCAATTGATTTGTGTACCTGTCAATGTACCCTCTTGTTTTTCCATTGTGGAATAAGGAATGTGCAGTGGCTATTTCTGCAGTCCCTATGAATAAAGTGGTACATTAAAAGCATTGAAAAATGAGTGTGTGCTATGACTAATGGTTAGAGACTTGTTGGTCAATCACCATATCAGAATGAGTAGATATATTCAGTCCATTGCTGAACAGTGAGCCAAAACATAGGTAAATACAATTCATCCAATGGCTCTACTCTAGTTGGGACTACCAATTTAGGTGTCACACTCTGCCTGCAGACTCTGACACTAACAGTGAATTTTCAGATAGAGACAAGGAGACATGCCAGTGTCAGAGACAGATGGTGAGACACCCACCACCACCACAGCCTGACAAGACACGTAAGGAGATACAAGAGACAGAGCAGAGACACTCCAAGCCTTCATGTCTAAAATGCTCAGCAATCAAACAGCACTTAAAGGAGGTTGCCCTACTATAAAGGAAGCTATTGCTGACAACTAACCTTCATGGTAGAAACCATCTTTGTATCTCACATTCCTGTTGCCTAACAGCTTTGAACTTTGCATTTTTCATTGACTGTGCTCTTGGATCTCCCTTTGCACTGTTACCTGGAATTATCATTGAACTATGTATGACTTGGACTGAACTGACTTCTCTATTTCAATCTCCTTGCTGGTGAGCCATGCTTTTCGGTGTGTTTTTCCAACTCAGCATTTTCCTGCATTCCCTTCTGAAGAACTGGTCATGTGCTGAGACCAAAACATGTGAAATGGTTAACCTTGTGAAATTCCACTTGCATATGTAACTCCACATAAATAACCATGAACTGAATGCATTCATAGCACATCAGCCCAAAAATGTACAACTGCATGTTTAGGGGAACTTACACATGTATGACATGTTTATGAAACCAACAGGATTCTATCTTACAATTTTATTTTATTTTTGCAAATTCAAAAAAGAAACTCTATTTATCTGGTAGGATTGATAAAAAAAACTAATAGATATAGCTAGTGTTCAGAAGTATTTAGCACCAAAACTGGACACCCTTAGAAAATGTTCCCCCCTTAACAAATTTATTTCTTTGACATTTGGATCTAGATTGAATCAAGAATCTTATCTTCCAGAAGTTCTCTTTCCACAACTTTATATCTAAAATGACAGCCTGATTTCACTCTCTATTGACTGAAATATATTCACAGCTCCAGGTCACCAGTTTCAAGTAGGTTAAAAAATTCTGAGATGAGTTGCCTGTTTACAAAGTCCTCTTGTGATACAAATTTCTCAGATGTTTCACCATTCTTTGGAAAACAGCAATTGCAGGCTTCTGCATTGTGTCATAACTTGTGCTCTCAGGTTGGCACAAATGTATAATGTTAAAAATAACCACTGCTTCTGGCTGTGAAAGAGTGAGATGCATAGATACATTCCACTTATTTCAGCAGTAAGCAACATATGGTTCTCCAGATGTTCTTGAATTCCAACTTCCCTCAGTTCTAGTCAGTATCACAAATGGTGAAAAATAATAGGAGGGGCTGTTCAACAACATCCAGAACACCACTTGCTTCCTATCCCTGACTTGTTTCTTTGTCCATCATAAAATCTGTGACATTCAGCAATAGATACCCCAACTTTATTTGGACTCTCATCCACAATGTTCCCAAGATTCTGAATAATGTCAGCTTCAGGTTCTAGGAGACATTGATCAAGATGTTTTCAGTAGGCCCTCTTTCTATGTAAGTTTGCCTTTTCCTTTCTATTTGTACTACCCAGACCTGGTTCTATCATTAGGCAGAGGGAAGCACCTACATCAAGCAGCAACTTGCTAATGTTATTCTTGTAGTTTTACTTCTGGGTATGGAGGAAGGCACTTGTGGGAATTTCTGTGTAGTGGGTCAAAATAATTTGGTTGCTTTTACCTTGGCTTGGGTGACATCATTTGATGCTCTGTTTTGGGCACTAAAATATCTTGGGCCAACTCAAACACTGCTTGTTTACCCATATTTTCTGATTTGGGGCCTAACCTGTATTCAAGAAGAATGTAAGAGCAGAATACTCCAGAGGCACTCTTGTTACAGACTATGAGGAACAACTGAGGGAGTCTATGAGGAACAACTGAGGGAGAAGAGAAGACTGAGTGGTGATATGACAGCTATCCTTAAATATGCAAAGCACTATTTGATGATGGAGCAAGCTTGTTTTCTGCTGCTCTAGAAGGTAAGACCCAAAGATTCACATTACAAGGAAAAAAACATTCAAATTAAACAACAAGAAGAGCTTCTTGATATGTTCAACAATACAGTAAGTTCCATCAAAAAGTGTTGAGCTTTCCTTTGTTGGAGACTTTTAAGCAGAGGCTACATAGCCATCTGTCGGGAGTGCTTTAGTAGCAGATCTGCATTGAACTAGATAGCCCTTGGATCACTTCCAACATAAAGTCTATGATTTTATGACTCCATGATTCTTCCAGTTCTATGGATAGAACCCTGTTGGTATATTATAAGTGTGCGAATTCCCCCGTGGAAGAAGATATTGTTGTCTTCATCTAGTTCAAGATTGTGGAAGTGGAGTAACATATGCACATGCATATACATTTGTGTGTTTGGCTACACATCTGGGGATGAATTCAGTTGTGTAAATTTGCCATTATGTGAAAGGACTGTACAGCACAGTCAATGTGTAAGTTCAAATGTGAATAGTTACACAATCCCAATGTACAGTTTCAGGCTATTATTCCTTTGCTCCTTCTCTTTCATCCATTTTGGTCAATTACTTATTTTGTTTTTAAACAGTTTATGCCAGATACTTTGCATAACCTTTATAGAAAATAGCATTTTCTAAATTAGATCTAAGCAGCACTTTGTGCCTGGCTGGAAGAGGCAAAATGAAACAACAACAAAAATCACATATTTGGGAGTTGAGCCAAAGCACTCTTTGGATCAAAAGACAAAATGAAACAACAACAACAACAACAAAAATCACATATTTGGGAGTTGAGCCAAAGCACTCCTTGGATCAAAAGGCAAAATGAAACAACAACAACAACAACAACAACAACAACAACAACAATAAAAATCACGTATTTGGAAGTTGAGCCAAAGCACTCCTTGGATCAACTACATTTAGATCTCCTCCTGAACAGTTATTTGCCTCTCCCCCTCACACCAATGCATTAAGATCATCATAAATTACCTAACTCTATGAATTTGGTGGTTAGGTTTCATAAAGTTCAGACATTCTCAGTGCGTCTGTCTGTCTGTCTATCTACACGTACACACACATCTTTTGAAATATCATTTTTAGATCCTAAACATACTGCAGAACTAATCCAGTTTGAGACCACTTTAACTACCCTGGCTCAATGCTATCTAATTCTGGAAACTGTAATTTTATGAGACATTTAGCTTTCTCTTTCAGATTGGTGCTACAACTAGCTACAATTCCCAGGATTCCCTAGTGTAACCAGGACAATTAATTAATAAGATGTGTCATGCAACTGGGATCATATCTCTATGTTTACAGAGGTGCACAGATTCAGCCAAAATTAGAAAGCTGATATGTGTCAAATCATGGCTGAAGAAATAAGTGATAGAAGGAGCAGATGAGAGATGGTTTGGGCTCTGGGGAGGGGGACCACCTCACCCCAAAATTCCATAGGATATTGCCATGGCAGTTAAGAAAGAATCATAGCGCTATAATTGTGATAGTATGAAATGGGCATGAGTGCATTCAAAGCACTTTTGAGCCACAAATGCTACAATTGGCTGTTAGGAAAGCAAAACCACCATGTTCTGGTTAATACAGAAAGATACAAGTTCAGTTATATAACTAAATACCCTAAAGACACCAGATCCTGCCTAATCTCAGAAGCTAAGCAGGATCAGTTACTACTTGGATGGGAGACTGCCAAAGAACACCAGGTGCTGTGGGCTAGACGAACACAAGATGAAGGAACTGGCAAAACCACCTTGCCACTATTCCTTGACTGAGGACATTATCAGACAAGGGAAATTGGAAGTATAATCCAATGGCAATCCGAACGCAATTATGGGGTTTAATGTTATTGCGTGAGAGGTGATCACACGCAATTTCAGGCAATGGCAAGCTATTTTCGAGTAATGGGAAGTCAGTTCGAACGCAATTCGAATTCACATAAATTCGCTGAACTAGTGAATTCACGTGAATGCGTTCTGGCCCCACTTTCTTTTCATTTGAAATTAAGAGAAATTCTTCTATTTTTGTTCTGTTAATCGCACTAGCTTTTTTTTTTATAAATAAGCCTCTAAACACCGCCTTGCTCGCATACCAAATAAATTTCACTTTCACATCCGGTGTATTGTTTTCTTGAAAAAAGAATTTGATCTCTTTCCTCAACTTTTCTAAAAATTCTTTATTTTCTAAAAGATTATTTTGAAGTCTCCAGGGTGTATTACCTTTAAACCCTTCCAATAGTGTTAGTTCTATCAATTTATGACCTGAGAAGGTTTTAGAATCTATTTTCATTCTATTAACTTTAGTTGCCAACTCCTTAGAAGCCAAAAAAAAAAAATATCCTTGACCAGGATTTGTGGGGTTCCGAAAAGAAGGTGAAGCCTGGTTTGTTGTCATATTTGTAGAACCAAATATCCACTAACTCATGTTCCTGTATTAGTTCTATGCAAGTTTCCCCATAGCTTTCCTAATTCTCTTTGTTGCCTTTCTATCTCTCTTAAGGTTAATAACCCCATTGAAATCTCCAACCACTAGTAAGTTCCCCTTGTTGTTTAACATCAATTCTTCGTTCAGTTTTTGAAAGAAAGGTTCTCTTTTTCCCCCTAGGACCATATATATTAAATAAAACCAGATTTGTCCCTCCCAGCTCAATTTCTGCTATCATATATCTACCTTCAGGGACCTTTGTTATTTTTTTAACTGCATATTTTTTATTTACAAAAATAGTTAATCCTCTCTTTCACTTTCTTATACATGCATCAAAACATTGACCCAGTTTTGGATTTCTCAAATATTTTTGGTCTCCTATTCTGATCTTTGTTTTCTGTAGACAAATTATGTCATATCATCTTTTTTCTAGCAAGTGGAAAATTTGTTTTCTCTTTTTTTCTAAATTAATTCCCCCCACATTCCAAGACGTAACCTTTATCATTGTTGGGTAATATGCACTTTACAGTTTTAAATTCTACAATATTTTTCACTTTTTAAATAACAAATGATACTTACTACTCTAATTTCAATTAAATAAAGGAAAAGTTATTACCCAAATTAGAAGTGAAGCAGCAAGAATCTTATTTTGAACCTGAGGTTATTCTGTATTGTCGAGATCAGTTCTTATTTCATTGTCTTCTCTTTCTTCATATTCATCGCTGTTTATCTCCAGAGGATTCAGCTCCTTCTCTCTCCTTTCCCTCCCACTGTTTTCCTTCTGGTTATTGGGGTTTGAAGTCTTCAAGATCTTTGATTCTTCCTCTTTATTTTTCTTCTCTTTTTCTCCTCCTTTCTCTTGAAGTTCAAATTTTCTAGAAAAGTCTTTAACCTTTTCAATAGAGATAATTTTAAATCTCTTCTGGTTGAGTGTATGAATGAATGAATGAAATTTTATTTCTATACCGCTATTCCTTGCAGATCACAGCAGTTTACAACATCTCCATCAAAAAACAATGTAAACAACCCATATCCCAACAATACAAAAAACCCACCCGTAGCAAATTAAAAAACAATATAGAGTAATCTAAAAACATTCCATACAATCATTCATAATCTAAAACCAATTAAAACCGTACAACAAAGATAGCTGGATCGAAAATATGCAACAAGGGAGAGACATGATGGTATTAAGTCACATGAGAGAAGGCTTGACGGAAAAGAAAGGTCTTCAAATTTTTCCTAAAGAGGTCTAGATAGGTTGCTGAGCGGAGCTCGTTGGGCAAAGAGTTCCAGGTCTGAGGGGCCATGATGGAGAAGGCCCTTTGAGAAGAAGACACATACCTTATCTTAGGAACTCTTAAAAGATGTTTTCTGCCCAATCTGAGAGTGCGGGGCGGACTGTATGGGGAGAGGTGGTCCTCCAAGTACCCTGAGCCCAAGCCATTTAGAGCTTTATAGGTAATAACCAACACCTTGTATTGCGCCTGGAAGCAAATGGGCAGCCAATGTAGATCTTGTAAGACAGGTGTTATGTGGCTGGTCCTGGAACATCCAGTGACCAACCTCGCTGCCATGTTCTGAACTAATTGAAGCTTCCGGGTTGTAAAGTGTAAAGATTATTCCTTCTACATTTCCCCACCTATAGTTGATATTGGTTTTTTGTAGCAAAAAGGTTAGGATTTTATATTGTTGTCTCTGTTTGAGGATATGAATGGGAAGATCTTTGTAAATGTCGACTTCAACATCTCAATAGTCAACAGGTCGCTGTAATTCTTAAGAATGACTTTTTCCTTGATTCTCGTGTTGCTGAAACAAATTGCAATATTTCTTGGGAGTCCTTTTTCCTTTGCAACCCTAGAGTTTATTCTGAAAAGTTTATTGATTTGTACATCTATCAAGTCTTCTGGTATTGCAAGATAATCCGCTAGCGCTGGTATTATCCTCGCCTCTAAATTTTCTTCCTCCTGTTCTGGAACTCCTCTAATTTTAATCGCCTTCTCTCTGTATCTTTTTTCTTGGTTCAATAGAATTGAGTCCTCTCTTTTCTGAAATTTCTCTAAGTTTTCAAGTTTGTTTTCCAGTTCTGTTGTTTTAGTTGCTGTTTCCTCAACTTCTTCTTTAACCTTAGAAATACCTTTATTCAGCGCATCTTTTTTTTTTTTTGGAAGACCATTAATTTCCTCCTGTATATCTTTCCTGATCTCATCTCTCAGGCTTTTTTGTTCCTCCCTTATTTTGAAAATTTTCTTAAATTCTCTAAGTTCTGCTAGTATTAATGCATTTAGGTCAGTTTGTTTATTTGTCCAATATGTCGCTCCCAAGGAGCCTCTTCTTTGTGTTTGTTGATTCTGTTGTGACCAGCTCATATTTATTTTTCTGTTTCTGGTGTTTCTAGTGTTCATTTGAAAGAAAGCAGGGGGAAAAGGGGAATGGAGAGGAATTGGTAATGACTAATCGCTACGAGTAAGCCTGAGAGGCTGATTAGCTCATAAGTCCAAATTGATTCCACCTGTGAACAGACCTTTGTTTAATTATGACCCCAAGGGATTTTCAAAAAGGTATTTTGAGCCAAATATACAGTAGTTGCTTGGGATAAAATTTCCCCCTTAGCAGTGTAAATAAGTAACAAAAAGATGAAAGTAGTGTCTACAGTCTGTATCTTCAAAGAAAGTAAAACAAACCAATATTCGCAGACTCCTCCGTTTATTTATTTCCAATCCTTGTAGTCAGAGATTGAAAGATGTCTTGGTGCTCTTAAAACTCTTTTCCAATCCTTCGCTCTCAGTTGGCATAAGCCAAATATTTCCCCCCTCCTTAGATGATACCATGAATAAAGGAGGAGGAGGAGGGTTGGCGCCCTGCAGGGCTGATTCCCCCCGGACTTACAAGCTGCTGAAATGGCTGCTTTTTGGCTCCTCCAGAGCCTTCATTTGTCCTTTCTTCCTTAGTAGAAGAGGGTCGCGTCAGGTTCTCGGAGCACCTGACAAGCCCACAGACCCAAGCCTCCCCCGGCTTGGATTTTCCCCATGCTCTTCTGTAAAGATTACAAACTGAGAGTGAACGGTCTCGGCATGGCTGAATTAGGAGGAGCAGAGCAAATGCTCTCACCTCCTTGCACCTCAGCGTTGCAACCGGAACCTGAATTATTTAATGAAATCCTTTTCAGACAAAGCTCAAGCTGTGTGAACTACTAAACAAAAAATACTAAACAATATATGTTAGAAAAACTCTTTGTAATGGGTGATGTCTCGTGCTGCCGGTGGTTTGAACCAACTGGAACAGATGCAGTCTTCTCTGCTACTCAGGAACAAAGTAACTTCAACACAGATTTATCACTCAAATGAGGGTTTATTGACTTTGTTGCTATTTATACATTCACAGCAGTCTACTACACAACTATTCTCTTTCAGAGTCCATGCTAGAAAAAACTTGAATATGACATCAGTCTTTGTTCTCACACAAGATCAACTTTCCCACCAAGTGGACACACCTCTTTCCCATGAAGTCACGATACTACACAAGAGCATAACAATAATACATTTTGTTTATATTATGTCTCAGCAAATGTCCTTGAAGACTTGTTCTTCCAGGCCTAGACTTTCTGGCCTGCAACAGGAACCATTTTAAACCTTAGTTAACCTTTGACACATCTGAACATTTTCAATACAAATTAGAAATATATTTTAACAATATAAATGCATACTTTAATTATATTCTCAGATGATTAGGATAACTGTAGATGAGTGACATGTTCAACTCTCTGGTCCCAGACTTGAAATAATAAAATGTTTTCAGTGAATCATAACATCATGTCTAAATTGCTAATGCAACCCAAGTAAAGTGCGTGTAAAGTTGCAATCCTTCCTGGGAGAAAGTCCTAGAGAAGTCAATGGGACTCATTCTCAGCATAGGATTGCATAGTATCATTGCAAGCCTAAGTGTATTTACTTCAAAGTAAGTCCCATTGAACATAGTGGGAGTATGGACACCCAAACAGTGGCTTGCTACTATAGGCTTGAGTGTAATATTTGAGACCGCCCATGAATCGAGACCAGGATTATAATAAAAGTCAAGGCCTTAGGCACCCAACCTGCCAACAGGGGGAAGAGCTAAGCTATTTAAGCTGTCTTGCCCTCTCATCAGCCTCTTTTGCGAGATTGCATCCTGACCTCCCACCCTCAGGCTAATATGGAGATGTTTGGTCAGGTAGGAATTTTCTCCCCCTTTCCCCAGGTTTTTTGCCTACCCCATACTGTTTCTAGGGATGGGTAAGTGGCTTCGGGCAGGATGTTTAATAGATTTCCCCTGGCCTAAATGGGGGTGGGGGAACAATCAGAGTGCACCTAGGCACCCCACTGAGGTGAAAGATCTTGATCGGGGCAGCCTTTGCGTATCAAGGGCCATGGAGGCTGCTTGTGAAACAGCCTTTGGGGAAGATATGGGGAGTTTGGCCTCTCTTACAAACTCGAGGGAGTTTGGGAGAGTGTGCCTCAGATCTACCTCCCTATGACTGGCTGAGGATACAATCCGAGGATTCGGTTGCCCTCCGAGTCTGGTGTTTTCGCCCTATGGGAAGGCTGAAGAAGTAGTCTAGGTAAAGACACCTGGCTTCAGCTGAACCTGCATCAGGATTTCACCCTCAGGTGAAGTCTCGAAAGTTTACAGTTATCAGTTGGGGCTTAGATAGGTTTTAGGTCTAATAAAGGCCCATTTATTTACATCCAGTTTACGTGTCTGGCCTCTTTATTTCATGGTGGGGGAACAAAATGCTGAGGAAAGTTGATCTGACTGTGCTCAACTTCTATATTTTAGAAATTTTAATACATTATACTTCACTTTGGTGGCGATTGGATATCCCAGTTCAAAGTTTGCTGTATGTTGTAATGTGTGCATGGAACTGCATGTTGTTTCTCTTTTCCTATGAATGGAAGAGAAGCACTACATCTGCATTATTGTGGATTTGTACATAGTTCTTTTCTTTCCATTTGCAAATTGCATCTTTCAGGGCTCCAATGAAATTGTAGAATCGGGATGGCAAAATAATTACTTATTTTATTTCTGACCTAAATTATTTCTCCTTATTCTTCCTAATGGAAGATTAATTAAAATTGAATGTTGGTGTTGGGTTCATTTTCATATGTTATTGCTGAAAAAATAAAACCACTCTGTTTTGGATTGATCTTGAATCAAGTATGTAACGCTATTGACAGTGCAAGAAAGGCTTTAATTAAGAATTAAAAATGAGGAGATACTGTGCATTTACTTGCTGTCACCGAGGATTTAGCAATTCATAGAAATGGTTTTCAAGGCAGTAACTGTCAGTGCAACTGCTGGGGTCCAACAACCACTGTCAGCAACTCAAACGAGTCCTGTGGTTAAATGAGACCTTTTGAGCAGAGCTAGCAATTTTAGAAGCTGAAGCATGGCTCCAAAAGCAGTTGGGATAACAGCAACTGGATGTCTTCCAGGAACTGAAGCAATGCAGGAACCTCCGGGGACACTCAGCAAAGCGATGCAAGACTTCTACTGATAAACCACCAGAGAAGCAAAGTCTCTCGAAGTGCTCTTTATTCATAGTGCTATAATACAAATACAGATCTCCAAAACTCCAAACCATACCAAACCAACTCCTACTACAAACCCACAAGCTATCACTTGCAACCCCTGGGTTTATATAGACTCCTGACCATATGGTCTCCCAAACCCAGTGAGTTCCTGTGTGTAACCATGACAAGTGTCCCCTGTGCAATCCAGACACATGGTTTCATCATCCATGGCTACGTGCACCTAGACACTAAAGTGTCCTTGAGCCAATGAGCACCAGCTGTGCTGATCAACCTTGTCCTTCTGCTGAAATGCTCATGGTCAAACACACACACATTAAGCATTTCCCTGTGTGCTGTGTTTTAACCCTTCAAATCCCTGACAGTAACAATATGACATATGGATAGATAGAAGTTTCTGCCATTGCCCTAAAATAACCCAAATCCAATTGCCATTGTATAGGTCAAAAGATTCTGTATTAAATCATTCATATTATTTTTGGATAGAATAACTTAAATGTTATTCAGGATGTGAAGCAAACAAAATCCTTTTCAGTTATAGTGTCCTGCTACATTGGGAGCCAATGTTTTCACAACACACACAAAGACACTGGATGTTAATCAAAACACATTCTATAATGAAAAGCTGCCACAGAAAGTGGCCATATTGAGTGGCAAATCAGCAGGTGGGAAGAGGGCACATAACCCCTTTGTTTTGTGCCATTTTGTTTTCATTCCAAACTCAGGGGCTGTACAGACAGAGGCTGAATGCCATCCTTTTTTGTCCCGGATGTAGACCACAGCAACCAGATGCCGCAGCCTCCAGAAGGAGCAAAAAGAAGCTGCAAAAAGTAGCTTTTTCTTGCTCCCTGGGTGTCATAGCCGCGGCAGTGCACCATGATTATGCCCCTTCTGCGCTGCACTGGTTGAGCACTGTGGGAGAGGTGCATCATTGTGGCACATGCCATGTAGATTGGCATGTGAAACAATGACACCTTGCCAGCGACATAAAGGCATTGAGCATGGGGGTGCTTAGCCCTCGCCCTGCCCACAGGTGAGCTCTTTTCGTCGGTCTGTACAGGGCCTCAGTCTCTTCTCTCCAGCTGATTCTTTTTTCCATAGGAGAAAAGATCAAGGACTTGGTATGTAGTCAAGCTGGGGTAATGTTGAGTGGAAAGTAGTTAGAGGGGGAAATTTAGCCTGCTCACTCAAGATGACAGCTTCTGGTGGCTGTCTTTCACTTAAACAAGTCAAATGAAAGTAACATTGTACACAACAGCATGCCATGTGTGCTTTGTCCTTAAGGGTAACCACTTGAAGATCATATTACAGAGCATTTTGTGGAAAAGGTAGCTAATTAATCTGTCAGAAGAGACCTTATCTATAATGTAGGTCCACGAAAACTACAGAAATAATTCAGTTTAAGACAGCTTTAACTGCCCTGGTTAAATGATAGGCAATTGTGGGGACTGTAGTTTTGTGAGACATTTAGCCATCTCTATCAGAGAGCTCTGGTGCCACAATAAACTACAGTGGGCCCTTTGTATATGTGGAGGATCCGTTCCACCCCTGCTCCCCCCTCCCTGCTGTATGGCAAAAAACACAGAATCCCAAACCCCGTTTGTTTCAATGCTGTGTGATTCTGCTCACCGGGGCTTGCTGTCCATGTAAGGTTAAAGCCTTGGATGGCAAGTCCGTGTTTGGGGCAGGTGTGCTGTACAATTCCTAGAATTCCCTAACACTGAGCCAGTCTCAAACTGGATTATTTCTGCATTGTGTTTTGGACTAGACTCTCCTTAATGGTCTTATGGGGCTCCCCAATTTAGATGGCAATGTATATTACTTTATTTACTTCAGATTCCATAAGAAGTCCTACTATGTTGGAAGACTTCAGCTCATTCTGCAGAGTGGGGTCTTGAGCTTCTATTCCAAAGTCCTACTGACAGGACCACTGCAAGCTCTCACATACTGAAGAGAAAATCTTATTAATGAGGAATGAGCTTGAAAGACTGTCACATCAGGCTCAGCAGGCTATAAAAATGTATTCAAGAGGATGTCAACCCTAAAGCATGTGTTATTGCTAAAGGAAGTATTAAATTAGGGCACAAGTCAAGTGGTCATTCAATTGCTTCCCTATTAATTTAAGCGAAGAACATCAGACCATGTGAAACAAAAACATGCTCTTGATATGCATGCACATGGCTTTATTGGAAGATACAGCTGATCTTATAAAATTTATTTTATTTATATTACTGCATTTCTCTGAATATGCAGTAGGCTAAAGAACTGCTCAAAATAGCTTTCTGTTCCAGTGTGGGTTGGACTGGCGCCTTTAAAGGTCAATTTAATATTTTATACCCTCAAAAATAAGATGGGGAAATAAATATTTTACAAAGTCAGCTTGAAAAATTGTTCAGATGAAAGCTACATTCAGGGATTCATTTTCTAATATTTCATTTTTGCTTCTCTCAAAATGAAAAAAGAGTGACATTGATTAAGAAATCTGTTTGTTTGTGGTTTTTTTTTTTTTTTTTTTTTTTTTTTTGAAAAAAGCACAATCAAAGTGTATTTGATTATGTGTTTTGTTTGGTAAATTAGTTTCCCAAATGAGCTACCAACAAGATTGTGGAGTACATTGGCTGATTTCGGTGATTGAATGTTCACTTACCTTAGACACTACAAATTCATTAACAGGAAACCCAAGCAGCCTGACCTATCTCAAACAGCAGAAGACAGCCTTTAATTAAAAAAAAAAAAGGGTAGAGACATGATAAATACATTTCAAAAACAAATGCCAGGTTTCCCTGGAACACAGAAATGGATTCAATGCTTAAGGAGGGAAATTGTGCTAGTTTCACATGTTGGGGCATGTAAAATCAGGATTTAACATGCAACATGCAGAAGACATACACAGAAGGCATAACAGGAATGCCACTGGAAGGTCTCTGCTATGAAGCTCTGTGCAGGCTGCAAAGAAAAATTCCTCCCATGTAGAAGCTGCTGTCCGGATAAAGAACTGCTGGTCTGCTGAGTACTCACAAAGAGGATTTTAATCTTGGTTCCAATATGTACAATCGATATCAAAGTGCTTTGCCAGACTCCTATTTACAACCATCACTACATCACCACACTGAGCATTCAGCTCAAACTCTTATATACAGTTCCCCTCCTCAGGTTCTGAGTCCTTCCTATTCGTTTCCTGACAACTGTGACTCTGCAGAATTGAAGCCTGCTGGTTTCATCTCCTGCCCCTCTGTCATCAGCTTCCTGTGACTCAGAATTCTCCAAATGTTGAGTTATCATGTGTGCCATCTGAACTCAGGTTACCTTGTCACTTTTTAGACCAGGGGTCGGCAACGTATGGCCCGTGGGCCGGATCCGGCCCGGCGAGGCCTTAGGACCGGCCCCAGCCCAGTCCTGCCACTGATTGCCGCCCCTGCCACAGCTTCTGCACCACTCCGGGTGCCATTTTGAGTTTGGCCCCCCAGTTGTCTGAGGGACAGCAACCTGGCCCCCAGCTCAAAAAGGTTGCCTACCCCTGTTTTAGACCATAGTCACATCTCTGACATTTTCTACCCAAAGTGCCATTTTCTACCCCTCTATTGTCACTCTTCTCACATAGAATCATAGAGTTGGAAGAGACCACAAGAGCCATCCAGTACAGCCCCCTGCCATGCAGGAACTCTCAGTCAAAGCATACCTGACAGATTACCATCCAGATGACCCTTCACCATTTCAGTTGCCCTCCTTTGGACACGCTCCAGTTTCTCAATGTCCTCTTTTAATTGTGGTGCCAGAACTGGACACAGTATCCCAGGTGGGGCCTGACCAAAGTAGAATAGAGTGGCAATATTACTTCCTTTGATTTAGACACTATACTTCTTTTGATGCAGCCTAGAATAGTATTGGCCTTTTTAGCTGCCGCATCACACTGTTGATTCATGCTCAACTTGTGGTCTACTAGGACTCTTAGATCCCTTTCGCATGTAGTCTCATTCAGCCAGATGTCCCCCATCCTATAGCTATGCATTTTGTTTTTCTGCCCTAAGTGCAGTACCTTACATTTCTCCATATTGAATTTCATTTTGTTAGCTTTGGCCCAGCTCTCTAGTCTGTTCAGTTCATTTTGAATTTTAATCCTGTCCTCTGGGGTATTAGCTATTCCTCCTAATTTGGTGTCATCTGCAAATTTGATAAGTATACCCCCAATTCTGTCATCCAAGTAACTGATAAAGGTGTTGAATAGCACTGGCCCCAGGACAGACCCCTGTGGGACCCCACTGGTCACTTCTCTCCAGGATGAAAAGGAGCCATTGTTGAGCACCCTTTGGGTTCAGCCAGTCAACCAATTACAAATCTATGTAAAAATTACTTTGTCTAGCCCACATTTTACCAGCTTGTTTGCAAGAATGTCATGGGGAACCTTGCCAAATGTCTGAAATCAAGCTGTCAATTTTACCATAGAGAAGGATGGCCTGAAGAGAAGTTCTGTCATGTGCAGAGGAGGTTCTGCTCTTTAGAGGAGAGATTATCAGTGGAGAGGGACAAGGTTAGCACATCCCCTTTCCTTTTGTGCACTGTTCATGTATTTGCTCAATAGGTGATGCACTTTTGAATAAGCTCTTTCAAAAGAAAACATTGCTTTATTCGCCTTTGTGTTTTGAGAGACTATTTGGAAAGAGAACTAACAATGGCCAGTTAACATTTATAACTTGATCAGTAATTGATTTTTTTAAAAAATAATTAAAAAATAAGCAACAGTACTAATGTTATGGAGTGGTCTGGAGAGGCAGGATTTGCTCAAGGCATTTTGCTACCTATGAAGAACCAGGTCCCGTTTCATACACATGAGTTGTCTAGACTGGCATCTGAAATTCCTGAAGTGCTGGCAATAAGATGAGATCTTGTACTTCAAAGCTAGTGTGCGGTTGAGGGAAAGCAGACTGCCAACCAATTCTAGGTGCTGTTGGCTATATTTCAGAGTAAAGTACCAGCAAACCACCTCTGAGTATTATTGCCTAAGAAAACACTATAAAATTCATGGGATCTCCATAAGTCAATAGGTGAATTTGAAGGTATGTACATACACATACATAGAAGCACATACCATATATCCTTGACTATAAGTCGATCTCATGTATAAGTCAAGGGCAGGTTTTGAGGTCAAAATTATGGATTTTGATATGCCCCATGGATAGGTTGAGAGTAAAATTTATGGACATGTAACAAAGAATTCAAAGGATGATCTAAAGAAAAACAATGCCAAAGAACTTATATATTTCCAGCAGGCATAACTATTTGTGCACATACTAAAGGCTGGTTGGATAAAAGAATAAAGAGGGGATCACTGCTATCAGGACAGATTGTGCACTTGCCTTTCACCAGGGGATGGTTTCTTTTTTTTAACATAAGAGTTAAATTACAGTACTTGCATTGGCCCATGGATAAGTTGAGACAGGTTTTTAAAATCAATTTTTGACAAAAAAAATTTAGACATGCAGTCTGCCCACATCATACACAGGTGTGCTTTATGCGGGGAGAAGGGGCAGCGTGTCCCATAGGGAACAATGGGGCATGCACCACACTGCCACATGCACAAGCCCCATTCATTTAAATGGGGCTCAAGCATAGGTGGAATTCGCTTTATGTGAGGGAGTCCGGAACAGACTCCACCCATAAAGTAAGAGCGCACTGTATATAGGTATAAATTTAACTTTTGACTTATCCATGGATTATATCAAAATCCATAATTTTGACCCCAAAACCTGCCCTCAATTTATACATGAGATATGAATTTTACTGCACATATAGAATTCATTCCATTTTACTGCTGAGGAATATGTGAGGCATAGTGATTTTCCTGAGATGAGTCAATTCAAGGAACACAGCAGGATTTTTAAGGGCCAATAATAGTTCCTGAGTCTCAAAAAAAGAGACTGTGGGAGGTTACAGACCACCATAAGGGACGTCCTTAGGACGTCCCATTTTGAAAAAGGGGCATCTCTTCCAGACGCCCCTTACCCTGTTACAGACAGAGTCCGTAACAAATGGCGGCAGCCATTCCACACAGCCGCCGCCATTTTGACGTAACAGACGCTCTGCATCCGCACGTCGCGGCCCGGAAGTGACGCTGCGAGTGCGCGCTTTGGCACTTGCGGCGTCTCTTCCGGGTTGCCGGAAGGAGCGTGATTTTCATGCTCCTTCTTTGCAGTGCGGAGCAGTCACGCGGTTTGGCTGCTGAGACTCCTCCGTGCTGCAATCAGCAGCAGCCCGAAACCGCCCCTTTTGGGCGGTCTGTAACGGGCCCCCCTTTCCTCAAGCAACTGATCTCTACCTAAATGGATAGAATTAAGGAGCAGGGCTTATAGACTAAGTAAACTCCAAATAGCTTGAAATAGCTATCAGGCTTCATTGAGAGGCAGCTTTTTCTCTATTCATCTGCCATTCCTAGCATCCAAAGGGAAGAGGTGGTGGAGCTGGGCAGATGGGAGGACAAGAAATTGGGAAGTTCACTATGAAGGAGGGATTGGTCCTACTTGATAATATCATTGGAAATATGATACTCATTCTAGACTGTGCCATGCATTGCTTACATGAAGGGAATCCATGCATAATAAAATATCTATATGGTCATATCCTTGGCCTCAGCTCAAATATCACATAGCTTTTTGTATGCATTTTCTCTTCACAGAATCCATTCCAAAATTTGCAGAAGTGTAAATTTTGAAAGATAACTGGATTTTCACTTTTTATATTGGTTTTAAACTACAAAATTGTGTTCACATTAAAAAGTGCTGAAGAGATTTCTCTACTGACCTGTGGATGATGAAGGGCCAGGGAAAGCAATGTGATGTCAGGGACAGGACAGCTATGCAGCCATTCTGAACTTTTGCACATGTGGACTGCCTTCCTGCACATAACATGTGAAGAGAGCTGCTGAGATTGACCAAGTTTGAACAGTACAAAAGAAAAGCCACTGTAATAGACAAAAAGAAGGAAGCAGAGGGAAGAAAGCAAATGTGGCAGCATCTTTAAGACTAACTGGTTTTTTTTTTAAGCATGAGCTTTCATGGATATCAGTCCACATTTTCAGATGCAGAACAAAATGTTCAAGGACTGTGATCTCTAAATCCCACACTGTATGTCAAGAGAAGTTGGAATGTTCTGCAACTGGTTTTTCAGTATTGCCATTTCTAATGTTAAATTTGTGTTTATTTATTTTCTTGCATAGAGGCTGTCCTGTTTATCCAGGAAGGGCATGTACTCAATGCCCTTCTACATGTGTCAAAGTAGAAGGGCATTGCTGGCATAGGATAGCATGTATAACATTGAAGGAAGAACAACTAAATTCACGTCGGATGTTGTGAGTGGTATTATTGGTCCCTGTAATATTGTCCCAGAGTAGATGTGGGAAAAGAGTTAGCATCCGTGTTTTTGGCAGGGTCTCCCTGTATGTATACCTGTATCCATGTTATGTACAGTGGGCCCTCCCCTTACGCGGGGATCCGTTCCGGATCTCGCCACGTAAGGCAAATTCCACCTATGCTCAAGCCCCATTGTAAACAATGGGGCTCGTGCACGGTGGCATGGCGGCGTGGCGGCACGCGGGGCGCAATGGGTGCACGCACCCATGCAATTGAATGGGACGCCCCGCCTCTTCAGTTCTAGCGTGCCCCGCGGCTTAAGCGTGTATGCTCAAGCCGTGTAAAGCGTGCCCGCGTATGGCGTGGGCGCGCTGTATTCTGTTTTAAACAAGTAGTTGTTTAAGATTTGGAGGCTGACTATAGACCAATAAAGGTCTATGTTCCAGAGCTTGTGAGAGGGCTGCATTGTTCTTCATAATTAGTTGTGATTCACTGAGGACGTGTTTGATTGTTCTCAGCTGAGGACTGTAGGTAACCACTAGCGGTGTTCTGTCATTTTGTGTTTTTGGTCTGTCTTGTAGTAAATTGCTCCTGGGCACTAATCTTGCCTTGTTGATTTGTTTCTTCACCTCCTTAGGTGGGTATTATAGTTTGAGAATTGCCTCTTGTAAATGCAAGAGTTGTGTGCCTATGTCTTGTGGGTCTGAGCAGATGGAATTGTATTGGAGAGCTTTGCTGTAAACACTAGATTTGGTAGTGTGTTCTGGGTGGAAACTGGAAAATGCAAGTATGTGTAATGATCAGCGGGCTTTGATAAAGCATGGTGGTTAGAAGTATATTGTCCAATTACACAGTGGTGTCAAGAAAGTGAATTTGTTGTGTGGTTATTCCAGGTTCACGTTGTCTTGCTCAGGCAATAGACAAGATTTTCATCTTAAAGTTAATTCATGGCACAAAAGAAAATGAAACATGTCTCATATTAAAACATCTAGCAGTGAATAACTTTGGGCTTGTCAACATTACCTGTGTACCCTTATTTTCTCCCAGGCTGGCTGCATGCTGTTTATGCTACACAGCCCAAAAACTCTGGGTGTACCAGATGCTTCTCCAATTCCTCTGGTCTCCACCAGCCACTGACTATTCTAACCTCTGCAGCAACTAAAAGAAGACATACCTAAGCTTGACTTCTGCTTGCAAATATCACTAACAGGATGCCAGCCAGTGTCAGGAAGTGTAGCAGATAATTTGGTTTTCCTAGCAATTTCTTAGCAATGTGACTGAATACAGTACTGACAATCTGAAAACACACACACACGGAGAGAGAGGGGGGGGGGGAAGGAAAGTATATTATCACTCTTTCAATTCATAGGAAATAATGGCAGTTTACAGACCGCCCCTTTGGGGTGGCCTGTACCCACCCTTTTCCCCAACGGATTGGGGCCTCAGCTGTCACAGCGGCAGCCCTGAGGCCCCAATCCACTGCTTTTCCATGTGCAGGAAGCGGCAAAAGGCTCCTTCTTGTGGCCTGGAAAGGGGTGTCCTTGGGGCTTCAAGTCCCAAGGACATCCTGACAGCGGCGGGGAAAAGGAGAAAGGGGGCGCTTGGCCCCTTTCTCCTTTGTGTTGCTGGTGCAGCCGTGTAAAGGCTGCGCCAGCAACATAAATGAAGGAAGGAGCTCCGTTTCAGAGCTCCTTCCTGTGCAATGGAAAGGGTGCCACAGGTGCCCTTCTGCGGCGCCAGGACATCATGTCTGCACCACTCTGTTTGGAGGCGGCGCAGTCATGACGTACTAATGGCGGCACCCATGTAGAATGGGTGCCACCATTTTGTACGTACTGTGTACATACTAGGGTTCGGGGCATCTGAAAGAGATGCCCTGGGCAACCCTAGTACCTATGGAGTACGTACTAGGGTACCCTTCTGGAAAGAGCCAAAGTTATGTCAGATGCATACAAAATGTACAGTTTTATACATGGGATGTATGGGATTAAAATCATGGGTAACTCATGAACTGAGGGTGATACATCCCCTCCTAATTAGTCCATGAGCTTCCACAGGCTGAATTTCATACTCTCCATTCTAAGTAACTGAATTTATCTCTTGAATTGTTTCTAGTAGTCTAGGCAAATGAGACTTGCATATTATCTGGAATGTTTTTACATTGATCAAACACCTGGGCCTTTCTTGAGCACTAGGAATAAAGATGAATGACACATTTAAAATGATTCCTGGCAGGAAAGTGGAAAACAACATGCCAGCAGGAGTCATAAGAGCCAAAAATTCTTCAGTCTGGGGAAAGCAATCAGTGCACTGAAGGTAAGCCTTCCACAAGCTCAAGCAGCACTACAGTGCTGCAAAAGGCCTACACATGTTGTGTATAACACCAGGTAAGGACATGGGGACTGGGGGATGGAGGCAAGAGCTCTTGTGTGAATGGTAGCAACCATTGCAGGTGCTGGTCATAATTTTCCACCAAATGATTCCCCCCCCTTCTCTCTCTCTCACACACACACACAGAGGGGTGCCTGGCTGTGGACTAGGGTTGCAATATTATTCAGTTGGCTGGCTATTTCCCTGGGATTTTTTGCTAGGACTTCCTTCCCCCATGGTCCTTTCCACAATCAATTGACCTAGAAGGTGTCCCTCCCCATCTTTTGCCTGTTGATTGATTTTTCTCTCTTCCTTCCCTGCTACTGTTTCGAAGTTGCACTTAGCTTTTTTGAAATGCCAATAACTAGGAAATAGCTGTACATCTGATGCAAATCCCTTTAGGCATATGAAAATTAGCATGTCTGCAGTAGTTATACTAGCATTTGCCTGTAAAGGACAACCTGGCCATTATGTTGTACATAATATTTGTTTAGGAGGTAGTGCAAGAAATCCACATTGTCTATCGCACTGTCTCATGTGTTCATGTGTTATTTTGCAGTTGTTACTCCCTGTGATATCTCAAGGGCTTCCCTCTTAGACATCATAAGGGCCCAAAGTTTGGTCTCAGGTTTTGTCCTCAGAGAGTGGGAAGCTGCTTGTGAGGCAAAATATGTGTCTCAGACTGTCACGAGGGAGGAGGGAGGGATATTTCTTCCCTGGAGTCACATTTCATTTTAGAATGCACACAGAGTAGGACTGAGAAGGTAAACATCACATTACATTGCCACTTGAACAGTTGTGAACAATTCTCTCATGTCACTTCCCATATGTAGGGGTGTTATTTAAAGAGGAGGGAAACAATTTTCCAACAAAATTCCAGCAAATATTGGAAGCATGTTGAGAAAAATTTTCAAAAATGGAAGATATTTTGTCAATGTAATATATTATGACAAAAATGGTTTTATCTAAATTCTAGGTTAAAGAATGGCAAGTGATACAGTGCTCTGGTGTTCAATAGGTTAGCCCCATTGAGAGAAAATCAAAATTTCTTTTGGATGGACACTGGTAATCTCACTGAAGTCATGAAATACAAGGATGACCCATGCTTGGGATGGACAAAGCCTCTATTGTGTTGGCGATTTAGTATTTTCAAGTGAGTACAAACAATTTTTATCATAAATATTTGAATTGCAGTCTCCATAGACAAAGTACTTTAAAGTGAAAAAGTGAAACTAAGCAACAAGAGAGATGGATAGTAGACTGCTAAAATATGATTAAATTAAGTGGCAATTTGGATTAGAAATGAGAAATAGATTTAGCATCTCCAAATTTAAACAATTAAAAGATCAACATGGAAGCAATATTTCTTAAAAGGAGAAATAAATAATGTCTCTGATGCTGAATTCTAAGCAGAGAGTGATTTATATGATATCATGGCCACCAGTAAAAGCTCCAGAGCTGGACTACATGAAATTGATTCTGTGGTCATTACATACAAGCTTAAATACACAAGATGTCTAACAAGATTTTAGATCTAAATAAAAATGTAACACAAAGTAATGGGAATTTAGAGAGGAAACTGGACTCATTAAGATTAGAGATTATTGTGTAAGTAAATTATTTTAAGGAGCATGCTGAAAAATAATTCAAACAGATCATAATGTCAGTTCAGAATCTCACAATCATTACACATAAAATATGAACATAAGAGCTCTGATAATTAAAAAATAATTGACATTTTACAGCAAAATTTGGAAAAGGCATAGGACAGAATTATCATGAAGGATGTAAAATCAAAATAATGAGAGATTAGACCAACAGCTGATCCAGAACAGCTGTCTGACTCTTCTGACAGTTTTAAGAGCTTTGGGGCAGGAGTATAAGTAGTTCTGGAAGGCTCAATGGGAACATTGAAGCAATACATAGACAAAACTCTGCTCATGTACAGAGGAAAAACCTTCCAAGAGATGTGATAATTCATTTCACACATAAAACATCAGAGATGAAAATTTGAGGGCACACTCTAAGAAAGGGCTTTATATAAATGAAAATGAAATAATTATGTTTAAAGAAATTCCTGGAAAAAATGCTGAAAAAACGCAGAGTATAAATTCTTGGTGGAGGCACTCAGAAAAAAATATATAAGCATTTGCTGCATAATCCTAGAGGGATTGATAACCACTTATGCAGACAAAAATACAAAATATTCTTTGGAGAGCGAGAGCGAGATCTATTCAAAATGCTGAAGGAAAAGGTTTCAGAAGGAGACATTTTAAAAGTTGAAATATTGTTGAGAAGAAGAAATGATAACAATAAAATAAAGTATTTTCATGAAACATGTAAACTTACTGTGAAAATAATTTATGGAATGCAAATGGATTGAATTCATCCTATAAAAGAAAAAAAGAATTTAAAAAAAAACCCTAATGTGGAATTATTTGTTTTCAACAGAAAAAGGGACTATAGGCTTTGGCAGGATACAAATTTGGGTCTAGAATTTGTGACAGCAAAGAACAAAAGAAATGAAGTAATCTTTTACATAAATCAAACCTTACAACTTAAATTGATTTTTGATGGCAAAGTACCTGTGTAATTGTGTCTTTCTTTTCTCTCTCACTCTTTTTTTGTCTTTCTGTCTTTATATTTTCCAAATGTATATTACTTTGTAAATCAATTTGCGGCCCAAGAAGATATAGCCACCCTTAGCAGGGTAGGTAATTTTAAATGGTTGAGCCGATACAAACGGTCCTTTCAAATGCCAACTTATCTAAAAATACAGATCCCAAAACATCTCAGAGAGGCATTCACCCGAACTAGGTTCGACCAACTTGATACCATGGTAAGACTTGGGAGATTCCAGGGTATCCCTTATAATGAACGAACTTGTATTTGTGGTGACAACGAAATTGAGGATCTTGCACACATTTTGTTTAGATGTAACCTGTACCAACAGGAAAGGGACCAATACCTTGACCCCTATATTAAACGAACAATATTCTGGGATACTCACATCAGAATATCATACTTTATGAGTAAACAAGATTCAAAAATATCTATTGCCACAGCTCGGTTCCTTCATAAAGCATCACTGTAGAGATCTAGATATGTGGGGATGATTGGTGTTAACTGTAAGGGTGATAAAGAGATTTGACATATTTGACATATGATGATGGATGTTTAATGTTATTTCTACCTCCCATTTTAATTCTATTTTCCTTCCCATGGTAACTATTTTACACATTACTGTTCGATTATATAAACACTTTTATTCTTACCTGTTTATTTGTATATCGTTCAGTACATATTGTATATTTTTAGATTTGTATAGTCTGTATATAAGCTGTGCATGTTTAGGCTATTCATATATATATATATATAATATTGTGGTTTATTGCACTTAGTGCACTATATTAACATTTTACATATATGTGTGTGGCATTGCTTGTATTACTATGTATACTATGTATTACTAAGTTTTGAGTTTTTTGAAATGGCCCTTGGGCTATTCAATAAACTTGTTTGTTGTTTGTTGTTTGTTGTTTGTAAATCAATGCAATTAAACACACTTAAATTCATAAAACATTAAATATAGACAGCTAACTGTTTCTATCTAAAACTAAAAGATGAGAAATGTAAAATGTTAAAATTTCATAGCTAAGACTAATATTTCTTTGTTAGAAATTTCTCCCTAAAATTTGCCCACAAGTAATAATAACACAGGCACAGAACCTAGTAATCTTATCTATAATTTGAGCATTGGGGTCTCCAAGTAGAAGGGAGAGATAAAATCTTCCTGTTCTTCCTGGACATTTGTATAAAATTGGAGTGTTTCGTCTAAGATGTTTATCTTAGTAAAATGGACAGCACAATAAAACATGATCGATTGACTCTATTTGTAGATTTAAACAAGGTCAAGTAGGCTTGGATGTATGTATGTATACACACACACACACACACACACCTTTAAATCAAGTTGTATGTGCAGAACATTATTATTTTAAAAAAGGACTTTGTTATTTCCTAATCCTGATCTTAACATCTAATACACTCATTGTATTCTCGTTGACGTGGGAAAATACCCTAAAACTCAGTACCTAGTAATTGCATTCAGGCCTTTGAAATGAATATATTTACACACACAGGAACGTGTATATAATCTCTATTATTAAATCTTTCTCTTTTTGTTGTTAAGAAACTAATATATTGTGTATATTCCTTGCAAAGAAATTTCTCTGAATTAACAAAATGAGATGAGAAGAGGTCACAAAGAAGACAAGACTCATCTGCCAGTGTTCAAATATAAACTAATTATAACTCTGGTACTGTATCAGATGTCAGTGTGGCATTGTGGTCTGTGTATTGGTGAGTATTGGATTGTGACTTTGGAGACCAGGGGTTCATTCCCAGCTTGGCCATGAAATCACTGGATGACCTTTGATAAATCACGTGCTCTCAGTCTCAGGGGAAGGCAATGGCAAACTTCCTCTGAACAAATCTTGCCAAGAAAACCTGATGATATGTTCATCTTAGGGTCACCATGAGTCAGAAATGACCTGAGGTCACACAACAATACAAAAAAAAAAAAATCAAATACAATATGTGAGCAGAACCTCTCCCCTCCCCTTTCATATTCAAAATATAAACTAATTTCTCAGTCTATGACACCATCTTTCACTGCAAAGCAACAGATAGTCAGGATGAAAACACTTGAACTCTGCAACATCCTTCATTGTGACTCAGTTGTTGCATGATTTACAAGGAACTGAACAGGTTAGGTAGGTCTCTTTTTGCAACATTCTTTAACTAACTTTGTTCTACATGATGATTATTATTTTAGGTTCTCTGTAAATAAGGGTTACATTGGGAAAGTTTACCCAAAGCTTTGCCTCAGGATAAAGACAGGTGAAAGTCTATAATAGAGAGATGAGCAGACTAAGCAAATCTCTGTTCTGCAACAGCTGTGTACACCTTGCCATTTTACTATTCATGAGGTTCGGTGTCTGATTACAGTGATTGTTTTAAATACATTGTGTGTCATACAAATATGAGATATTCAATTTCTTTGTTTCCATATACAATATTAAAAATATCAGATTGCCACAGAAAGACTTCTGGAATAGTTTTTGTGGGGGTTTTGGGCTATGACGTTTCGCCAGCATCTGTGGGTGGCATCTTCTGAAGATGCCAGCCACAGATGCTGGTGAAACATCAGGAAGAAAATCTCCTAGAACATGGCCACATAGCCCGAAAAACCCACAAAAAACTATGGATGCCGGCCATGAAAGCCTTCAACTTCTGGTTAAAGTATTCCAGAATATAATACTTGATATTCATTGATCACATGTGTCCTGAATTGCTTACATTTTTATAATCAGTCTGATTGCTATCAATCAGAACCTTGGGAAGAAAATCAGAGCCCTGGATAACTTGTGAAAATAAAAACTTAAATTTGCTGAAGGTATGCAAAGGGATCATACAGCACCTTTGAGACTAACTGTGCAAAAGAAGTTGTAGTATAAGCTTTCACAACAACAAATTACAAATTTTGGTGGGCTGGGTGGGTTGAGTGGTGATAAACAGATGTTTTAAATAAACAAGCATTCATTGCATGTATGACATTTGTTCAAACTTCAAGGAAACCACACCTGCCAAGAATACATCCATCCAGTTTAAGAGCAGAGGGTTTTGCAGAAAGGGGGGGGGGAGAGAATGAGAGAGAGAGAGAGAGAGAGAGAGAGAGAGAGAGAGAGAGAGAGAGAGAGAATGAATTAGAAAAGCAAGACAATTTCAAATATCAAAACATCGGTCCCTTTTCCCGTCTGTTGTCTCTTAGACTGGGTGGAAATCCTCTGGGGCAGGCTTCATCTAGATTTGAACCAGCCCTATATCACTTGATAAATGATGACTAGTAATAACAGTATTGTATAATGATAATCTGTGGGAATGCAAGATTTAGATATGCAACTATTGCCCTTGAAAGATATCTTTGTGGTTACAAGGCATATTTACAAGGCATATTTACAAGACATATAGCAATATATAAATAATGAGTAGTAATTAATAATAGTATTATATGTTAATAAGGGATCTGTGTAAGTTCTTATTTATGCCATACAGATTTTCATCCAAAGTCATTTTCCTATCAGATATACTAAAGAGTTTGCAGACCAGCTACTCCCCAATTTAAGGAGTGGCAGGTTAGAGTTTTCCTGGCTTCTAACAGGCAATTCCTTGGTTTCTACAGTTTGGCTTCCTTAGGCCCCATTCCCACTTGCAAATAATTTGGTTTGCGATCTGAATCTATGGTTCAGTTTGACAGTGGAGCGTTGTTCACACAACATTTGAGCCAATGAAATTTTCCTGTTTCCTGTTTTTGGTGGCCTGGTGCCAAAATTAGTGCTTGGGAGTGTGGAGTAACCGCAAAGCTATCTTTCAAGGGCAATGGTTGCATATCTAAATCCTGCACACTCCCAAGCCCTAGCACGTGGCGCCGGCGCCATCATAGTGGCCTCCCATCCACACAGGGGCAGCCATGATGATGCAAGTGCAGTACATTGTCCACACATTGCGGCGCCACACTTGCATTATCAACACACAGCAGTGCGCCAGTGGCACACTCATGGCATCCTTCTCAGGAACCATAAAGAACCTGCTTTTAGTGGGTTCTTTTTGGTGCAGAGAGATGCTGTGCTGTTTGGCTGCTGCAGTGTCCCTCAGCAGCAAAAACAGGTGCCTCCAGCCTGCCCTTTCAGGGAGGTCTGTTGAGCCCCCCAGACAACATGTTTTCCAAGATCAGCATTTCTTCTAGGATACTTAAATGAGGAATAGAATCTGAAAGTTAAATTGAATTGTTAGGCCAAACTGGGATAGACCCACAGACTCAGTGAAAACCTGGCAAATCAACCTGGCAAATCAATTCAGTAGAAACCTGGCAAATCAACCTTCATTCAGTGGGTCAGATATAATTGGAATTAACCAGTGGATGTAGCCATAAAGATACAATGGCCGGTATCCTATTAGTGACATGTGCATGCATAAGTCATGTTACACATGCAGGGGGAATTATTTGCCTTAGTGCAATGGACACATTTTGCTGATGGCAGTGAAAGTGGAGTTGCAACAAAGTGGAGCTGCAACCAAGTTGTGCATTGCACATTGGACAGCCTCCAGTCATTGGGATGTATTGCAGGATGATGCTATTCCATAGGGGGTTGCATACTAGTGGTATAGCATGTCTCTTCATGTGGATATTTATGGTGAGGGGATGTTGGACTGCAGCCACTGTTTGCAATTTATTTGAATGATATAGAAGAGGGCTGGGGAACGTTTCCCCCCAGTTAAGGTCTGCATCCCCTTGGGGGTAATCTGTTCTGGCCTGCATGTTGGCAGTGAACAGAGCTGGAGCCCAAAGTGGGAGAGACATGTGCCAAAAGTGGATAACATTGTGCATTTCTCTGTTTCAGCCTAGAGTCCTAGAGCTTGGAAAATCATTTCGGACTACAGTTTACAGAGGTCCCAGGTACCATAACCAGATTAAGCCCCAAAACAAATTTCCAAGTGTTGCACATTCCTTACCTTGCCACCTCCCCTTTCCCCCTCCTAACCTTCTTTTTTTCTGTCCAGGTCTCTCCCTCCCCCCCGCCCCCATCATATGCATTTAGGCTACTGTCTTCATGCAGCCTGAGGCTCTATGTTTCCCATTCCTAGGTTATGTCTTTGCACTCTATTACATTTCTAGTTGTTGCTTTTTAAAATTACTTTTTCAAAAAAAAATATGTGTCAGCTGTTCATATGTATTAGCAAGCAGTGACACCTGTTTCTAAAAATACATTTTCCTTTCTCCTTGAAGCATCAGTTTGTCTGCTTGTACTGAACTGAGTGCCATATTTCAGCATGGGAACAGAAACCAAGTGTAGCTTGAGGCTGTTTTTCTGTGCTTTTCATACTGGAACAAGTTCACCTTCAGCCACAGAAATGCTGAAAATAACCTTGAGACACTACAAAGGGCAAGAGTTATCATGAATCAGCAAAGAAAGCATGAAAGGAGTAAGCATACCTGAGTTAAAATTGTGCTTAATTATAATGCTAAACTACCAGTAGGTTGATGAAAATTTTGCTTCAGTTCAGTTTTTATTTATGAAGAAATTTCCATATGCTCAGATTTCTTCATAAATATAATGGTAAGAATTGGGAGGAAGTGAGAAAATGTGGGAGAATATGGGAGAAACAAAAACTTTTTTTTTTCACTCTATGCCTACAGATTGGTGAGAATTTTGCTTCTGATCAGTTTTAAAAAGAATTTATGCACATGCTCAAATTTCTTCATAAATCTGATGGTAAGAATTGGGGGGAGAGGGAAATGTGGGTGAAACAAAAACTGATATTTTTCTCCTTCAAGGCCTGCAACACCAAGTGCTTAAATCTATAATGAATCTTTCTGTATTAATTCAGCTTGGATTTGGCACCTCTCTTTTTACTGGGAGGGCCCCCATCTTGGACAACAGTATTGACAACCAGCTACATTATGGTCCTCTCCATGGTAATGATAGCTGAATTTATTGAATTTGGCTGATACACAAGGAGAAGAATTTTAGGCGGGTTACAAACGGCCCTCAAGGGGCCGTTTTCCCGCCGCCGCCATTTGCTGCGTAGGGAAGCCCCAGCTGCCAGACCACGAGGCTTCCCCGCGCAGCAAAAAAGGAGCGGCGAAATGCCGCTCCTTTTTGGAATGCGGAAGTGGCGCTGCGATGGGTGGAGTGCGCCCTCACGACGTCACTTCCGCCGCGACACGTCTGGACGCACAGCGTCCAGTACGTCAAAATGGCGGCGCCCATGTGGATGGGCGCCGCAAAAAAGTACGCGCTCCGCACGTACTGGGAGGAAGGGCCATCAGGAAGGTAAGAACCTTCCTAACCCTAATACAGCCCTTCCTAACCCTAGTACGCGCGGAGCGCATACTTTATGGCGGTTTGTAACCCGCCTTAGATCAGTTAATCTGACAAATTTACCAGAATTTGAAAATTTATTCTTATTCAGCACAGAAATGAAAACAACAGTAACAACAAAAATCTTCATGCAGGAGAAAGCAGAACTTCAAGATTTTCCCACTACTAATCAGGTATTGATTTAAACCCTTGAAAACAGTTGTGCTCCTTTATGGTTGCTGAAACAATGAAAAGGCTGATGGTACCAGCCCTGTTGGTACAGTGTGGCCACTCACTCACAAATAATAAATTTGCCAGTTCAATGCCAGCCAGGGGCTCAGGCTCAACTCCTTGCATCCTTCTGAGGTTGCTAAAATGAATACCCACCTTGTTGGGGAAAATTAGCTTACAGTTGTAAACTGCTTAGAGACTGTTTAGGTAGTATGAAGCAGTATATAAATGAAGCTGCTATTGTTATTGCTACCAATGGCTTTGCCTGCACTGGGGGCAGTGTGGAGTATTTTGGCCCAATATCTCCCTCCACCATAAATTTCCTCACTAGCAAGGCTGTCTGTATGGACATCCTGCTGAGGCAACTGACATGTCTGCCATCACTGCGGGTCGCTTGCCTCTGAGATCAAAACGAGGCACTCAGTGCTGGGTGCCTCGTTCTGATCTCACAGCAAGTGACTGGCAGTGTCAGCAGACAGCTGTTCCAACATTTTTATTGTTGTGGTTTCTGTTTCTGTTCTTGTTTTTGTTTCTGTGCTGAATAAGAAGAAACAGAGGGTTCAGGATCATCTTGGAAGATCTGGAGTAAGAGGTATATTTTAAAAATTAATTTTAAAGTATACTCTGGCTCTGGTGCTGAATATGCAGGGTGTCAGCTGGACTGCTTGTACCAGAACTGGGTTCTGGACCAGCATCAGAACAACGGTGCAGGACAAGCCTTTTGGACCATACAGACAAAGCCATAGTCCAACAGCATGCAGTACAGTGGGCCCTTGGTATCTGCTGGGGCTTGGATCCAGGACTCTCTGTGGATGCCAAAATGTGTCGATGATCAAGTCTCATTATATACAATGGCAGAGTAAAACAGTGTCCCTTATATAAAATGGCAAAATCATTGTTCTCTCTCTGGGATATATATATTTTTATAATATTTTTAAGCCATGGATAGTTGAGTTTGTGGTTAAACAATCTGTATATATGGAGGGACAATTATATTTATATAATCCTTTAAAAATAACTATGTCCTTTCTGAGAAATGCAAAAATACAAAGTTGCTTTGAAACTAGGATGATGAAGTGCTATTTTTTTTTAAAGTACCTTTTCAAGCTCTGTGCGGATGTATGTGGGATGATATGGGGTGCTTTTTTAATAGGACCTTGGAAAATCTGGACTCTTTTAATTGTTTCTTACATGTAAAATGTAATAATTATTATTATGTTTCACAGATCATGCTACTTTGAGCTTGTGAGGAGAAATTAAAGATTTTTGCACTATTAACATGCCAAGACCTTAATTAATCACTGCTACTTGATTTTAAACTGGCACAGATACAAGAAAATTCTCAGAGTTCATAAGGGCAAAGGTTTTTCCTTGCGGAACAACACGTAGTTCTAGAAGACTGTTTTAACCAACTAGAGTTCTACTAACTTCAATAAAACTAACACAGTGTTTGCATCACTGTTACTTCCAGCTCTGATGTGATAAAGCTAAATGACAAAGTGCCTATACTGTTCTAAATTGTGTGCAGAACATGTTTGATTTAACCAGTCATTGTTCTATTGTTCTGCATGCGTCATTTGAACATTCACCCGATTGCCTAAATCTTATTGTTAGTCCCAGTTTGAGTAGAGCCATTGAATCAATTGGATTTACCTGCATTTTGACTCACCACTGAACAGTTGATTGAACAGGTCTACTCTAGTTGGAACTAACCTACAGGATTCCAGCCTCAACTAATGGGCAACATAGTGTAATTGTCCAATGGGTTTCATGTCCATGCTGGAAACTGAAGCCTGGTCTCCAGAGTCATGCAAAAACTAGATTGGTTACTACTTCCCATAAAGCATTTACAGCCACAGCCCCAAAATTATGGAACAACTTACCGGAAGAGATCCATCTTATTACCATAATAGAAGCCTTTAAGAAGGCATTAAAGACGGATCTCTTCTGGCGGGCATATCCACCCGACCTGCTATAGTTGAATATTCCCACTCCGATTTGATAATATGGAAACAGACGACGATTTAGATGCTTTAATTCCCCTACCGCAATACTGCTGGTTGATTAGTATTGCATTGTATAGTATTGTTACATAATGTTGTTTTTAATCTGTTGTGCACCTTGTAATTTGTATTGTTGATATTGATGTGATCCTGCCTCGATCCGTAGGGAGAGGTGGGAAATAGAAATAAAAATTTTATTATTATTTATTTATGCAAGGCTTAATGGGGCTGCTCTAAAAAACTAAGAGTTCTTGTAGTATCATTCACTGGCTTTTGCCAATTGTTGTATCCTCCATGTCCATTGTAAGTGTCTAAACATCCCTTAATATATTTATCAATCTAGCTATAGTTTAATTAATTAAACTATAATTAGCTAATATAATTTATAATTTAGAACCAGCATGGTGTAGTGGTTTGAGCATTCTGCTATGATTCTGGAGGCCAGGATTCAGATCCTGACTCAGCCATGTAAACCCATTAGCTGACCTTGAGCAAGTCACACACTCTCAGCCTCAGAAGATGGCAATGGCTGAAGAAACAAGCCAAGAAAACTCCATTATAGTATCATCTTAGAGTTGCCATAAGTTGGAAATGACTTGAAGACACGCAACAACAAGCCCCACACATTTCTACAAGCCCCACACAGTTAGGGTAACACCATCTATTCCAATTTTTTTGGGGGGGGGAGGGGGACAACTGTTTGCAACAGTATATTGGCTCTTCACTATGGTTTTTCCAAAGCTTTTTCTAACCCAGGAGTATGATTTACTAAGGTGATCCTATGATTTGAGGGGCATTTCCCCATTTCTTTCTTTCTTTAAAAAAATCTTAAAGTTATAGTGTTGCAGGTTCACTGATGTACTGATACACTGATGCACTACAACTATAAGATTTTTAAAAGAGAGGGAGAGAAAGATGAGGAAGAGTCTTTTTGTTCCAAAAATGTTTGGAATTAAAAAGAAACCCACTCAGAGGTGGGAATATAATGTTGCAATTGCTAGCAGGAATTGCCAGAAAAAGGTCCAGGACAATCAAAACATTTGGATTTCCCCCTCAAAGAAACTCAAGAACAACTTAAGAACGAATGCCACAATTTTCTGAAACATTTGCTACAATATCTGGAGGAGCCTAATAAAGTTAATAAAGGAAGACTGATGAAATTCTGTGAGATCATAGAAGAGGGTATGGATACTAAGAGAAGACATTATTCCAATAAAAGATGAAATTTATATACATGTTCAGATCAATGCCAGATCAGGAAAAGACAACATTTCAGAAGAATAACATTCATTGAATAGTTTCAGTCTCAAATGTGAATGTAAAAATTTAACAAGATGGAATATACAGTGGTACCCCGGGATACGAATGCGCCGCCTTACGAAATTTCCGGGTTACGAAAAAAATCAATTGAAAAAAACTGTTCCGGGTTACGAAGGTTATTTCGGGTTACGAAAGAAATTTTGGTGCTTTTCGGCGCTTTTTCGCACCAAATCGCGGCTTTTCCCCATTAGCGCCTATGGGTTTTCGGCTTGCGAAAGCTTTTCGGGTTACGAACGCGGCGGCGGAACGAATTAAATTCGTAACCCGGGGTACCCCTGTATGTCTATAGATGAGGCTGACACTTAAAATTAGGTCTGTTGCTGCTTTGAAGTACAGTTATAAAGGCATTCCATGCAGAAATAATGCATAAACAAACAAACAAGCTTAATTTATATACCGCTTCATACCGCCTAAGCAGTAAGCCTAAGGGGTCAAGCTTGAGCCCTTTTGCTGGTCTTGAATTCACAACCTTGAGGTTTTGAGTGAGTGGATGTAGTACAGGCATTTAACCACTGCACCACAGGGCATACTTCTTCAACAAAGTTCCAGATAAATATACCATGGATTAAATAGGGAAACTTAATACTGAAATTAATATAAATCTGGAAGAAGACTTTAGAAGGACTGATTAAGTGCAATATGTGTTCAATATGCATATTTTGAAATGTTCATCATGTATATTCATGCATATACTGCTGCCACCTTGCAGAATTAATGCAGTTTGACTCCACATTAACTAATGACATGGAATTCTGGGGTTTGTAGTTTTGTGAGGTATTTAGTCTTCTCTGTCAGAGTTCTGGTGCCACAACAAACTACAAATTCCAAGATTCCCTGGGATGGAGCCATGAGAGTTAAGACAGTGTCAAACTGCATCAATTCTGCAGTGTGGCAGCACACATAGAGACAAAAGAGGATATATCCACAAAGCACAGAGGGGTTGACAAAATGGCCAGTTTCTGGGAGTGTTAGAGCCTAGCTAGATGATATATTAAACATGTATATACTTGCATGCACTTAAATTTTTGTTTGTTATTTAAATAGCATTCAAAGTATCAGGGTGGGGAATCATATTTTAAATCTACCGTTCGATCCTGATATCCCAACCATAACTTCCCCTGAAGCTGCTATTGACCCCATTAGAACATTTCTTCCCAGAACTAATAATTTTGTTAGGGTTGATTTTATTTGGGTTTACAGCATAGAGGATGTTAATTCGTTCTTCCATTAAGGTACAATCATGATCCTTATTCTCTGCTGTAGGTAAACATTACATTTACTTGCATTAGTCACATATCATGATGTTAATATTAATTAGAAAGAAAAGGCTTAGATGTTGCATGCAATCAGTATAGCAGGTTTAACATGAAGACAATAAAATATATACAGTACTGAAATTGTTTTCAGGTGGTGTGAATGCAAGAAATGTTAAGGTACAGAATCTACAAGTATACCCCAGGCAGCACAAAGAATACTTGCTGCATTATATCAGCTAAATGTGATGTGTAATATAGATTTGACTGATGCTACTCTTACAAGCTCATGCTTGTTTCCTATACAGTATTAAATATATTCTACTGAATGTTAAACACATCTTCAGCACACCTTTATAGATATGTAGAAGATTTATGGCATATCACAACTCACTTTGATAGGCGCTGCTACTACATTATTCAATATTTTCTTCTGAGCCAGGTAATTATGAAAGGAAATTGAGCAACCAAAGCTGAGAAACTACAAAGTGAGACTTGTCAAGTTGTTTCTATTAGCAATTCATAGCACTGGTTCGATTTTGAGGAACTCTCTGAAATTATACTAAGTTGATTGAATTGTTGGTACCCTGGACAAACGTAGCCATTAACAGGGTGTCATCTAGATGTCTTCTCTGACCACCGCAGAAAAAAATTCTGGCCAAGAGCCACACAAGAATTGTCTGATGTTTGACTACATAGTTTTAGCCTCACAATCTGCAGAAAACAGGTTTGCTTCCTATTCCTTCTCTTGACCCCTCCTCCTTGTCTAGCTATCGTCCGATTTCTCTTCTTCCCTTTCTTTCTAAGGTTTTGGAACGGGTTGTCTATTCGCGCTGTCTTGAGTTTCTTGAAGCCAACTCCATTCTCGATCCCTTTCAGTCTGGCTTCCGCCCAAGGCATTCTACAGAGACAGCTCTCACCAAGATCTCGAATGACCTTTTACAGGCCAAGGCTAATGGCCTTTACTCTGTTCTCATTCTTCTCGATCTGTCTGCAGCCTTTGACACTGTTGATCACTGTCTCCTAATTGACATACTCTCTGGCCTTGGGTTCTCAGACTCTGTTCTCGACTGGTTTAGATCTTACTTGTCTGGCAGATCTTTTGCAGTAGTTGCAGGGGGTCTGACTTCTTCTCCTGTTCCCTTATCTGTTGGAGTTCCCCAGGGCTCTGTTCTGGGTCCCCTTCTGTTTTCTCTCTACACACTGTCCTTAGGAAAACTCATCAGCTCTTTTGGCTTTTCCTACCATCTGTATGCCGATGACACCCAGCTGTATCTTTCCACCCCTGACCTTTCTCCAAGGCTTGAAAAGCAAGTTTCGTCCTGCCTCACAGCTGTCTCGCAGTGGATGTGCCATCGGCGTTTGAAGCTCAACATGTCCAAGACGGAGCTTCTTGTCTTTCCTCCTAAGCCCACCCTTCAACACTTCTTTTCTGTCTCTGTGGACAACATTTGTATTCAACCAGTCCAGCATGCCCGCAGTCTTGGTTTTATCTTTGACTCTTCTCTGTCGTGTATCCCTCAGATCCAGACCACAGCCAAGGCTTGTAGATTCTTTTTGTACAATATGGCTAAAATCCGACCATATCTCTCCGCCTCTACTGCCAAGATCCTGGTCCATGCCCTAGTGATCTCACGACTTGATTGCTGTAATGTCCTCCTGGCTGGGCTTCCTCTTTCTCACCTCCGTCCTTTAATCTCTGTTCAGCATTCAGCTGCACGCATTATCACTTCCACCCACCGCTCTGCCCACATCTCTCCTGTGTTGGCATCCCTTCACTGGCTCCCCCTCCCTTTCCGCATTCAGTATAAGCTCCTGCTGTCCATGTTTAAAGCCCTCCATGGACTGGTCCCTCCCTACTTATCAGACCTTCTTTCTCCTCACCTTTCCACTCGGGCCCTCCGTTCTGGTAGTCAAGGTCTGCTGTCTCAGCCCAGGATTTCCTCTGCCCCATCCCGGATTCGCCCCTTTTCACTCGCTGCCCCTCACTCCTGGAACCTTCTTCCCCCACGAGCAAGGGCCATCACTTCTTTAACCAGCTTCAAAACAGAGTTGAAGACCATCCTTTTCAGAGAAGCCTTCCCAGGCATTGCATAATTGTCGCTTACTATTTGATGTTCTTGTGGTGCCTGTTTATTGAACCATTTCCTGTATTGCTATGTACTGTATATGCTTTATCCTACTTGAGAGTATATATTTTCCCTGGAAAATGATTAACCATCCATTATGAAGCCTAGCCCTCCCTCCAATCCATCTGCCTTGGTCCAGGCCTTGGAGGTAGAGAGGAACTGCTGGACCTCTTACCCTTTCCCTCCACCACCCCCTTCTCCTTCTGTGTCTTGTCTTTTTAGATTGTAAGCCCGAGGGCAGGGAATTCGTCTAACTAAAAGATTGTATGTACAGCACTGTGTAAATTTACAGCGCTTCATAAATAAAGGTTAATAATAATAATAATAATAATAATAATAATAATAATTAATATTCCAGAATGGAGTTCACAAAGGGGACAGCTTGGTCTCTAAAGTTAATTGGGAACTAGAAGCCACTTAGAAAAACACAGTAATGAATAGATGTTATCAACAGTAACCAAATGTGGGCCATTAAGTACCCCAACAAACTTCTGCAAAGGCTAAAAGGAATTCCCAATTCAGGTGACCATTTGCATTAGAAGCTCAGGAAATCCAGGGGAAGAGCCAATAGTAAGTAGCCAAAACAGAAGAAGGTGTAAACATAGAGTGGGAGCCAGCTGTCCCTGATGACACGGGTCCATTTTTACATCCTCCCCCCGACAGACTTACCAAAATGTTCCAGGTGACATGGAAGCGACCAAAATTAAATTCTGAGTTTTGTTTTACTTTTGATTTCATGGACATTTTGAGAGGTGTTTCAAATGGGTGGCAGGAAGAAGAAATAAAGCCCAACTTGTTGCTCAACTCATAAAGCCTGTCTATCATTCTGCAGTTTGTTTCCAGGCACAAATTGCAAAGTGCTGTTTAGAATCCCATAGCGGGATACAAAACCGCCACCTTTGGGGCGACCTGGCACCCACCCCTTTCCCGCGCCGGCATCAGGACGTGCAGCCGACCACAGCAGCAGCCCCAGAGCCCCAATCCGACGCTTTTCCAGGCCTCGGGGAAGCAGCAAAATGTCACTTCCCCCGACCTGGAACAGCGGAGAGCGGCTGCCGGGAGAGCAAAGGGGCCACACGGCCCCTTTCCCCCCCTAGCTTCGTTACCCACAGAGCTGTTGTGTGGGCTGCTTGGGAACAAGGCACATCCCAAGAAAGGAGCTCCGTTCTCAGCGACTCCTTTGGTGCCCACAAATTGGGGCACCCTATGTACTCTGCTAGTGGCACCAGCACGTCACGGCCCAAAACCGTGCCATTTGAATGCACAGGCCGTCACAGGAAAATGGCTGTGCCCATCTGTACAGGGTGCTGCCAGTCCGATGTATGGAGTACATGCTAGGGTTAGGGAGTGTCTGCTAAAGGACGGTCTCGGGATGGCAAACCCCAGCACTTAAACTTGGCGTACATGCCAATACAGCCCGTCTGGAGAGGACCCTAGAGAATCATAGAGTGTGAAGAGACCACAAAATTGCCCATCCAGTCAAACCGCACTGCCTGCAGGAACTTACCATCAAAGAATCTCCAACACATGGCCATCCAGCCTCTGCTTAAAGACCTCCAAAGAAGGGACTTCCATCACAACGAGAAGTGTGTTCCCACTGCTGAACAGCTCTTACTGAGTCAAGGGTTCCGCCTAATGTTAGAGCTGGAATCTCTTTTCCTGTACGCTGCATCCATTGTTCCTGTTCTAGCCTCTGGAGCAGCAGAAAACAAGCTTGCTCCATCCTCATGTCACCCTTCAATACTTAAACAGGGCTCTTAACCGTCTCTTTTCCAGAACTAAGCATGACCAGCTCCCTAAGATTCTTCCTCATCAGGCAGATGTTTCCAGGCACTTCACCATTGGTTTTCCCCACCCTCCTTTGGACACACTCCAGTTGGTAAACATCCTTTTTGATTGTGGTGCCCAGAACTGGAACGTATTCCAGGTTAGGCCTGACCAAGGACAGAATAGAGTGGCAGGTATTACTTCCCTTGATCTAGAACACGATACTTCTATTGATGTAGCCTAAATGTAGCACTGGCGTTTTAGGCTGCCTTCATCACTCTGTTGACTCATGTTCAACTTGTGGTCTACTTGGATTCCTAGATCCTTTTCACATATAGTCTCATTAAGCCAGGCGTCCCCCATTGTATATCTATGCATTTCAATTTTTTGCTCTAAGTGCAGTACATTTCTCCGTGTTGAAATTCATTTTGTTAGCTTTGGCCCAGCTTTCCAATCTCTTTAGGTCATTTTGAATTTTGATCCTGTTCTCTGGGGTATTAGCTATTCCTCCTAATTTGGTGTCATCTGCAAATTTGATAAGTATGCCCCTAATTCTGTCATCCAAGTCACTGATAAATCATCAGGCAAACATGTTAAAAATCAGACTAAAAAAACTATAAAATTGCAATAGCCTGGTACATACCTTTTTTCCTCTGGAGGGAAGCCGCAGTCGCCAAACCATACAGCTTCCCTCAGTTGGAAAAAGAACCTGCAAAAAGTGGATTCTTTTAAAGCCACAGGGGTGGCGTAACAAGTGTGCCACTGGCGCATTCATTACGTAAGCGCCACATGGCAACATGCAGATTCCACATGGCGCTTACGTAACAATGGCAGCACCGTGTATACAGGGCGCCGCCATTGTTACACCACCGTTATGTTCTAGGGTTAGGGTCCATGTGGTTGCCGCGCAATCCCTAACCCTAGAATTGGCCCTGGTACGCTGCTTATTGGCAGTATATACCGGCCCAATGTTAGGCAAAATGTTGCAATGTTAAGATCATTTGGCCTTTAACTTAACCACTACATTGCGTTCTTGGTATCCACTGGGGTTTGGTTCCTGGATTCCCAGTGGAAAGCAAAATTAGTGGATGCTGAAGTCTCATTATATACAATGATGTAGTAAAATGGTGCCCTTTAAATAAAATGGCAAAATCAAGGTTTTCTTTTTGGATATTTTCAAGTCATGGATGATTGAATCTATGGATACAGAATCCATGGTTATGGAGTGCTGACTGTACTTTAGAACTTTACACGTGGTTAGATGCTTAGTGCAAATTCAAATGGTGTAGATGAGAAGAAGATAATTATTGCCCATGGATCTTGTGCCACCCCAAGGGCTTTACTGTAGACTCTCAAGACCCACAAGACACCTCCCAAAAACCTGAATTTGAGGGGAAAATAATCATAATCTGAAAACTGCCCCCAAAATGCACCAACCCCCCCCCCCAAAACAAGGAGGAAACAGCCAAAAACAAAGGTAACTCAAAACT
>NC_056526.1:47315609-47320662 GCF_019175285.1 Sceloporus undulatus
GCAATTCCAGAGAACAGTAATAGGTATGTGATCTCCAAACAAAGTACAAGCCCATGTAGAATTGTTAGGGGTACCTCTTTCAGTGATTTGAGAGACTAGGTAGGTTGATAAGGAACTAGTTACCTAGTCTTACAGTTTCCAGAGCACTAGCCACGTTAGCATGCAGGAAAAGCAAGAAAGTCCAGTGCTAGAGCAAGATACTCATTGTAGCACAGATTTTCATAAACTATTTTCCACTTCATCAGATGCATTTCGAGGTGCAGAGCTGTAGCTTGCGTATCTTGTATTTGTATATTCAGTGCCTCAACCACAAACATGTGTTCATGTAAACGTTCAGAGTTGTAAACTGGGTTTTTGTTTTCTTGAAAAGACTATTTTGGGGGATGTAGAAAATGAAACAAACAAATTACACTATAAAAGAAAGAAAATACTATTTTGGAACTTTTTTTTTCAGTGCTCCCTAGTCTTCACTCCTTCAGTAAAATGTGTAGTCAGTGACTTAACAGAAGATGCTCTTGTACGTTTAACACTTCCCTTTAAAAGGTGGGTTTATGTCTTGCACGCCTTTAAATATCTTAAGTTGCAGTGGTGGAGAGGATCTTGCTTGGGAAGGCTCAAATATGGTTAGATTTCATAGTATGACTTAAAATAAGTTTCAGAAGTGATGTTCCAGTACTTTTATGTGTTAGGGCTTTATGTGGAACTGGCTTTGATGAGTGTGTGAAAGCTGCAGTTTATCAAGAACAGTAGCAAAGAGTGCTGTGTGCACACTGGTGATGTACAGATCAAACATAATTCTTTCCACATGTGCTTCATCAAATCAGCTGATCTTGTCTGTCCACCATTCACAATTCACTGTTTTGAATTTTTTCCCACAGTAGCAGATTTGCCCCAGAAAATAATGCAATTTTTTCTATTTACATGTATATATGTGAGAATATGTTCCTTCTTCCTTTTCTTTCAGTTACTTTGAAGAGTAGGACAGTATTTTCCACAGACAGGTAAACATCTTTGTAAGTTTTGAAGTCAATAAAATGCTTTGGCCAGCCAGCCACAGATATTCTTTGATACAGGTCAGACTAGCATTGTAAAAATGGCTCCCCTTCAGAATAGAAAAAAAGTCATTAGATTTTTGTTTCCATAGTGGATTTTGCTGGCATCTCTAGTACACACCAGTGGGATTATATGTCATTTAGCATGTAGCATCTATACTGGTACCAGAATTAAAAGTGTTGGTGATGATCTTTAAATCGTGACTTGGGCTGCATCCGCACTGCAGAAATAATGCAGTTTGACACCACTTTAACTGTCATGGCTCAATGTTGTGGAATCCTGGCAATTGTAGTTTTGTGAAAAACTTAGCCTTCTCTTTCAGAGAGCTTTGCTGCCACAACAAACAACAGTTCCCAGAATCCCACAGTACTGAGCAACAGTAGTTAAAGTGGTGTTAAACTTCATTATTAATGCAGTGTTGATGAAGCCCTGGTTTGGGCCCAGAATACCTAGGAGATTGCCTCTTCCTTGTCACTTTCCCTGCACCTAAAATCCAGAAGTTATGGGTCCTCTCCATCTATGAGGGGTTGGCAAAAAAAGGCTTTCTCAGTGGCTGCATATATCTGCCCCAAGAAATGCAGGTGATCTAATTTCAGAATGTTATTTGCCAGTTGATGATGTCATTTCTGTTATGGCCAGTCTAGCCTGCTAAATATGATGTAGTTTAAAGAGTGGTTTTCTCTACAGTTGTCATGTTTTCATTGTTGCCCCTTTTTTTTACCATGTCTGTATTGCATTTCTAAATCATGAGCTGCTTTAAATGGTGCATGTACCTTAGAAAGGCAAAGAATAAATTTGTAAATAAATAATGGAAGGTGTTAAATTTGTTCCAGGGTTGTGACCATAAAGTCTAAACTAGCTGCTATCAATGCAGGCTTTTCAGATCAGTTCACTGTGTGTGGAAAACATACCCTCAATATGTACTTTCGTATTAGCCTCTTCTTCTTGGTATGAATGAAAGGAGTGCAATGTATTGGATTGGAATTTTCATGAGTCCTGCTTGATCGGCATTTATCAATTTCTTGATTGTTGGATATATAACAACTAATGCTTATGAGATAATTATGATGTGGAAACATCCAGGAGGCACACATTTGCTTGATTTTCCTGGCATGTATAATATGAATGCCTGTTGTATTAAAGATAAATATTTAAGCAGACATTTTGGATTGATATTTACTGTATATACTCATGTATAAGTCTAGAAATTTTAGCCAAAAGATTGACCCCAAAAACCTGGGATTTATCCACAGCTCAAAGTACTGTACTTTAACTCTTTTATATATATAAAGGAGTCATCCCCTTTCTCTGAATAGAGTGGTAAAAGGTGAGAGCTTAGTCTATCCTGGGAGCACCAAAAAGAAGCTTTCTCATCCATTCAGCCTTTAGGATGAAAACAAACAGTTATACCTGACAGAATTTTCTAAGTTTTTTGGCATTATTTTTCATTGCAAATAGTTTTAATCCTGTTCTTTAATAGTGTTCTAATATTTTGTGTGTGTTTTAACTATGTATTTTTATCGTAATATTCTGCCATTTTGCAAGCCATCTTGAGTCCCAGTCTGGGAGAAAGGCAGGATATAAATAAAGTGATGGATGGAATTTAAACATTTTAAATCTTGACTAGTCAGCTACTAGTCAGGAAACATAATTTTATATGGTAGGCCTAGTTTAAGTCCTGTTTAAAGCACATACATTTAGGAATTTGTTCTTAATCTTTGGCAAGCTTTATTTTATTTTATATTTATTTATTTATTTCAGGGATTTATATCCTGCCTTTTTCCTACAATGGAATTCAAGGTGTTATGTTGCTACTATAAAATCAGGCTAGAGTGATGTTTATGCTTGTTATTTTATGCCTTCAAGCTGTTTCCTATTTATGACAACCCTAAGGTGACTATCATGGGGTTTTCTTGCAATTTCAAAGAGTTTGCCCTTGCCTTATTTGTGTTGTGCTGACTAAAAGCAAAGGTCCATGGAATACCTGAATCAACATCTAGTACTACTTCTTTGTATTAATGGAAAGTGCATACATGTATGTGAGAGTGATTCTAATTTTCAGAATGCATTGTGCTCAGAGGGGTAGATGAATCATTTTGGAGTACTGTAAGAAACTGTAAAACATAGGTGAAGTTTAGGAATGTTCATAGATTCTGAAACTGGTATGTAGTATATGCCTTTTCTTCATGCTGGATCTTTAGTTATAGCTCCACCTTCACTAGTGTCAATGGCTGGATAGTTCACCATGTTGAATAGGAAGAAAAGAAGTTTAAGTTTTAATTGTGTGCAGAAGTTAAAATGACAGCTAAATATGTAGGGACAGGATGTCCCTACATATCTCTCCGCCTCTACTGCCATGATCCTGGTCCATGCCCTAGTGATCTCACGACTTGATTACTGTAATGTCTCTCAGGGCTCATAGGGAATGATGGCCATGCAACTGCTACTTGCTGAGACTATGCTGCATATGTCATCTTCTCTGGAGAAACTGTCGCTCTGTTTCTCTTCATCTCTTTGCTTGCAGCAGCAGCTGCTTCTTCTTTCGTCTGCAGACGCATCTTCATACACTTGATGCATGTGACTGAGTTGTGTTCCTTGGGGCACGCATTCCTGGTGCTCCCACCACACAGAGGTTCCATGGGGCGCAGTCGCCCCTTTACAGCTGCATGCATGAATGCCAACAAACGCTGCCTTCTGAGTATCGCTTCCGATAATAGTGCCGCTGGTGGCTTTGATGTTACTACAGAAACCTGGAGGGCCAGCTGGTGATGCAGGAGAAGAATGATTGTTTGCTTCTTCTTATATGATCTCTTCTCTTCAATAGCCTCCCTTCTCTTCCATGTCTACCACTCCTAGAGAAAATTATAATTCCTCTGTCTCGAAAAGTGATGACTTCTAGTGATAAACTTTGGTGTAATGATTGTGATGGCATTCCTGAGTTGTTTCTTCCAGCATTTAAGGTCCCTCCCTGACATGAAAGGCCACTGTTTGTTACCCTTGTGAACAGACAACTGCTCTATAACCTTCCGTCCCTTTCCCACATCTTATTAGGAGATGAATGGAATCCCTGTCCAAGAAAGAAGACCTCTCTATCTTTTGTACTCGCTGTTTTCCCAGGGGGGTTCTTTTCCTCTGTGTCCATGCTTTACTCTTTGCTATTGCTATGCAGTACACCCTGCTGCCCTTAAGCAGTTGGGCATCTGCCTGATTTCTAATGCTTTCCTTCAGGTCTTCTCTTCGTCTCCCTACTTGTAGCCTTTATGCCTTTTTCTTGACACTTTCGACAAAACATAAACGCTGGTGTGAGCTGCGCTTCAGCCCAGATACAGAAGGTCATGGTGTCCTACCACTGGGGTGGTGACTTCCGTTCTCTAGAGCCCTGTACAGATTGATAAAGGCATCCCTATCACCCTGGGCAACGGAGAACCAATCATAAAGCAATGGGTGGGGCGTGTTACTGAACATTCCATTGGCTTTTAAAACCCACAGAGGGTTGTGTTAGGTGTTCTTTTGTGAGAGATTTGTAGGAGCAATGACTTTTCTTTCTTAGGTCCAACAGACATCCCGCTATTGTGGCTATATGGATCTATAGTTTAGACAGATAACTTAAGCTAGACGTTTTCAGATTTTAATGTAATAATGATGGCACTGACCAATCCCAATATGACACCATTATGACTTCTACATAGTTGTTGCCATGATGGATAATGAAGCATGATGCCTAGGATCTCAGTGACATCCAGACTCTAGGGCCAACAGTCAATTTTCTATTTTCTAGTTTAAAGTGTATCATATGCAGCGTATCAAAACACTCTATAAATATAGATAAGTTTGTCATTTTGTTTCTCTCCTAGTGTTTCCTTTCAATCATACAGACAGAGAACAAATTGCTCAGGACCCCATAAATTACTATTTCACATATGCCCCCCCCCAATATATATATCCAGTTAAATGTCAGGAGATTACTATTTTTAATAAGGGACACCATTTTGCTATGTCA
>NC_056526.1:47320687-47325687 GCF_019175285.1 Sceloporus undulatus
GTCATTATATTTAATGGGACTTGAGCATAAATGGATTTTGTTATCCACGGGGGATCTTGGAACCAAACCCCATCGTATAACAAGGATCCACTGTACTAATCTCCTGACATTTAACATCCTCTGTTTTGAGTATCAGGCATTCTTGTCCTCCAAAATATCTAAATACATTACACTCTTATTGGTGTATTGCTACAAATCCTGCTTCTTAAAGCTGTGTTTGACCATCAAAAAGATTCTGAGTTGCTGGAACACACCATAAAGAGGGTATAGTCTTTTAGTTTATCAACAGGTTATGCACAGAGGGGGAAAGGCTTCTATAACATTGAAACTTAATTAATGTTAAAACCAAATGAATATAACTATTGTTCCTTTCAGCAGGAAGAGTCATCAAAAAGAGCTGCCTTGAAGTGAAGAAATAACTGGAGTGTGTGTCTGAATCCTTTCCCACCTACCACTACTTTGCTTTAAATTTCCCCACTCAGATGCCCTTTTCCCCTTTGGAATCAAAATAATAATTAGATTATATTTGATTCAAAGATGCTGTTAAATGCCCAAAAGATACATCTGTCCATCCATAATTTTCTTGCCAATCAGTAAGATTCAATTTACGGCACACTTCAAGGGGTTAAATCTACTCCACGCCTCAGATTCTGAGTCCCCAGGAATAAGTAACAGATTTATCCTCCCAGCAGTTTAACTGCCACTACTTTCTCAAACAAAATGCTTCCATACACTGTTACGAGGGAGGGCAGTCTATTCCCCAACTGCATTCCATTGTAAACTCTGTTTGAACTTAAGTTTCAGAAACATGACATTTAAATAAAATGAAGGTTCTGGTTCTAGTGTTTTCCTGTATTGATTCTTATCACAAAGACTGAAAAGAGTGATCAGTTGGAAGGATAATGAATTCTCTACTGTCATTCTTTTTCAGTACTGGAACTGTCACGTATTCAGATACAGGCAACAATTTTCTGCCTTGCCTTGTTTCATTTCCTTGATGTTTTAAAGAATATAAAAAGCATGATAATTTGTTTACACTGAGGCAGAGGACCTTCAGATAGAATCAGCATGTAGTTTGTTTGGTTATCAAGCTTTTAAAAATGCACACAAAGGAGCTTATTGCATGAACTTCAAAACCGGATCAATCATCCCAGGCTGCAATAGGGATGTGGGACGGAGGTGGGTATTATCACATGCTAAATCACCACTTAATTTCTGCCTGCCATCAGCCAAGGTCCTAGCCACATTCCGCCAGCAGCTTTTTGAAGCCAGAAAGTTTCTGACTTTGAAAAAGTGCTGGTGGAGCATGACTGGGACTCGGCTGGGATCCAGGCTGATGGTGGGTGGTGATTAGGTGTCAATTTAGCATGCAATAATCTCTGTCTACATCCAGCATCCCTGCTCCAGCCTGGGAGGCTTGAGACAGTCTTAAAGTTCATCTGATAAGCTCCAAAGATTCATCTGTTACTGTTAACACTTTGGTAAGGTATTTTATTACATCTCAACACATGATGGCAGTAGTGGCCTATAAAAATATGAAATGAATGTGAGCCGATTTTCAACTAAGTCCTTTTTACAACAAAATCCAAAATCCACAAAAGAGCAATACCATTTTTGGCCAAACAAAATTTTAAAACAGAACAAAACAAAAAAACCTCCCCAACAAACATTATGTCATTTGAGTTTTCAAAGCTTCACTAGCTTCTACATCAGCAAAGATGTTAAAAATCAAACAGGAGAAGAAAGTATGTTAAGTCTACATTTCGTCTCAGATATTATTCTATTGTCAGTTAAGATGGTATTGAGGGATGTCAATGCAGGCAAAGGTCATTCCCCTTCTTGGCCATGTGGAGACTAGGGACAAAGGGTAATAAAAGAGAGGTAATAAAAATTCAACTCCATTAGAAACAGAAAAATAACTTTCCTTGAGAACCAGGCCACCCGTATCCTATGCAAAGCTAACAGCCTCTTTCTTAGGCAAAGGGCATAACATTTCTCAAGAAGTCTTTCTAGTATTACATCTGGAAAACTTTTATGTGCTGTATAGATAAAACTAAACACTTTTTATTATTTCCATCTCTCTTTTCATGATCGGTTGATTAAATGCTCAGGTCCTGCTGTTTTTAACTGCTCCAAAGTTGTTTCATGAAAATGTAGAATAAGAAGAGGAGTAAGAATGATGTGCTTAGATATCATAATAAGTGTATATCCCTCCTGTAAATAGCATTTTTAAAACCCCCATTATTTAGTCATACATACTGTCACTTATGCAGCTTTGTGACACCATCATGTTCAGGGTTGGTAGTGAAAAGAGGTGTTATCTTACCTACTAAAAGGCAAAGTATTATAGTAAATCATCTCTCTCTCTCTCTCTCTCTCTCTCTCTCTTCCTTATTCATAGGCAGCCAAAGACAGCAGTTCCAGTAGCCTAAGGTTGGGCTCATGTGATCCCACAGAGGTTTTTAGACTGCAAACCCCAGCATTGCTCATTATTGACTACACTAGCTGGACCTGGTGGGCTAGGAGGGGCAATTTTTGTCTTTCGAGGGTTGGAGTGTGCTTTGAAAGAAGTCATTTTCCAGGAATATTGTGATGTTCCATCTGAATTTTTAATGGGATCTAGAGGGTTGGGATCTTGATAAACAGAAAAAGTGGGTCAAGGCACTGGCATATATCCTCCTTAGCCCAGGCTCTGCTTCCTTTTTGATGACTGGATATTGTTCAAGGACAAACTTCATGCTTGAAGCTTGGCACTCACCTTTTAAGTTTGGACTGGGAGCATGGTATTTTGTCAGGCAGATGATAACAATCAAAAGACTTATTTATCAGTTTCCATCTGTCCCTGACACTAGTTGATAGGGCTGACTATCCTGAAGAAGGCTTCATCACTTGCTATATAGACAAAACAGAGAGTACCCTGGTCCCCATGTCTTAACACAATGAAAACAATGTCTTGATACTTATTTACAATTCATTCCCATGAGTTCTTATGTGATCTTCTGATGGGCACCAGACACATCAGTCCAGTACCAAGTACACCTTGTATTTCTTGTAAAATATAATCCTATAAGCTACTAATAAAATAAATATGTTAAAGTTGCACAATGCCTATTTCACATAGGTGTGAGACAAATCCCCTGTCCTGTGGATTAAGAGGAAGAAAACAAAAAAGGAGACTACCAGCCCTACCTTGGGGCTGCCCTGGGAGTTTTGCCATCACTTTAGTCCTGAAATTTGGGAGGTCTTTGGGTCTACCTTCCAGCAGATGGCAGATGAGGAATAACACAGCTATTGATTTGCTCTCAGGGCACAGACGTTTGCCCAGGGAAAAGGTGAGGAAGTCAAGACAAGATCACCTGCCTCAGCTGATCCCACACTAGGTTTCTCCTGCATCTTGCTTGTTTCCAGGTTCAACGCAATAAATAGGCTCTAGGTTAAAAAAGTGGTCCTTATTCACCCCAGCTTGCAGTGTTTGGTCGCATTACTCCATGATGGTCAACACATGTGGTAAACAGATGCATGAAGGGACAGACACCATAGATTGTCTGCTTGTAAACATTTGGTGCGCGTGGCACCTAGTTGTTGGTTTGCAATGTGTGAAATTTTTATTTTATGCACTAGTGATTTCAAGAAACTACTTGTGGAGGAAGCCGTGTAGAAATGTCTTTCGTAGTCAAGATCCTTGAGGGGGATATTAGAAGTGGCATGCTAGGGAGGAATGTGTGTGAGTGAGTGGAAAATAGGATCAAGTGACAGGGAAAGGTATTTCTACGGATGTTCATAAACATATTCTAAGAAATAGTCTTCATCTCTGAACATTCCGCCATCCCCATGGCATATCAAATATAGAATAGCAACACCCATACAGTGTTCTTCAAATACCCACCATATTCTCTCAATTATCCAAGTATCTGGAGAATTGAACACTTTTGAAAATACCATTTAACAGAAGTATGTTGTGTGCGGCCTGAGAAGATGACAAGCTTAGCAGAGATTTTTTTTAAAAAAAAGCAGAAATTTGTGTTGCTTGGCTGTATCTTGCCCAATAATTAGTATAAAAACTATACCTTCTAAGTATATTTATTATTTGTAAAGTACAGTTTCCACATTTCCCTCAGCAAGGCATATATAATTACAGAAGAGTAATTTATATTATATCAATATTTCATAAAATAACTAATTCCCATCTGGTTGCTATCGGTAAGAACAGGCTACTGGACTATCTGGACTGTTGTGCCTGCAGCAGAACTAGATTTGTGATGGGATAAATGTGGGAAAACCCTTTCATCTATTAGAAAGAGAAACACAGAATATAATTAAGAACAGGGTAGCATGGACTACCTTTACTGTATACATTCATTTTTATATCTATTAAAATAATAGAGTTAGAAATCAGGAATTAATATCCATCATCTGTCATTCTTAACACCTAATCTGTATATATTTCTGGTTTTACCATCACCTAACTGTATTGATTATAAACTATATAGATACATGCATACTTTAGAGGATTAATTTAATTCATAATGGTATGTTTAGGATTGTCTTTACCCTTATTTTACCCCAAAGGGACCCATAATTACTGGAGCTTTAATAGTAATCATATGTTTACTTGCAAAAGAAAATTTACCTGACATTTTTTTACTGTTCCAAGTTAAAAGAGGCCTCCCAACAGGCAAACGAGGAAGACACAAGAGGCATAAGGGGTTTTGCTCAGATTAATAGGATTGCCATCTAGCCTGATGTCTTCAAGAGATTTACGGATATATGAATAGTCTTTCTTTTGCGCAGAAAGTATCTTCATGCATTTCTTGTATGTTGTTGTTCTAAAAAGAAAGTGAAATGTCTTGAAAACTGAAATGCCGTTTATACACTCTCAATCATATGAGGGAAAGATGGGCAAAGTCAGCCTCAAACAAACAGAAGGTGCCCAAAGACATGGAAGGAAAGAAAAATAACCCTCACTAACAAACACCCCAGATGTCTCAAGTTTCCTTGTG
>NC_056526.1:47325712-47329651 GCF_019175285.1 Sceloporus undulatus
CCCCAAGGCGATGAACCAATTAAAGCAAATAAAACAGTACAAAAATAAAAAGCATTTTAAAAATACATTAAAATATTCATTAAAAAATTTAAAAGCAGTCCTAAAATACAATTTTAAAACAATTAAAACAGAACTGGCTGCCAGACGTGCAAAAGAGATAAAGCCAGTTTTACCTCTTGGGTAAGGAGTTCCACTGTCGAGGTGCTACTGTGGAGGAAGCCATGTTAAATGTACATATCTATCTAACTTCATGAGGTGTTCATCAGGTACTGTAGACTGTACTGACTGAAAAGATATGTGAAATAAATTTTCAGGGACTGCTCCAGATCTAACCAGCATAAATAAGATGGTGTACTTAACCTAACGGAGCCAGCATAGTATAGTATTTTGAGCACTGGACTGCAATTCTGGAGATCAGGGTTCAGTTCCCTGCTTGGTCATAGAAACCCACTAGGCGACCTTTGGAAAGTCATATATTCTGAACCCCAGAGAACCCCATGATAGGATCACCATAGGTTGGAAATGATTTGAAGGAACACGACAACAACAACTACAACAACAACTTAATCCAATGTTTCTTTCCCAGAAACCTTGCCAAGCTTTTTTAATTTGGACTGCCTTTTTGCTTGTTATCATTATGGTTTTAGGTTATACTCCCTGCTCTCAGGATTGGCAACCTGTGAATAAGAAATAAGGACCTTTGAGGAATTAATGGAAGGAGTGGTCTTGTGTAGCCTTCTCCTATTGTATTCATATGGGGAAAGTGAACAATGAAATAATGAGATTTATGTATAGATTTTTTTGGATGGACTGTGGAGGAGAAAGGTCAGGTCATCACAACAAACCATGGCAGCACCAACTTCTTAGACCTTTAATTGTCACACTTAGATTTTGAGACACTGTGGATTGCTGGAAAGCCTGAACAGAAGTCTAGAAGTTAGTCACTTCTTGGCATTGTACACATGTGTCCAGTGGCCTATTTGTCATGCTGTTGTTATGATGACAAAAACTTTGTTTTTTCTTCTTCTTTTATGGTAAAGGTGACTTTTATCTTGAAGCTGCACCTCATAGCTATCTCACCACATAGTCACTTTCTGAAGAGAAAAGAAATAAGGAGGGATTGTTAGTCTTGTGCCAAACAGCAATATGTTGTGCAAGAATTTGAAGGGAGTCATTTCTGAAATTAGGATCTCACAGAGCAATACAGGTCAAGGACAAATAGGTGTCCTCTGGTGCAAGCAGACAGGCTGACTCCTTCAAGCATAATCTGTAAGTGGGAAGTTGATATTTGGCTCCAGAAAACAAGTTCAGACCTGAGCTGGAGCTTAAGCTGCTCAAAATGGGGCCATGCGCACTGGAGGATCTAAAGTAATAATAATAATTAATGGGCTTGCTCAGCTATCACAGCTTTGATTTTCTTATGTCACAAACAATATTTCCACACCTTGGCACTTTTGCCTTTTGAAAGACTGTTGTCTGAGTAGTGTATGTCTCTCTGTATATGTTACTAGAGGGGTGCGGTGTGAGAGAGAGAGAGAGAGCCACACCAGGTGACACCATAAGAGGGGTTACACCATTGCTCCTCAAGCATCTACCTTTTTGTAGAAATGACCTGGGGTATTCACCTATGACCCTTTAAAATACTGAAGAGATTATGTGAGTGGTGTGAGGCTCTTTAGAAAGGAAAAGGAGAAGCCTCAGGTTTTAAAAAAATGAATTTAAATTTTATTTACATTCATTTTTTATTTATTTCTAAATTTTAAAAATTGTTTTTTTTAATTTTCTTTAAAAAATCACATCTTATCAAATTTTCAGTTTAACCACAAAAAACAATGTGCATGCAAATACATGTAGGCTGTGTGTATGATATTACAGTTTAAAGGTATAATTTTAATTTTGCTAGTTATGTCACAACTGTTGCCATTACATTCAGAGATATGTGGGAATTATGGTTTATTTGTAACATTAGTACAAAAAAGCATTACTAAGGCTTGTGTATGGTGTGGTATGGGAGGAGGTCAATGAGAGGATGTCACCGTGAGTTACCGCACCTGGTGACACAACCCCTAGTGATACCACTGCTATGAGGGACTGAGAGAGAGAGAGAGAAGGAAAGACATTCCAAAGTGTAGGCAATTCTTATGGAGAGACAGTGTGGTGTAACGGTTTTGCATGTTAATCTACAACTCTGGAGTACAGGGTGCAGATCCCTGCTCAGCCATGGAAATCCACTAGGTGATGTTGGCAAGTCACACTCTCTCAGCCTCAGAGGAAGGCAAAGGCAAATCCCTTCTGCACAAATCTTGCCAAGAAAATCCTTAGGGTCACCATAAGCTGGAGATGATTTGAAGACACAAAGCAACAATGTCAATAAGGCAATTCAGAATACCTAAAATGTGAAACATCAGAGGGAGTCGACCTATCATGGTTTCTCTCCAGTTTTTAGGGCAAGTGTATCTGTTCTAATTAAACATGGCAAATTTATGGCACCTTTAAGTTACAGCCACTTAAATAGATAGAAATGTCTGATTCAAGACAAACCTGTGTTTTTGTTGCTCTGCCCTTATTTTCATGTTTCTTTACTCTGCCATTCTTTGCACCTTGAGGGAAGAAAGATGAAGATCTGGAAAAAAACACACAGTTTGCCATTTCATCTGAAGCTGGAGATCTGGAGTTTATACAAACCATAATTAGTTAACAAAGTAGGATATCAAAGGACAATTAAATAACAGTTTGATATCTCAGTTCATTCATATAAGTTGTATAATTGTCCTTTATCAGAAAAAGTGAGGAAAAAGGCAGGTTGTTCCAAAGCACAGATAGACACTTTAAATGCTGCCCCTTGTGACAAGGAAGGGTACAAGTATGTATGCACAAAGTCTTCTCTGCAGTGTTTTCCCCCCAGAATAAACAGTGGTTTGTTGCAATCTCTCAGTGTGACCAATGTATTGTAGTATAAGGATGGAGTTTGCAAGGGTTTTACCACTCTGTGATATAAATGCAGAGATTCAAATTCTATCTACCCAGACAACATTGAATTAGAAGCCAAACATGGCAGACATTAAGGCTGCACGTGGCACATTGCATAAGATTCAAAGGAATTAATTTGTTTCATTTCAAAACCCAGATACCATGGTTGTTATTTACAATATCAGTTCTTTGTGTGACCCTTGGAACAGGGAGTGGGCAAGTATTTTGCATGCCATATGGAGCAAGACATATTCCTGTAGTAATGCTGCCTTCTAACATCATCCATGCAATTATGTGGTATGTTTAAATCAAGTCTTAGATTCTTACCAGGCATCAAAGACTTGCATACTTGTCTGATGGGATAGGACAGCTTAACCAAAAAGAAGTGATACTGCAGTGGATTTTAAGTAGTTTAAATCTGTGTCTCAGACGGGTTGTCTGGACTATGTAACCTCTTGGCCTAATGCTATAGAACAAGAAGCAGGTAAACGTAGTCACGTTGCCCATGGTTTGGCCGACGCTCTTCAAAACAAGATTTATCTGCTCTTTCTCACTTCCTTGCTTTAAAAGTTTAGTTTCTCATAACAAAAATGTATTATACAGAATCATCCCAAAAGACAAAATTACTGCTATATGGGAGAAAATATCCTAATCATGCCTACTCTATGAAAAGCTAATCATGCCTAGTACAAAAAAGGCTTAATTTGCTGCTTTTTACAATTATATAGCAGCATCTTGCATCCAGTGCAAGATCTGTTGGGCTAAGACTGGCTAAAACAAACTGGGGTGATGGGAGTTTTGTTGCACAATATCAGGAGCTTGCCAGCTTGAGGAAGGCTGCCGTATAGTTATAGAAAGGAATAGGTTCTTCTAGCACAATTGTGTTCTTGATAAATTAATGTGATACTGGGGTATGACAGCTTGTCCTCTGTACAATGAAAATCTTGAAGATATTTTATTCATTTTATA
>NC_056526.1:47329751-47332243 GCF_019175285.1 Sceloporus undulatus
CCCCCCCCCCAATAATTTCAGGCAAACTTATACATGGATTTTTCCACCACCGGTTGTAGAGAATGGAATGAGACAAATCCGGATCATTTCTGAAAACTCTCTTTTGAAGTGTGAGTGAGTAAAGATCTCTGTTGAGATAACTTAAGAGATAACTTAACTATCATGTCTAAATCACTATAGACAGCAGATACTAGGATTTCTCTGATATGTCATATTACACTTTCAGCTGTATTCCTCCACTATAGTTTCTTTTGGGGAAACAGGCTCTCCTTTAGGGCACTGCTACGAGGACTATCTTGATGAGCACCAGCAATTCTGAAATTCACAGCTACTCCACAGAAAGCCTACTATATTCTATTGCTGCAACATATTTTTTTCCACTGCAAATCCTTGTAAATTACTGCTTTTATAACTGGAATAGAAATTATAGTCATTTCCTGATGATCCAGTCTGTTCTGAAAGTTTTAACAGCTGTAAGAGCAATCAACATAAGTCACACAAATCGACAAAATAATTAGTACAAAGCTATACAAGGCAAATTTGACAATAAAATTTGGGACAATGACTATGGGGTTTGATCTCATTTCCAAGTTTGGCTCAATTTCCCATATTTCTTTTGATACAAACACAAGCCACATGCTATCTGGAATCAATAATACTGTTGCAGCAAAACTGTTAATTGAGATCATATTAAGAAATGTGGCCTAAATGTTATCCAGTGACAGGTCGAAAACTTTCATGGCCAGCATCCATAATTATTTTGTGGGTTTTTCGGGCTATGTGCATGTTCTAGAAATGTTTATTCCTGACATTTCACCAGTCACAGATGTTGGGAAAACCTCAGGAATAACCTCTTCTAGAACATGGACATGTATCCTGAAAACCCACAAAAAACTATAGCTTCATCTGACGTCTGTCACCTCATCAGTCTGACACTCTTTGGCTTAGATGAGACAAGTATTAGACGTCTTCAGTAGAGACCAGGATGGTTTAGGGTAGACTATTTTACCCACAGAATACTCAGATTCATTTGTCTTGGGTCTAATCTACGTTATAGAAATAAAGCAGCTCGACATTGCTTTAATTGTCATGTCATGGCTCCATGCCATGTAATCCTAGGATTTGTAGTTTGTTGTGGCACCAGAACTCTCTAACAGAGAAAGCTAAATATCTCACAAAACTATGGTGGGATACAGACTGCCCCTTTGGGGTGGCCTGCAGCTGCCCCTTTGTGCCACCTATTGGAGCCAGGGCAGCCACAGCGGCAGCCCAAAGGCCCCAATCCAGTGCTTTTTGGGAACAGGGAGAAGCAGCAAAATGCCGCTTCTCCCTGGTCCCAAAAAGGGGTGTCCTTGGGGCTTCATGCCCCAGGACACCCTGGGGAGCCATTGCCAGGAGAGAAAGGGGGTGCTCGGCACCTTTCCTCCGGTTTCGTTCCCGCAGCCATCTCTACAGGGCACCACCATTTTGACGTACGGAATACGTACTAGGGTTACAGGGCGTCTATAAGAGACGCCCCAAGGCAACCCTAGCATGTCTTCAGTACATGCTATGGTGCCGGTCTGTACTGCGCCTACAAATCCCATAATTCTATAGCATCGAGGACTGGTAGTTAAAGTGGTGTCAAGCTGCATTATTTCTGTAATGAAGTTAGTCCTTGGTTTGTGGCGTTTTGGCTTCTTCAGTATCCTGTCATGAAATAGACACTGGAGATGCTGATGTAGGTAATGTGAATGTGACATTCATATGGTCAGGCATATAGGTGCATCTGAAAGAGAAGTGCTTCATTTATGCTATTCACCTGGATCCAACATCCTTTAAGAGTTAAACTACATGGAGTATTAGTGTGTTGGTCAGCCTCTTTTCTATACCTGGAAAAGTTATTTTTTGAACTATGTATTCCACAGCACCTCTTGCTTCTTGGCACTCTGTGTCATGATCTGACAAGGTTCTTTGGTGTAGAGGACATCTGATGCTCTACATCACCACAGAGAACAGCCATAGTGGTAACAAATGGGGCAGTGGCATGCCTCTTTTTGTGCCTGAAAAAAAGCCAGATCAAGGCTGCAGTGTGTGGTTGCAGTGGTCTTGATCTGATACTCAAAGGGGTGGTGTCAAGCCGCTGTTTCAGCCCTAAGTCACATATCTCGGAAACCAGAGTCAGAGCAGTTACAGCACAGCAGTCCCCATTGAGTGCACAACCACCTTGGGGCCCAGAATATGAATCAAGGACTTATAATACGTAATGAGAACTATGGAGACATTAATAAAACTTGGGTTTCTCTCCATATTGATGCTAATGTTTCATTTGCCTGTCACTGGGAGCATTCTCACTTGTGATTTAAAACAAATTTAAATACAGCAGTTCATTTTAAAGCGATTCAAAATAAAGCGAGTGTTATCCCGCTTTTCAATTCGCTTTATTTGTATCGTTCCCATTTACTTAATGTTTTATTTTAATTCGCTGTAATTGACCCTGTTTCGTCCCCATT
>NC_056526.1:47332343-47392037 GCF_019175285.1 Sceloporus undulatus
TAATAATAATAATAATAATAATAATAATAATAATAATAATAATAATATTCCAGAATGGAGTTCACAAGGGGACAGCTTTGTCTCTAAAGTTAATTGGAATAAAGCACTTAGAAAAAACAGTTAATAATAGATGTTATCAACAGTAACCAAATGTGGCCATTAAGTACCCAACAAACTTTCTGCAAAGCTAAAAGAATTCCCAATTCAGGTGACATTTGCATTAGAAGCTCAGGAAATCCAGGGAAGAGCATAGTAGTAGCCAAAACAGAAGAAGGTGTAAACATAGAGTGGACAGCTGTCCTGAGGACACGGGTCCATTTTTTACTCCTCCCCCAGCAGACTTTACCAAAATGTTCCAGGTGACATGGAAGCGACCAAAATTAAATTCTAGTTTTGTTTTACTTTTATTTTCAGACATTTTGAGAAGGTGTTTTCAAATGGGTGGAGGAAGAAAAATAAAGCCCAACTGTTGCTCAATCAAATAAAGCCTGTCTATCATTCTGCCAGTTTGTTTCCAGGCACAATTCAAAGTGCTGTTAGAATCATAGGCAGGATACAAACCGCCCCTTTGGGGCGACCTGCACCCACCCCTTTCCCCGCCGGATCAGGACGTGAGCAGCCACAGCAGCAGCCCCAGAGCCCCAATCCGACGCTTTTCCAGGCCTCGGGGAAGCAGCAAAATGTCACTTCCCCCGACCTGGAAAGGGAGAGCGGCTGCCAGGAGAGAAAGGGGCCAATCGGCCCCTTTCCCCCCTAGCTTCGTTCCCACAGCTGTTTTGTGGCTGCGGGAACAAGGCACTCCCAAGAAAGGAGCTCCGTTTCAGAGCTCCTTTTGGTGCCACAAATTGGGCACCCTATGTATCCTGTAGTGGCACAAGCACGTCACGGCCACACCGTGCCATTTGAATGCACAGCCGTCACAGGAAAATGGCTGTGCCCATCTGTACAGGGTGCTGCCATTTCGATGTATGGAGTACATGCTAGGGTTAGGGAGTGTCTGTAAAGGACGGTCTGAGGCAACCCCAGCACTTACTTGGTACATGCTAAAAGGCCCGTCTGGAGAGGACCATAGAATCATAGAGTGTGAAGAGACCACAAATGCCATCCAGTCAAACCGCCTGCCATGCAGGAACTTACAATCAAAGAATCTCCAACACATGGCCATCCAGCCTCTGTTTAAAGACCTCCAAAGAAGGAGACTTCATCACATTCCGAGTAAGTGTGTTCCACTGCTGAACAGCTCTTACTATCAAGAGGTTCCTCCTAATGTTAAGCTGGAATCTCTTTTCCTGTAGCTTGCATCCATTGTTCCATGTTCTAGCCTCTGGAGCAGCAGAAAACAAGCTTGCTCCATCCTCAATGTCACCCCTTCAAATACTTAAACAGGGCTCTTAACCGTCTCTTTTCCAAACTAAGCATACCCAGCTCCCTAAGTCTTTCCTCATCAGGCATGGTTTCCAGGCACTTCACCATTTTGGTCACCCTCCTTTGGACACACTCCAGTTTGTCAACATCCTTTTTGAATTGTGGTGCCCAGAACTGGACATAGTATTCCAGGTGAGGCCTGACCAAGACAGAATAGAGTGGCAGTATTACTTCCCTTGATCTAGACACGATACTTCTATTGATGTAGCCTAAATTAGCACTGGCCTTTTTAGCTGCTTCATCACTCTGTTGACTGATGCTCAACCTGTGGTCTACTAGAACTCCTAGATCCCTTTCACATGTAGTCTCCTTAAGCCAGGTGTCTCCCATCCTATATCTATGAATTTCATTTTTCTACCTAAATGCAGTATCTTACATTTCTCCCTGTTGAATTTCACTTTATTAGTTTTTGGTCCAGCTTTCTAATTTATTAAAGTCATTTTGAATTTTGATCCTGTCCTCTGAGGTATTAGCTACTCTTCCTAATGTATGACCTTATCACATGGTGAATTTTGGAACTCCAATCCAAAGCCATTCCGGACGCAATCATGCGAATTCACGTTATTACATGATAGATTAACACGCGTGATTGCTGTCTATGCAGAGTCATTCCAAGCCCAATCTTCAGGCAATCCAAAGTCACTCTACAAGTAGGTGAATTCGGTGAACTAGCGAATTCACAAATCTTTTCCCAAGGTCAATTCGAATTCAATTTGAAATGGTCTTAGTGTGGAATACAACTTTGGTTTGGTCCTGCTACACCCCACCCCCAACCCCGCAACCTCAAAGGTGCCACATTTCCCATGATGAAGTGCTGCAATTTTGCTCCATTTGCTTCCAGTACTCCTTCAACTTCCAATGTTGTCTAGGGGGAAAAGCGGTTGTTCCTGATGTCACTGGTGTATGGGAGAGAGTTTGGGGGGGGGGGGGGGGGGATGAATATAACCTTATATTCATATATAACATTTTATTGTTATTACATTACAATGTGGACAGAGCAGGGCCATGCTTTGTACTTCACCCCCCCCAGAAGCCCTCCTTGCCTCTGTTTGCCCCCCTCCATTCTTCTGCTTTCTCCTCTTCCTCCTCTTTCTCCCTCCTTTGTCACCCAAATCTTACCTCCGTTTGCTCCCTCCGTTCTTCTGCTTCCTCCCCCTCCTCTTCCTCCCTCCTCTGTCACCCCGATCTTGCCTCCGTTTGCCCCTTCCATTCTTGTGCTTCCTCCTCCTCTTCCTCCTCCCTCTTCTGTCACCCCAGTCTTGCCTCCATTTGCCCCCTCCATTCTTCTGCTTCCTCCTCCAAAGTTTGAATCTAGGAGGAGGTGTATTATTTCACCAATGCATTTTTGTAACATATATGTTTGTGTGTATGTATATATACATACACATACACACATATGTATATATGCATATACATACATACATATACATTTATATGTGTATATATGTGTGTATATGTACATATATACTCACATGTATGTATATACAGTACATGTATGTATATCTATGTACTGTATATACATATATATATTTACATACATATATGCATGTATATATACATACATATACATACATAAACATATATGTGTGTGTATATATGTGTGTGTGTGTGTATGTATGTATGTATAGATGTGAATATATATATATATATATATATATGGACACACATGCACATACACACATACTCGCATTCACATACTTGAGACCACACATGGCGGGAGTTGCAGGCATTGCTAACTTGTTGAAACAGAATAAAAAATAGAATAAAATAGAAGGGAAGAAGAAATGCAAAGCGATCATTCACATGAGGCGTGCATTCACGCGAAACAGGAAACAGGAATTGACCGCCTTCTTCACCCCAGAAGCGTAAAAGGTCTCGATGCATTCACAGCCCCACTGAGCATGCGCAAGGGTGCCAATTCCAATTGTTCAATCCGCATAGTATGTACTGGTGTGATAGCTTATGTTGCATTTGCTCAGCTTTGCCTCAGGATTGACCACAATTTCACTCTTCACGTGTAATAATTAATCATGTGAATTGGCTTAGATTCGAATTGAATCTACTTCTCCTTCCCTTTGGAATGGCTTTGGATTGGAATTCCAATTTTCAGATGTGATAAGGGCCTTCATGTCATCTGCAAATGTGATAAGCATGCTCTCTATTCCCTCATCCAAGTCATTGATAAAGATGTTGAACATCACTGGGCCCAAGACAGAACCCTGTGGCACCCCACTGGTCACTTCTCTCCAGATCAAGAGGGCTATGCTCTATAAAGCCCTACATGACTCAAGGACAAGCTACCTGGCAGACTGTATCTCCCTGTGTGAGCTGGTCTGGGCTCTGAGATCAACAGAGCCGTTCCCTAAGTCTCTCATTAAGATACAAGAGAGGCCCTTCTTGATGGCTGCCCCTAAACTCTGAAACTTTCTGCCCAGGGAGGCCAGAATGGTCCCCTCCTTGTTATTCTTCCATTGGCAGGTATTGACTGGGTAGTCAATAAAACTTGTATTCAGACAGGCTTTTAATACAGGGTACTGCATTGTTTCAAATGAACTGTTTAAAAGAGCTTTTTATCTTTTTAATTACATTTTATTCTTTTATAGAATCATAGAATCATAGAGTTGGAAGAGACCACAAGGGCCATCAAATCCAACCCCCTGCCATGCAGGAACTCTCTGTCAAAGTATCTCCAACTGATGGCCATCCAGCCTCTGTTTACTCCACCATTCTCTGAGGAAGTGTGTTTCACTGTCTAACAACCCTTACTGCCAGGAAGTTCTTCCTAATGTTGAGGTGGAATCTCTTTTCCTGTAGCTTGCATCCACTGTTCCATGTCCTATTCTCTGGAGCAGCAGAAAACAAGCTTGCTCCCTCCTCAATATGGCATCCCTTCAAGTATTTAAACAGGGCTATCATATCATCTCTTAACCTTCTCTTCTCCAGGCTAAACTACCTCAGCTCCCTAAGTTGTTCCTCATAGGGCATGGTTTCCAGGCTCTTCACCATTTTAGTCGCCCTCCTTTGGACACGCTCCAGTTTCTCAATGTCCATTTTGAATTGTGATGCCCAGAACTAGACACAATATTCCAGGTGGGGCCTGACCAGAGCAGAATATAGTGGCACTATTACTTCCCTTGATCTAGACACTATACTTCTAGAGAGGCCCCTTTCCCACCACCTTTCCCTTCTCCTTTTGTGTCATGTCTTTTTAAATTGTAAGCCTGAGGGCAGGGAACCATCCAATTAAAAAGATTGTATGTACAGCGCTGTGTAAATTTACAGAGCTTTATAAATAAAGGTTAATATAAGAATAATAAAATAATATAATAAGAATAATAATAATAACGCAGCCTAAAATTGCATTGGCCTTTTTGGCTGCCGCATCGCACTGTTGACTCATGTTCATCTTGTGGTCTACTTGGACTCCTAGATCCCTTTCACGTGTAGTCTTGTTCAGCCAGGTGCCCCCCATCCTATAGCTATTCATTTTGTTTTTCCACATTTGTCTGTATTGAATTTTGTTAGCCTTTGCCCAGCTTTCTTGTCTATTTAGGTCATTTTGAATTTTGATCCTGTCCTCTGGGTTATTAGCTACTCCTCCTAATTTGGTGTCATCTGCAAATTTGATCAGTATGCCCACAGTTCTGTCATCCAAGTCACTGAAAAAGATATTGAATAGCACTGGGCCCAGGACAGAACCCTGTGGTTCTGGCCGCTTCTCTCCAGGATGAAAAGGAGCCATTGTTGAGCACCCTTTGGGTTGTAAATTGTTTTAATACTGTAAATAGTTTAATTCTATTTTAATATGCTTCACTTAATTCACTTTTAGTATTCTTTTGACTGTTTTGTTCTTTTAAATTGTGAGCCTCTTTGAGTCCCAATTTTGGGGAGAAAGTGGGATACAAATAAATATAATAATAATTCTATATTGACTTATTAACTGCTTAAAAAAACTTTTATCAGTGGGAAATAGAAATAGTTAAAAATGATGGCTGGCATCCTGTTAGTCACAATGTCTTAAGTTGGATTTAGGACATTATAACTGCTTTGTATTCTCCATTGTGATCATGGTACTATTGCCATGAGTTCAAATGACCATAATACTCATATTGCAACAGCACCCCCCTCTGAAGAAACTTGCTAAGAGAACTCTATGATAGGTTCACTTTAGGGTCAGCATAAGTCAAAATGATTTGGAGTCACACAACAATAATAGCAACAAATACATCTTGAACAGTTTGGTAGTTCAAGCAATGGAGGTCTGTGTTGTTTGCTAGTGGAGCAGTACAGGATGATGTGACAAACATCTCCCCACCAGCAAACAAGGCTGCAATGAAGATGCTTCTGCTCCTCAGAGCATCACTCACTGTAGGCAGGCAGGAGTAGGTCACAGCATCCTACAACACCATGCTCGTGAATAGCACAAATTTCTCTTACACAGGATGGCTGATTGGCTTTTAAGATGGATTTCAGGAGCTCAATCGGGAGTTAAAGCATAACCATTACATTGTGGCTATGGATTTGATGCAGGATCTCAGACAATATGTGATGTGCACCAGAGCATCACAGGAAAGTGGTAAACTGAAAGTTGCCTTTCGGCCATACTGGAGCCCAGGTGGCGCAGTGGTTAAATGCCTTTACTGCTGCCCCTCACTCAGCCTGGCATCCTTCTGTAGGCCACTAAAATGAGTACCCAGCTTGTTGAGGGCAATTAGATTGCACTTTATAAACCACTTAGTATATCAGTAAGCAGTATAGAAATGTACTTGTTATTGCTATTGTTACTGTACAACCTCGGGTTCTTGCGTCACTCAAATTTAAGCAAGTTTCTCTTTTTTCCTTATTGTAAATTAACAGTATCTTACTAATTAGAAAATACAAATGTATGTCTCATAATGACACAATAAAATCCAAAGATCTCCCAAAATATCTGTTTATCAGTGACGGGAGCTGTGCTGCCCTCCAGCAGATGTTGGACTGCAGTTCCTAGCAGTCCAAGCCAGCAAAGCCAATGGTGAGGAATGCTGGGAGTTAGTTCAACAACATCTGGAGGGATGAATAATTCCCACTCCTTCTGTAGAAATCATTTTATAATTTCAGTGCCCTTATTTTATTTATTTATTTATTATTTTATTTTATTTTATTTTTATCCCGTCTTTCTCCCAAGTTGGGACCCAAGGTGGCTTACAACACACACACACACACACACACACACACACACACAAACATACACATTAAAACAGCACTTTAAAAACAATTAAAATAATCTACTTAAAACAGTAAAACATTTTAAAACATACAAAATTTAAATATACAACATTAAAATAATCTAAACCAACCCTCCATCCCCCGATAAAACCAGCCCCACATTATTTTAAAAAGCTTGCTGGAATAAAAATGTCTTCGCTTCCCAGTGAAAGGCTAGCAGGGAGGGAGCCAGTTTAGCCTCCCTTGGAAAGGAATTCCACAGGGTGGGATCAGCCCCTTCTAATGACCTACACTCAACACTACACTAGTCCTCTGGTGCCAATGCAACAAAACTGTTTTCCTTCCCCATGAAGTCCTCAGAGCTTTATCAAAATTATCTCTACATGGTTCCTTAGCCCTCCAGGGTAAGTATTTGGAGGGCATGGGTGCTGCAGTTGGAAGGGTATATGGCTTCTGTCCAAATGGCACTGTATTGCACTATTGCCCCATTAGTGGATTCCCAGCATTAGATACTGACCCATGTTTGTTATTTTTGTTAGCCCTTTAAAAATAGGCAGAACAAACTGATTACTCACGGCCAAGAACAAGGTGAGGTACAACAGCTTGACCAGAGTTGGCAGGCCAGGACTATCCGAGGCCCTAAATATTTCACTGTGAAAACCTGAGACCTAGGGAGGAAGTCTGTAGGGGAGGAAGACAATAAAAATTGCCTCTGTCTCCATATCACACACAGATGCCTCAGTAGGATCAAAGGGGTTTCTGTCAGCAGAATAAAAGAATTAGATACAACCTATGTTTATCTATTGCTTTATTCAAAATTGAATTAAATCAGCATATGGAGTATGCTAATGACATCCCCTCCACCCTCATTTTGATCACACGCAAAGCAGCAGTTCTGAAGAGGAGAAACTCTTCTATGCATAGTGGGTCTGCACAAAAGCCAGAACAATAAAAAATCTAACTTCTGGATTGTGTGGACACACCTTATGTAAAAGAGGCCCTCTGTTTCATCACCTTAGCTTTTCATGTGACCAAAGTGATGGGGAGAGGATCATTCCTCTGCATTCTGGTGTCATCCTGTTTGGATGATTAATGACCTAAAGCCCAATTCAGATGTGAGCAGTCTGAATGATGTCCAGCATATTCCGCACCAGAGCCAGGATATAACAACCTTTAAACTGTTATAATAATAATAATAATAATAATAATAATAATAATAATTATTATTATTATTATTATTATTATTATTATTATTATTATTTATATTTCCCACCTCACCAAAGATTGAGGTAGGATTACAGCAGTAATCCTGTTAATAACAGGTAATAACTGGTGGCGCAGTGGTTAAATGCCTATACTGCAGCCATTCACTCAAGACCACAAGGTTGCGAGTTCAAGACCAGCAAAAGGACCCAAGCTCGACTCAGGCTTGCATCCTTCCGAGGTCGCTAAAATGAATACCCAGACTGTTGGGGGCTAATTAGCTTACTTGCAAATTAGCTTACTTGCTGTTCACAGCTATGATCTCTGGAATAGCGGTATATAAATAAAATACATTATTAATTAATTATTATTATTCCTCTGGATCCCTCAGGAAGATCCAGAGCCCGCCATTCCTGCACTATGGTGGCTGTCTGCATAGGTGTACCTCTGAACTGCTGTGGGTCACACACTCTGAGGTCAGAATGAGGCATCCAGCCATGAGATCATTACTGGTGCCTTGTTCTGACCTCAAAAGCAAGTGACTCATGGCAGCAGTGGATGCACTAGAAGGCTCAGTGGGATGCCTGTGCAGACAACAACAACAACAACAACAACAATAATAATATTTATTTGTATACTGCCCTCTGGCAAACCAATCCGGGCGGTTAACAACAGTAAAATATAAAATATGAGAATTAAAAACACTTTATCCCTCCCCCCCCCTTAAGACAGTATTAAACAATATAACATATTAAAACACAATATCAATGTATAAAAACAACTGCAACAGCACAGGAAAGGAGGGCTAGGAAACAAGGGAGGTCACGGCAGCTGTGGGCCAGGACACTCCAGGATGATCCTAGAGTATCCTGGCCCATGCAGACTGGTCCTATGTCACCTGTCAGTTTAGCCCCTTTTACACACCTAAATAGGGCTTGTGACAACCGCAACATTCTTCATTGATCTCTGGCTATACTAGGTGACTCTCCAACATTTCAGAGATGAAAATCAGGATACATGTGGCCAAGCAACAGAGGATTTGCTGCAGAAGATTTGAGAAAGACTTCTTTTTCTCCCAAGTCAAATAAAAACAATGTTAACAAGTCAAAGGCGGGTTACAAACCGCCATTAGAGACGTCCTGAGGACATCCCAGTTTGAAAAAGGGGCGTCTCTTCTAGATGCTCCCTTAGCCTATCACGGACTCAGTCCGTACAAAATGGTGGCACCCTGTTCATACAGGCACCGCCATTTTGACGTAGCGGACGCTCTGTGTCCGCATGTGACACACCAGAAGTGACGCTGCGAGTGCGCCCTTTGGCACTCGCGGCACCTCTTCCGGGGCCTGAGAAGGAGCACGATTTCCGCGTTCCTTCTCTGCAGTGTCCGGGAGCCGCGCCGTTTAAAGGCTGTGGCTCCTGGACACTGCAAGCGGAGGCAGAGCCAGACTGCTGCTTCTCAGCAGTCTGTAACGCGCCAAAGTCTAGAGCTGAACTGCAAAAGCTGCAAAGTCAAGGACTGAATACCAAAAGCAAAAGCAACTTTAAGAAAGAAGCTTTTAATCTTAAACAGAAATCTTCCAGTCATGTTGATATTTGTTTGATTCAGCAACAAATATTTCAAATTTCTGGAGATAAATATAAAAATCAAGTTTTAATTGATAGTGGAGCTAGTGTGCATTACTCCAACAACAAAGAATGATTTGTTGTTTTTGATGAAAATGTAACTTTTCCTATCTGTCTTGGTAATGGTCAAAATGTTTTTGCACAAGGAAAAGGGACTGTTATTTTGAAAACAAAACTTGGTCCTGACAGAATAGGAACTTTACAAATCCTAGATGCTTACTATGTACCGGATTTGCAAGCCTTCTTTTACAGTGTGCAAACCACAGCATCAAGAGGCAAACGTGTCAGGCCTGGTACGAAGTGGCGCTTTGTGCCGACCTGGGGGCGATTTTAGGGTCCGTAGGGCTGGGCATCCATACGCGCCCGGCTCTACTTTCGGCACCTGTGCACCATTTTGCTGCGCCCCTGTCCACATGGGGCACGTGACAATGACACGTAGGCATCCAAGTACCCAAATAGCACTCACCAGAAGCATTGTCATCATGGCACATGAGCACCATTATTACGCTCCTCAAAAGAAGCCACCTAGAGCGGCTCCTTTTGAGGGAGCGTGTCACTGCCATGCCGTGAGGCTGGTGCAGCACTGACAAGGGGCAAAAATGGGCGGCATGGAGCTATCTGTCTGTATCCCCCCCCCCCCCCTCAGTTTCAGAAAGCAAACCTGCTTTGGTTTTCATGGCATGAATTTGAATTTTTGAGCAGAACTGGGATCTCATAGTTGCTATCAGATTCAGATTTTACACTCATCTGTGAACAGTGTGACCAAATGTAGTCACAAGGACTGTTCAGTTTTATGGCATTGCAGATTTGCTCATCGGAGTATTGAAAATATTAATAAACTGGCAAATCAAGAGCTTGCAAGAGACTTTAAATTCAAAGCATGCTCCAATAATGAAAAATATGTAGACTGCTTGATAGCAAAGGCCACAAGAACTTCACATCCTCCAGTTACTGAGAGATAATCCAACATGGTATTGGATCTTTTATATGCTGATCTCTCTGGACCAATGAATCAGAAGGTACTGTACTTTCTGGCGTATAAGACTACTTTTTAACCCAAGAAAATCATCTCAAAAGTCAGGGATCGTCTTATACACCGGGTGTCGTCTTATAGGATGGGTGCTGAAACTTCTGAGCTGGACTGGAGAATCTGTGGTCTCTGCATATGGTGGGGGGAGCTCAAAAACGGCTGCAGCCGCATCCTCGCCATATGCAATGACTGTATGAAAGCAGCAAGGGTGGCGCTGTACAAGTACGGTAGAAGAAAATCCACTCATCAGGATTCATGGAAAGAAGTGACTTAACGCAATCCAAAGATGAGGTGAGGGGGTGCCTCACCGGGAAGGTGTAAGTAAAGGGCAAAGCAAGCTGCAGGTGTCCGGGACACCCAGGATATGGAAAAAAGAGCCGTGCTTGTGCTATCGCTCTGATATTCATGGAGACAGGGAGGGCTGAACAGGCAGGGAGAGCTGACCAATCTAAGCAGGCTTTGTATACAACAAGTTTTCCTGCTAAGTACCTGCATGTCATAAGCATTTGAATTAAAATTACCATATTGAAATCAAATCTGATGTTTTTTTTAAATTTTTATTTGGTGTGCGTTGGAAGAGGGGTGGTCTTATACGGTGAGTATATCCCAAACTCTATATTTTAACTGGAAAAGTTGAGGGTTGTCTTATATGCCCAGTCATCTTACACACTGGAAAATACGGCAACTGTTATATTATGACAATTATTAATGATTTCAGCAGATACACATATACTTATCTTCTCAGAGATAAGAGTCAAACTTTTCAAAAATTCAAAGACTACTTTAATCAAGTCTCTAACAAATTTGGCTCCAAACCAAAGAGCCTGCATACAGACAACATCACTGAATTTGTCAATGCTGAATTTGATGAATTTTTAAAAGAACATGGCATTGAGCATCAGACTACACAGGCTTTTTCTCAGGAACACAATAGTGTGGCAGAGAGAATGAACAGAACTCTCAAGGTGATGGTAGTCATTATTCTTTTGGAAGCCAATATGCCTAAATGCTATTGGCCTGAAGCTATCATGACTGTAACATACCTGTGTAACTAATTGCCAACAAAATCCAAAGATGTAACCCTATTCCAGTTATGGCATGGAGTTAAACCTAAATTAAACCATCTGAAGCAAAGCAAAGCATTTACCTATATTCCCAAGCAGAAAAGAGGCAAACTTGACTGCAGAAGTGAAGAGGGAATTTTTGTTGGTTATGCTAGAGGTGGTTACAAAATTCTAAATCCAGATGGATGCACAATAAAATTAAGAAGTGTTGTTTATATTGATGAAAAACCACAGCTCAAATTTAGTCCAAACCAAGATATGTAACAAGATTTATTTGCAGTAGAAGACTCTCACCACGACCAAAGCAAGTGGAGTTCTTTCATCCTCAAAAGGTCTTGCATCCAGAAGGGGCTATACCTGCAGTGGACCACCATGATGAAGAACCAGACATCATGCAAGAAGTGGAGCCAGGTATCTAAATCCAGGTAAGAAGGTCAGAACGGCTTACAATGATTATAATTTCTAATTAGATGTTTCCCTGCCCTCAGGCTTACAATCTAAAAAGACTCGACACAAAAGGAGAAGGGAATGGTGGTGGGGAAGGGGATCAGGTCCAGCTGAGGCCTGGACCAAGGCAGATAGACTGGAGGGAGGGCTCTGCTTCTTAATAAAGGTATGCCATCTGACAAATTCTCTTATCAAGCCACAGAGGAATTAATCCCAAAACCTCTGATTGGAAGAAGATCAAGGGAATTCCAAAGACAGATTCAGATAAATGAGTGCAAGCAACTAGTGAGTGAGAAAATGCAATCTTTATATAAAAACAAGACTTTGTCGGAATTGCCAGAAGGAAAAAGGGCAATTGGCTCTAGATGGGTCTCTACCACAAAGCTAGATGCAGAAGGGGAAATTCAAAGATACAAAGCAAGACTTGTTGCTAAAGGTTATACTCAAAAGTATGGTGAGGACTGCAACAAAAATTTTGCTGGGGTAGTCACACAACCATCAGAATTCTTCTAGCTGTTGCAGCTTGCAAGAAAATGAATGTTCAACATCTGGACATTTGCACAGCTTTTCTGTATGGTGATCTCTCTGAACAACTTTATATGGAACAGCCTCCAGGATTCCAAATATCTGGCAAGGAACATCTTGTAAGCAAATTACAAAAGAGCATTTATGGTTTAAAACAGGTGCAGAGTGTGTTTGAGCAAAAGCAGCATGTAACGAGATCAAATGGCTGCACAACTTATTTCTGGATTTTAGGATAACTGAGCCCAAACCGACGATCTTGATGCAAGATAATCAAAGCTACATCAAAATTTCTGAAAGTGAGAAACCACTTAAGAAAAATATTGACATTGCATTTCACAAAGTGCAAGAGATGTACAAAAGTAGACTTGTCTAGCTAGAGTACTGCAACAAACTCAACTAAAGGTTGGTTCCAGCGGCTATGTGTAGGACTGAAGATCCTCAACGTCAGTCCTAGAGATAAGAAGGGGATTGTCAGAAGAAACCTATGCATTCTTTCCCCTCTCATTATATAGATAGGACCTTTGACTAACTTGTGGTTTTGTCGTCCTCCAGTTGGAGTCCTCCCTCCCCCCTCTCTCTTTAAGACTGTATTTATCTCAAGTTGGTATGTATCTCTAGCCTGCCTGCTAGTCATCTCTCTCTCTCTCTCTCTCTCTCTCTCTCTCTCTCTCTCAGTCTTCCTGCTATAACTATCTTAAGTTAGATTAGGTTTTAGTTTTATTATGTATATTTATTAAAGCCAATATTATTTGTTTTTAAATCACAAACTACATGTTTGTTGTTTCTTTGAGTTAGTCTTTATTTTTAGGAAAGCATATTAAAATATAATCTGACACACACGTCTCCTGTACTAGTCCTATATTGGGGTTATATACATTACATCACTGCCTGTCAAGTTATTAATTGATTATGCTGTGTAATGCTTGTGTTGCAATAACAACTTATGGTGAGGACTGGGAGCTAAAATAAAATTGGTAGTGGGGATTAAAAACAATGCAGCACATAGTAAAGGCCTAACTGGAGTCTGAGGGGAGGGGGACATTCTGCCAATTTTCTGTGCAGAAAAACATGAACTTTTGTGTAAATTTGCCCTAACAAAATCCTGAAATCACAACAATCTTGGAGCTATTGTTTTTTTGTGGGTTTGGGGAGCTATGTGGCCATGTTCTAGAAGAGTTTATTCCTGACATTTCACCAGCATCTGTGGCTGGCATCTTCAGAGAATGCTGGCATGGAATCTTGTGGCTGTTTTCCTTTTCCTTGGCAGAATCTCTTGAATTTTAAGATACTGTTTTCTAATCAAGGATTCAAATATTACCTCATATTCTTCACATCCTTACAGGGAATAAGGCCAAACCTAGCCTATCTATTTTATTTTAAATCCAATTGTTGTGCATTTCATAATAACCATAGATGGTGCTGCTCCTCATAGTATCATCTGGTCTGAAAATTGTCCTGTCTAAATCACATATCCAAACTTTTCCCTCTGCATTTCAAAATGACTAAAATTGTAAATTCCCTATAAATGTTGTGATGTGAATAGGTATTTTGTTCAGTGAATGTGTGTTGCAGTTTACCAGTTTCATGATCTCTCTCTATTTAGAGCTGAATGTTTGTTTTTATATGGCATATTTTAATTAGTGATTTAGTTTCCACATATCTGGTGTAAATCTTGTTGAACTTAATGGAACATGCTTCTCAGTACCCAGAGGACAGAGCTGTTAGGATGCTTTGCAACTGTATTATTATTTTATCCTTTCATGTGGTTTTTTTTTAAAAAAAAACCTGCAGTACATGTGGAGCTACTAAATTCTTTTCTATCACTTATTCATTGCATTATTGTGCCTTGCCTGTGTGGATTGACCACAGACAGAATTTCTGTTTCTATCAGAATGCTAACAATGTTGAGAACAGTCTGTTGAAAACAATCTTGATAGCAGGTTCATAATTCAGCTATGATTATGTTTGAATTACTACACTTATATATTGCATTTTGTCTTGGAAGTTCAAAGCTGTGAAGATTTAGCCTCCAGGCAGCCCCAATCTAGTCACTGAAAAGATTCAGTAATTGCATAGTTTCATAAAGGATGTGTGTGAGATAGAATGAGTTGGCTCCATAAGTATTAATGAGTGTGTGTGTGGGGGGGGGAGGTGTGGGGGGTGTATGAGTGTGAGAGAGAATAGGGCGGAGAGTAGGCATGGAAATAATATTTGCTGTTATTCATCCCCTGGGTTTCCTGACACCTAGAAAGCTCAGCTGGGAAAAATAACACAAAAGTGCAGATTTTTTGTGGATTTCACCCATGTCACATCACATCAGACATATGTTCAGTTCATTCTTCTGTGCAGAAAAATAACAACAAGGATTTTTCTACATGAAAATCAGGCTTTGTGTACACCTCCCCTCCCCCCAAAAAACCCGCTCACCTTTTTGCAACAGCCACACTCTTTCTACCATGTATATTTTGTGCAAAATTGTTGCTTTTGGTAAAGAAAAATAGAAAGACAGACAGACTAGAAATTCTTCACAAAATCACAGTGATTTCTGAGAATGCTAATTTTTGTGCAGAAAATGGATTTTCTCCCTAAAAAAGATTTCCATATAGAAAACACTACTTCCAGAAAACTATAGGAGTCAACTGTTTGTGTATGCAAAAATCATGTTGTTGTTTTTTTTACAGAGAAACATGACTTTTGCATGAAACTACATGCAGGTTTGTGAAAACAATGTTTAAAATAAAGAACTGTGGCATTTTACATGCATGTACACATGTGCACACACAGAGAGACACATACACAGGCACACTGTTCCTAGAAATGGGGAGGGGGGGCTCTGAAAAACTAAAGGTTTTCTGTGGAAAAATGCTAATTCTAATTCCTTCCGACCACCATCTTGAGGGGGAGAGAGGCAGGCTAGCAACAACAGGCCACGCCTGGAAGACAACATTATTTTTAATTCATGTCATTTATTTATTTTTAAAATATTTTAATTGTACTTTTTGTTTGTTTCTTTGTTTATTAATTGCTATGAAGCCGCTCTGAGTCCCAGTCCTATATATATATATATATATATATATATATATAAAATTCTGTTATAGCAGTTCAGACACAGGTAGTTTGTGAGTACAATGCATAAACTAGTTAGGCCGTGGTAGAATCTTGCAGCCCTTGGGGGAGATATCATGTAACCACACAACCCCTGGGTCTCCCAGACATCCCCCCCAAACCCATCTAATACCATAAAAATATTTTTTCATCCCTGAATGCTTTTTCAGAACTTCTATGGTTTCATGGTTTCATGCTTAAACACTGTTTTTGGATGGTGCATCCTGAAATGGGGAGGGGATCCACTCTAAAAGGGAACACAACAGAATATCATTTCTGGTTTTAGGTTTTTTTCATGTTAAAACACAAACAACTAAGTCTACATAATGTTACTTGACATACAATTCTACAAATCTAAATAACATACATGACATACATACATTTACAACAAGCATGAAAAAAGATATTATTGGTTTTAGGAATCACAACGGGTGGTTCTTCAAATATCATTCCAATCTGCAGTCCATGCCCACCCTGATGAAGACTTTGGATTTTTGATCACCTTTGATTAGGCTTTCAGTCACCTTTGTTGAGAGAGATACATGGAAACTGAAGCTCTCTTGCTCTTGCTTAATCTCTCAGGCTGCATCCACAATGCAGAAACAATCCAGTTTGATGTAAAGTCGAAGGCTTTCATGGCCAGCATCCATGGTTTTTTGTGGGTTTTTTGGGCTATGTGGCCATGTTCTAGCAGAGTTTCTTTCTGACGTTTTGCCAGCATCTGTGGCTGGCATCTTCAGAGAATCTGTGGCTGGCATCTTCAGACAAAGCATTCTCGGAAGATGCCAGCCACAGATGCTGGCGAAACATCAGAAAGAAACTCTGCTAGAGCATGGCCACATAGCCCGAAAAACCCACAGAAAACTATAATCCAGTTTGACATAACTTTAACTGCCATGGCTCAATGGTACGAAATCCTGGGAGCTGGAGTTTTATTGTGGTACCAGAGCAATCTGACAAAGAAAGCTAAATGTCTCACAAAATAACAATTCTCAGAATTCCATAACATTGATCCATGGCAATTTAAGTGATGTCAAACTGGATTATTTCTGCAGTGTAGATGCAGCTTCAGTGGCTTTTGATATCTACAATTTTCTTCACCAACTCAATGGGTTGAGAGCTGGGAGCACTATGCTTCAGTGGTTTTAAGTTCTACAGTGACACTGGCAGGCTGTTTCGCAGTTTCTGGAAATGGCATTATGGGATGGCAATATGTACCATCTTATCCATGTACTATTAGTTATATGAAGCCACTGGGAGTAGTCATCAGATTTGGAGCAATGTGTCATGAGCATGATGATATCCTTGTTTCTGTGTCACACCCAAATGAGGTAGGGCCATGAAGCTATTGTACAACTATATGGATGCAGTAATGTGTGGATGAGTGCTAAGAATCTGTGCCTGAAACTTGGTATGATGGAGGCCTTGTGGGGACTAGTTCCCAGGTCCAGAAGATAAGTAGGTTACTTGTTCTGAGTGCAGTTTCACTCCCTCTCAAATAGCTAATGCAAATTGATTGGCCATCCCACCCACCCCTCCACAACGAAGGCTGTGGAACTCGGATGGGCTGTTTGCTGCCCTCACACTGGTAGAGACTAGAATGGTTAAATCATGCCATGGTGGGTTGTCATGGCGTTGGACACCTAGGGGCTGTGATTAATGGCATGCTTTGCCTGTCATCCCCTAGGTGTCCCATTCCTCGATTAACCATCGACCCAGCCACCTGACGCTAGTATGGAGTGAAGTCTTTCTTGGTTGCCTCGGGCCCAGGTAGGAACTTCTCCCCTTTTCTACGGGGTTTTTCGCCTACCCCACACTGTTTCCAGTGCCATATGGGAAATTGACTGAGGTGGTGTGGCAATAATACATGATTTGGTTTAAAACTTTTGATTCTAATGGGACATTATAATATATATTTTGCATAAATTCTTTGAATTTGATCTCAGCAAGCACCTTGGACTCCCTACTGGGTGTTAGGAAAAAAATTTGAAACATCCCTATGGGCCTTGTGACCTGGGGGTGGCTGAAAGAAATAGATCTTGGGTCTGGCTTGAAAGTATACCCCGAGTTTAATCTTTGCAGACTGGGAAAGGGGACATCTTGCTGGGCTTCCTTATGTGGGCGGCCAATGTACAACCCAGTTTATGGACTGTCGTTCAGGGCCCGGGTGTTATCGTCCTTGATAAGCTGCAGAGGTAGTCTGCGGTAAGACACCGGTATGCAGCTTTCCCTGTCTCCCACACTTGTTTGGTAAGGATTTTAGTTGCAGTTCTATTAAGAACTTAATAAATAGGTCAATAAATGGCCCTGTTTTATTCCATACATCTTGTGTCTGGTCTCTTTATTCCAGGGGTAAGGTAGCAAAACTTTGAATGTGAGGAGAAAAATAATGCAACAGGACAGACGTTGTAGAACCTCCCTGTCACCATTTCTCTACTAATACCGGCAACCTTGTCATGTGGCTGCTTTTCACTTAAAACAAGAGCAGCCCTTCAAGAGTTTGTTTATCTTTCACATACTATCTACTTTGGTACTCTCTTGGCCCAGAGTCCATTACTTCCCCCCAAATCTGTGCCCATCACCTAGCTTTATGAAAATAACTATCTCCCATCCACCTCCACTTTCTTCCAAACATCACACTTTGAAAATAACAATTTCTCCTTTTTAAAAAGTTTAGTTTAGGGGTGTTGCTTGCTACCTGTTATAATAGGTGCCAATGAAACCTCTTTTAAAGTATAAATTAAAATATAAAGTATAGATTAACTTTTCCTCTGGAAAAAAAAGTTTTGGGGATGGTTTATATTTAGCCTGCAGAAGAGAAGACTAAGAAGAGATATGATAGCTATATTCAAAAATCTGAATTATTATCAAGTGAAAGATGGAATGAGCTTGTTTTCTGATGTTCCAGAAGGTAGGACATGAACCTAAGGGAAAGGAAAACTAATTGGCCAGCTTAGCCATGTATGCAATTATTTCTGATTTTGCATGTGTAGTTATAAAATTTGCACATACAACTTTTATGCATATTAATGCCATATGAGCCTAAAACATTTTAACATTTAGGCTTGTAATGTAGATAAAAATGTCATCTGTGAAACAGCCTTAGAACTGTGAAGCTTTCATGGCCGGCATCCACAGTTTTTTATGGGTTTTTCGGGCTATGTGGCCATGTTCTAGAAGATGTTATTCCTGACGTTTTGCCAGCATCTGTGGCTGGCACCTTCAAAGAATGCTGACCTGGAAGAGTCATACACACACACACACACACACACACACTGTGTGATCCTGGGTAAGGAGGAGTGATTCCCATGTTAATCTGTGTATTGTTCTGTTGTTGATGATGTCCCCTCCTTGTTGTCTTTCCACTGACATGTAAGGATCTGTTTACTTAAGGAGGTGTTAGGGTTGTAATATGGTGCAGCAGACAGAGCTTATAATGGGGTCTGTGTGTGTGTGTTGTATTTCTACATTATATTTTAAATGTGTTTTTAAAACTGCTTTTAACTTGTGTTTTTAATGGTATGTACGCTGATGGCAAATTTCTATTTCTATTTTTGTTATTTTAGCTTAATTGTATGTACAGCGCTGTGTAAACTTCAGGGCTGGGGAGTAGTGGTGATTTTGGGGTTACTCCTTGTCCTACTTTTTCTTAATGTTTCTCCTACTCCTATTCCTGTAAAAAAAACCTCTTTACTCCTACTTCTATTCCCCAGTCCTGGGGAAAAGCCCTGGTTGCTTTGCAAGGCGTGTGTGTGTGTGTGTGTGTCTTTGCCTCTCAGTCCCTTCTCCAGTGCAATACAATAAAATTGTTTGTGTGTTTGTTTTTTGCTGTTTGCATGTACTATATAATAACAGGAATAAGGAGTAACAAATACATGTTGTTACTCCTTATTCCTACTCCTGCTCCTGAAATGACTTCTTATTCCTTTACTCCTACTCCCCAGTTCTGGTAAACTTACAGCACTTTATAAAGCATAATAATAATAATAATAATAATAATGTTTCAGCACCTTTGAGGCTAATCACTGAAAGAAATGGACAGCATGAGTTTTCCTAGGCTTCAGTCTCCTTCCTCAGATGCTTTTGGTATTTATTATTATTGTTATTTAGAGAGATCTTGTAGCCTCTTTGAGACTCACTGAAAGGAAGAAATGGGCAGCATGAGCTTTCCTAGGCTTCAGCCTCCTTCCTCAGGTGCATTTGGGAATGTGTACAGTTTTGTTGTGGCTCTCTGACAGGGAAGGAGTCTCCCCAGACATCAGCCCCCAGAGCATGGAGCCTTGGCAGTTCTAAGCGGTGTCAGAGCGGATGGCCCCTGCAGTGTGGACCCAGTCCTCCAAGCCCAGGGGTTCCCCCCCCCTTCCTTCCTTGGCCGAGACGTGAGGAAGGCGGGCCCTGCTTCCCTCTCTCTTCTCCCCCTCTCCCTCTCCTTGTCAGGGCTGCCTCTCTGAGGGAGCTATAAAAGACAGGGTTTTGAGGCTGGCTGGAGCTTCCCTCCCCGCCTCTGCTCGGCTGACAGGGACGCTGAGGCTGTGCAAAGAAGCCTGGAGAGGGCAAGGAGAACTAGGCAAGCCAGAGAGAGAGAGAGAGAGGGAGAGAGAAAAGGGAAAGAAAGAAAGAGAAAGAAAGAGCTGAGGAGGAGGAGGAGAGGACGCAGAGCCCCCCAATGCATGGACTAGCCGCCTTTGCAACATGCAGGAGCTACAGAGCCGCTAAACGGAGTTCGGACGACGCAGCTGCTGGGGCTGGATTGCAGCGCTCTCTTTCCTTATGAAGAAGGCACAAGTGAGTAGCAGCAGCAGCGCAGCCGCATCCCCAGGAAGAGGAGGATGGAGGGATGGAAGGCCCTCCTCACCTCTGGGCAGAGTTTGGCTGCAGCAGGGCGAGGCTGCGTCCACACTGGAGGAAATAATCCGGTTTGATCCCTCTTTTAAATTGCCATGGCTCCATGCTCTGGAATGCTGGGCATGAGAGTTTGTTGTACTTGGTGCCACAACACTTCCATGCCCCAGCATTCCAGAGCATGGAGCCATGGCATTTAAAGGAGGGATCAAACCGGATTATTTCCTCCAGTGTGGACGCCGCCAGAGAGCCAAGGCTGCCTGCGAAGGCGCTTTCTTCCCTAAAGGTTGCCTGGTGCCTTGCTCCTTATCAGTCCTGCCCTTTGGACATGGAACGGATGGGAGGTTCCTGCTTCTCCCTGAGAGAGTCCAGAATAATATACTGGAGAAGCGGTAGGCTCCCATCAAACAGAGAGAATAATATCTCTATTCAAGAAGCAGGTAGGTTCTCATTCAGCCAGGGGCTGAGGATAAATCTATATTCGATATATTATTATTTTATTATTATTATTATTATTATTATCATCATCATTATCTCACCTTTCTCCCAACTGGGACCCAAGGTGGCTAACATCATATTAAAAATGTACAAATAAAAATATGCTAATCTAAAGCCGCCCCCTCTTCCCCGTAAAACCAAGCCTGCAAGTTTAAGGCCTGTTTAATGCATCCTAAAGTAGGCTCTCATTCAACCAGGGGCTCAGGTAATATCTATATTCGCTAAGCAGGTAGGCTCTCATTTAACCAGAGTTTAAGAAGTACGGTTTCATTCCAGCCAGTTTGACTAAGCATCCTCTTTTTCCCTCCGGCATGTCCTCCATTTCAACTTTTGTCCAGGAGCTATTCCAAGCTGGACAGAACCCGGCTAAGAAGCATGAATTTATTTTCTAGAGGAGCGTGTTGAGCGTTTCTTGTGCAAAAGCTTCCGTTTTCTGGCATTGTCCTCCATTTCGTGGTGCCTTTGTCCTCCTTTGCAGTGAGGACATCTAGTCGCCCTGCAAATCAACCTGCCTCAGGCCTTTGTGAAGGGGTTAGAAATGCTGCCCCAGGTGCATTCCATACAGTTTCATTGCAATGCTCTGGGCACCACTTTTCTTTCCCCTCCACTTCTAGGCATTTCACTCCTTGCCTTTTGCTTTTTTGGAACTGGGTCCATTATTTTCCCACAAGAGGGCAATAGCTATACTGCGATAGGTGTAAACATGACAGGAGGCATTTTCAGAAAGAAAAGATGAAAAAGAGGGGAATAATCTTCCCTTTTTTATATACATAATAGCAAGAAACTGCTTAATGCATGAGCTGAACAGGCCCGGCTCAACAGAGGTTCTGTGTCCTGCACATCATTTGCAATATATTTGTGTTTGTTCTTGTTGTTGCCTTCAAGTTGTTTCTGACTTATGGTGACCCCCTCCGAGGGTTTTCTTGGCAAGATTTGTTCAGAGGGTTTGCCATTGCCATCCCTGAGTCAGAGGTGCGACTTGCCCAAGGTCCTCTGGTGGGTTTCATGACCAAGTGGAGAATTGGGCCCGGGTTTCCAGAGTCATAGTCCAGTGCTCAACCCCAATTTGTATATATCTGCTGATTGTGCACTGAGTTACTGTATTTCTGGTTTGCAAGGGCCAGTGCCTTTCTCCCTGTTGTCTTTTTTCAGAGGTCTACCATTTTCTTGCTCCCTTCCCCTGGCACCTGCCTGTTTGCCATTTTAGACAGACTCATGTATCTGTGTGACTGAAGAAACAGGCTGCAATAGAACAAAGCAAGAGAAAGGGGGGGGATCTAACCTGGGCTAGTCTAGAAAACAATTTTGGTGATACTTTTATATAAATTGTATAAATTTGATTTTTGTTTTGAAGGAAGTAGTGAAACAGGTATTCCTGCATTTTGGAGAATATTAGCCACTCTACTACAACAACAACAACTACTACTACTACTACTTACTACACACACGTATCACTCATGTTAAAATGAGAGTGTTGTGATGGCAGCCTCTCAGACCAGGACATTTTATATCCAGTCTGAGAGGCTACCATCACAACACTCTCCTTTTAACATGTGTCAGTGTCTTTTGGATGATCTCTAACCAAATGGAAATAAATAATATAATAATAATATTTATTTGTATACCGCCCGGATTGGTTTGCCAGAGGGCGGTATACAACAGTAAAATATAAAATATGACAATTAAAAACACTTTATCCCTCCCCCCTTAAGACAGTATTAAATAGTATAACATATTAAAAATACAATATCAAGAATAAAAACAACAATTAAAACTAAAAACCCTGATATCCCTCTGTTAATCCTCAACCATCTCTAAGATGGGGCCAGGGGCAGAGAACTTTGAACTCTCCAGATGTTTTAGACTACAGCTTCCATAATTCCTTATCAGTGATCATGTTGGCTGAGCTTCTGGTAGTTGAATCTCAAAACACTGAGAAGGCCAGCTCCATCTCATCATATTACTTGTTAACTTACTTACTTACTAATTAATTAATTAATATTCTGACCTTTTGAAAGCCATGAGACTCAAGGTAGCTTTAATAAACTGAAAACAGATACAGCTAAAAGTATGTACACATCACACAATTAAATTGTTAAAATTAAACTATCAAAAGAATTAAAAGCAAGCTGTTAAAAGTAGTGTCATGTCATCTGGAAAAGAATTAATCAGCAAAGGTTTGCGATTGGCTATCTGGACCTTAAATTATCACCAAAATGTATGGGTAGGCTATGTCAGAGCTTGGAAAGGTTACTCATTGGACTACAACACCCAAAATCCTGCAACCAGCATGACCACTGGCCATTTCCAGCATTCTGGAAACTTCCTAAGATTTAGGGTTTATGCTAAGAATTTGAATATGGTGTGTCTGAATATGCCTAGAAATAAAAGAGTCCTTTTGAACTGTGGATGTTCCCAAGCCTAGTTTCTATGCAATAAAAGCAAGCAGTGAGTGCATGTAAAAAGAAAGAAGCCAAACTGCCCAGAAAAAGCAGGCTGCAACCCTTTTCATTGTACCCTTAAGACCTGGAGTCCTTTTAGAAGTTTACTTTTAGAGTGATTGTTACATTCCAGATAAGTGGAGATGACATGGTAGATCCCTTCCCATTAGGCTGACAAATTAGGCAGCCTTCCTTGGGTTTCTAGACCATATGGCTCCACTCTTGCTGTGGATTTTTGTGGCTCCGTTTCCAACCCAGAATGAAAGCATTCACCAGCCATTCAGCACTTGGGCTTCTTGCTAGCCAGGATTCAATCCCAGACATGTTAGCCTGTAAATGTTGTGTGTGGATTTTTGTTCACTGGATGGTAGAAAGAACATGCAGAAAAATTTCATCTTATTGAACAGTACTTGATGTTAATCTTACCTGAGAGACAGAGAAAGACCAATAAAATAAAAATGTCTAAGCCTGTTTGTAGAGACTGCAACAAAAGGAGAGCTTGGAAAAATTCCCCACCTTGGGTTTTACAGTTCCCTGATTCCTGCAGGCAGTGTGGCCCAAAGTAAAATTTCCAATCAGAAGAAACTTCTAGCAGAAAAAAAACTCCTTCTACCCTCTACAGTACAAAAAGTAACTGTGTGTACTCAAGGCAAGTGGAAATTAATCCTGTTGCTAGTAAGGTAAAATGTACCTTCTTTCCTTGTGTGCTTTGGTTGTGATGCTCCACTAAGTCAAAATGAACTGATTGAATCAAATAGATTTTCCTTGAGGTGTGCATATTGACTGATGTGTAGTGGTTTGAATATTTGACTCTGGAGATCAGGGTCTGATTCCTGGCTCAGTCATGGAAACCCATTGGGTAAACTTAGGATAGTCACACAGTCTCAACCCCAAGGAACCCCATGATAGGCTTGCCTTAGCCTCACCATAAGTCAAAAACAACTTGAGGGCACACAGCAGCAATGGGGAGGTCTTGCTTTACTGAGTGATTTGTAGGCTCACTCAAAGTATGATCTCATCAGGCACTATACTATACTACATCATCCACTGTTTCATACTTTCCATCCTGCTTCAGTAAGATATCATGTTGTTTGTATAGTTTTTGCATATGTGTGGCCTTGTAAAGAAGTAAAGTAGTGAGAAAAAGAAAGGGAATAAGGGAATTGTTTCTACTGTATGATCTTTGCATTTGCAACTGGTGTTCAACAGTTGAATGAACCATTTCAGATTGATCCTATATATGCTTTTTTGAAAGTAAGTCACCCTGCAGGCAATAGGACTTACAGCCTCATGGGCATGTTTAGTGTTGCAATTTAAGGCTATAACACTGCAGGAAATAAGTCACAGTAGAGTTCAGATGTTCACTGTTAGTTATAAAAGCAGAGCTCTTGAAAAGCCAGTATGGATTTGACAGAAGATATGAAATCCTTGGGTTTAATTATTTGTCATAAGCTAGATATGATCCTAATTAGCTAAATACTTTTAATCAAATATCTAAACTATCCTGTAAAGTGGGCACTTTACTCTCCTTATGATGAATACTCCAGCTGCATGAAACATATACGCAGAAAAGTGAAGAAAATTGTTTTCAGCTGAAGCGTTTGATGTAACAGACAAATGTTACATCATGTGTAGGTTGTGACCTTAGAAACTTTATGGCAAGGGACTATGCTGATACAGTATATATTAATGATATATGTAAACATTTTTCAGATCTGAGGACTATCGATGCTTTTGAAAAAGAAACAAACACTGTAGTAATGCTTAGTTTTTTGTGGGGTTTTTCGGGCTAAGTGGCCATGTTCTAGAAGAGTTTCTTCCTGACGTTTTGCCAGCATCTGTGGCTGGCATCTTCAGATGTAGTAATGCCTTTCAAATTAGCCGTTTGAGGTTTGCCCAGACACATTTTCATTCATAGTAATCACAGTGATTCAATCCCATTGAAGGATTATTCTGGTGAGAAGGCTTATTCTGGTGAGAAGGCTTATTCTGGTGAGAAGGCTTATGAGATCATGTGCATTAGTAAATACATAGTGAGAAAAGAAGCCAATCTATATTTTCATCCTGATTTTTTTTTTATAAAAAAGATTTAACAGTAATAATTATAAATGAAAATTTTTAAAAGCAGATTAAAAATATGAATTGTAGTAGTATTTTGAAGCTGTTCTTGTTTTTATAGTTATCAGTTTAATAGCAATTCTCTATGACATATTGAGATAAATTATTTTTAAAAGAAACCAGATGCAGAAGCTTGAAATATGGGCATTAATGACAACTGTGGTGATAACTGGGGCAAAGACTGTCAGAAATTTGACCTGCTGGCTAGACATGCAAACTTTAGCAGACCGTACTACTGGAAAAGAGCTAGAGGCAGAAAGAATACAGCTTTCTTTTGTTAAATGGGTACATTCATTGCCAGCAGTTACATGACCTTCAGGGCTTCTCTATAAGGACAGTCCTGGTAGTACAACATTCTTGCTGCTGGAATAGGGTCTTTGGATATAAGGAGGCAGCACAAATTGTGCAAGAGAAATCCTGTGGGAATGCAGCAAGGAAGGATATATATCAGCCCCGAAAGATATTTCTTTTTTTAAAAAAAAAATAGGACCCTGCAAACCAATCTCCACTTGTCTGAGAGTCATCTCATTTGAACTCAATAAGTCATATTTCTGTGTAGACATTTTGAAAGTTGTGCTTCTAAGCAATGTGTCCTAATACAACTGTGGGACTTGTGCACTTGATTCGAAAACCCAGAGAAACACCCGTTTCACTGGCTTCAGTGACAGGTCAGACCTTAGAAGCACAGCACTCATTTGCTGAAGTCAGCAAATGACAGCCAAACCTATTGACTTGTGATGTTGGGATTAGAAAAACCAAAATAGCAAAATATAAAGGCTCGAGGTGAGGAGCCAACAAGAGTGAGAGGGCTGCAGAAATGCTGAGCTGGAAATAAGTTTTTGTTTTGATTTAAGCTCCTATGTGAGCCTGAGTGAAACAACTCCTGCGTGTCGGCATAGTCAGAGAAACACTACTGCTGCTCCTGCTATTAATTTTCCTCATTAGTTGTCATCATTAAAATAAATTTATTGAGAAACACCATGGAAGTAAGATGTTGTTGTCTGGCCAGAAAGAATAATGTTTTTATGTGGAGTGATTTTTGCTCAGAAATGACTGATCATAACCAGGTTCCTCACCACTGGGATTAGGGGAAAGGACTCAGGCCAGAGAGTGGGATGGACAGGCACTCTCTGTACTTTTTTAAAGGTACTGCTCAGCAGCTCAAAACCTATGATCCACTGAGGAATTTGGAAATGTTACTTTTTTGGACTACAACTGGTACAATCTCAAGCCAATTTGCCCAGTCTACCTGAGGGTTTTTGGAAATTGTAGTAAAAAAAAGGTAACATTTCAAAGGTCTGATTCCCTTGAAAACTTGGTTTAACTTGAACTTGATTATCTAATTTGGGCACAACAGTCATAATGTTTTTGGAACAAATATTAAAATGCCTTATGCAATGTTTCATTTACTGAGAGGAGTCAATACTAGATAAAAAGAGTGGCCTATGCTCCATTCTTGGTTTTCACATGGCTCAGTCACTGTGTTGCATGTGTCATCTTCCTACTGCATACATATGGGAAAGCAAATTATTGCATTCTGAATCAGCTAGGGAGGCTGGACAACAGAGGATAAATATGTGAAACAGCATTGTAGTGGAAAATTGGCATCCGTTTCAAGCAAAGCCATAGACTCTCTTGGCTTTGGGAGGCTCCATTCACGGTACTGAGCATATTGCTAGTGGGTGTTTTGGGATTTACCAAATGCCAAATCAGTAAACATACTAGATAGGTGGCAGGAAAGAGAGATAGAAAAAAAAGGTTACAATGAAGGGGTGTTTCTTCCTACTGCTCACTGTGAACTTTTTAAAAATGAGTATCATTTTAATTAAAATAATTGATTTCTTATTTTAATAGGACATTTAATGAGTGTAACAAGAACAAAAAGGGAATTTTTCTCCAGAGGCTTTGTCCTGTCCAAAACTTGTTAAATATCGGTTCAGTAATCAAAATTGAAATCTAAACTAAGAACTGCTAGAGGGAGTCAGGATGTGGAAAATATCACTGTTTTGAAAAAATTGATTATAAAATGGCAAGCAGCCACATGTTGCAATGTTCAACCTACTCATTCTGGCATAGATCCACCAAGGTCACCAGGTCTACTTCTAAAATTGCTTTGCGATCTACAATCTTGAGTTTTATAAACTTAAATTACAGTGGCTCAAATAAGTTCTTGGCTATTTAGATTAGCAGCTAAAGTATGTAATGAAGAGTCAAAGTGACCAGAAATAGTTTTACATTGATAGGAAGGCACTACTGTTTAAAAATGTAATTTGTAAGTGACTCGGCTCCTGTAGCTGCCGTTTTCCTGTAAGTGCATTTTCCTAGACTATCGTGGACTGTTAATTGCTTCTGTGGTTTGGGTTTGCAATAGTTACAGCTTATTTTGCTCTGTATTATCCTGTCATGTAATCAGCACTCCTGTAGGCTGCTTCCCATAACCTTGTCATGCCTTTTTATATGTACATGTTAATTTTTTTACTGGAGTAACTGGCTTGTTATCCTTATGTCTGGGATTTTATGAAAAACAATCAAAGAAGGGGAATTATAAGACAATACAAGGCAGGAAAGTTCAGCTGAATACATCTTGTGACACGTTTTGTGATATGAGAACAGATAAAAGAATCAAAGGAAAATAATTTGCTTTACTCATATTCAAGCGTGAACAGATTATCCACTAGATTATAGCAAATCCACCTTAATTTAGCAGTGAGGTTGATGACAATGAAGAAATAAAAGCTCTTTAGAAAAAAGACAAGTAATGGAGTGGAGAAACATAATAGAGGTTTATGAAATTACATGTGGTGTCATGAAAATTTTCTTCCCTTTCTCGGAATACCAGAACTTGAGGTCATTCCAGTGAAGCTTACTGGTAGCAGATACAGGGACATCAAAAAGAAGTACTTTTTGATATAATGCACACTTAAATTATGGAATTCACTTTGACATGATGTAGTGATGACTGCCAACTTGGATAGCTTTAAGAGATAGTGAGAGAAATGCATGGAGCATGAAGCTCTCAGTTACTACTCATCACAATGGTTATGCCCCTTCTTGACACAGCACATAATTATCAATTTGCTTCCACAAGATTAGTGACAGCCACCAACCAAGATGATTTCAAAGCTATGTGTGGTTATGAGTTGATTCTGTGCTATGCAAGTGCAGCAGTTTCAGATGAATGTTAAGCCTCATTCACGCTACACAATTATAGTAACATGATTCAGTTTTAACTGCCATGGCTACATCACATGCAATCCTGGCATATATATTCTGATGAGCACTAGAACTCTTTGACTGACAATTTTAAGTATTCCTTTCTAAATGACAAATTCCATAGGATAGAACCATGGCAGTTGAAGTGGAATCACAGGCTGTTGCCACATTACAGAATTAATGCAGTTTGACTGTTTTAACTGTCATGGCTCTATCCTATGGAATTCTGGGATTTGTAGTTTGTAGTGACATTAGAACTCTCAGATAGAGTTCTGTTTCATAAAACTGCAGATTGCAGCATTCCATAGCATTGAGCCATGGCAGTTAAAGTGGTGTCAAACTGCATTGATTCTGCAGTGTAGATGCAGCCCTAGTGCTAATTGTCTCTTGGATGGACCCATAAATAAATATTGGCATGTACTGACAGTAAAGGAAAGCTTAAAGAAATCTGAAGAGTATAATAATGACAGCAGTTAAATATTCGATTATCACTCAATAATTCTGAAATGATGAGACAGGCCCTAGACAGCCTTATTGGTCAGGTTAACTCTTTACTATGAGCAAGAACAGGTTTATATTTGATGCCTTGATTGAACTGGGCAACACTGGCAACATATGATAAAGTTTGTATTGCTTTGAAATCATCGGATTATTCAGTATGGGGGAATACAAGGGGAAGAATCAATAGTTCTGAATATTGCAACCTTGTGATATTTTATTGATGAAGATTGAAATGGAAGTGAGAGACCGGGAGTTCCATTCCCATTGGGAACACTTTTTAGGGTTCCTGATCACATAGACAGTGCCTCGAATCAAGATCCTCTACACTTTAAGCATAGTGTAAATATATGCCACTATAGTTACAGTGGGTACCACAGTTGCACAACTGATTTCACAACAGCCATGTCTGTGAGCTCACACATCGTCCAATGGTCAATAAGCTACCACTCCCACCAAGTAAAAAACTGAAACAAAGTATCTCTGTGTGCTTTTGTAACAATTGTTTCCACTAGAGACCTCACTTGGAACTATCCATGAAAAGGTACAACCACATTAATGTGGGTGTAGTGCTCCAACAAAATTGTGGCTCGTGTTTTTGTGTCTTCTGCTTCTGCAGCCTTCTGAGGAGAAGAGAAGATGAATAAGATGAGGTAAGAGATGGAATGAGCTGCAGTGACACTGTTCTATTGCTTTTGAGCACTTATTATAGCAGTTGGCCATACAAAGACTAAGACATTTCAGTCCTATTTGGCCATTCAAGAACCTATTTACCTTTATGTGTGAATGGGGAATGGGGCCACATAACCCCTCTCATGGTGGAACTTCCCATGTGTTTGTCTGTATTGTGTAAATATTTGCACTTGTATCAGCTCTAAGGACACAGTCCACACGATCTTCCATGAACAATTTGAAGTGGTGTGTAGACTATTCAATAAATCACTCAATCACTCACTCCATGAGCAGAACATCTTCTCCAAATGTTTGTGCTATATGCAGTAGCATGTTTAATGACTGAATTAAACACTGTTAGCCACTATTATTCCTGAGTTTCTGTACAACTGAAACAGCTGTAGTTAATGCTTCAAGATGAAGGGTGGGGAATATTTCTGGTTTCCAATGGTGTTCAGCCTCTTTGTTCAACTGTCTTTGAGATGATGCAGTTTATGTGAAAACACGATATTTTTTCTAGATGCTTCAATGAATGAATCCTACTAAGAAAAGTTTAATACAAGGCTGGGGAATATTTATCTTCCCAGATGTTTTTGAACTCACATCGTCCCTCATCAGTGGCTATGCTGACTAGGGCTAAGGGGCATTTCAGACCAACCTCATCTGAAGGCAAGGCTGGATTATCATTGGTGCAATTGGACTGAATGCTCCAGAGCCTTTAGTGGCTAGTGCTCCTATGCTGTTCCTTGTGCCACATGTGTGCACACAGAGAGACAAGGTGCACAAACGTTTCTTAATCTATGGTAATGTTGTAAAGAGAGAAATGTCCCTGCAGGGAGAGAACATAACTGAAAATCTCTCCTTCATCCCACTTCCTCATGGATTTGTAGTATTTACTAGCAGCCCCATTTTCCAGCTGCAGTGTGAAGAGATGCAGATGGTACATTGGCAACACTGCCTTTTAAACGCTGGCCTCAGCCATACATCCTTGGACCCAGATCGTGGGATGTGGGGGTGGGATATGGCCATAGATGCATCCTTGCCTTGGGCACAAAGAGGGCCCTGGTTTTTTTTAATGCTCCAGAGCCCTAGTCACTTTGATCCAGTACTGTTGGGACACCATGCCTTCCCTGGTATAGAGAAATGCTCAGTGGAAGTCATAAGGTTCTATATAGTTGTTAGCTACTTGTTCTGTATTTGTCTTGTGAATCCCCACTCATCCACAACATTTATTTTAAGGAGAAGATAAACATAACATTAAATGATTGAGAAGCGATTTGAACACCCATCTTACTGTGTTCCAAACCAGAGTGATCCCTCACCAAATAAACTAACAGCATCCAGCCCTACTCTTTTAGCAGCCAGTTGTATTCTTCTTTTCTTTTGTATCCCCATGACTATTTTTGTATGGTACATTTGTGCACACATCTTGCATGTGACTACATATATGTACCAGAGTTTAGAAAAACAGAGCAGTTGGCCAAAGCATTTTATGACTTGTAGTTCCAAAAGTAAATTTTTAAACCTTTGATATGTAGTAGAATAATCCCTACTACTAAGTAGACATATATTAGATTTGTAATCTTGAAATCATATTTCTAATTTGTCATTCCCAAACATAAAGTAAGAAGTTAATCAGTACAAATCATCTGTAGTTGGTAAGTATTAAAGAACATTTTCCTGTAGGTAAAAAGCTAGTTAAAAGTGCCCAAAACCACAAGGATTTCAATCATGTGTTTCATTTACCACAGTGGTAATATTAATGGTAATGAAATGCTAAGCTGACAAACGGCTGCTCTTTATGCTTATATTTAAACAACTCGGATTTCTGTGAGCTCCCTGCTAAGCCTGACTTTTTCCTACATTGCTATTTTGTTTCTCCAAATCCTTCTTCACATTTTTACCTGCTGTGCTGTTTCCCGTAAAGGAGACTCACACTAATACAACTAGAAATCCTATCTCCTCAGGGATGTTCTTTCTGACCTTGTTTATACTTTTAAAATCCCTAGATCTTACTTTTCAGCTGGCGCCTAGAATGTATTAGCAATTGTAAATTGAATTATATTGTGTGAAAACAGCAATTTCTTGTGGTGTGAAGGATTGCTTTTGAAGCTTAATGGAAGAGAACCCAGGGTGCCTTTGGTAAACAGATGTTCAGGTTTATCAAACAGACTGTGACAGTTTAAATAAAACACAATAGGCAAATAAGGTTGAACTCAGAATAATTGTAAGACATTTTACAACTGGATCAGAGATAGAGAATTCGAAAAAATATATTAGGAGATTGGGAAGACCTGCTTTGCTTTACCTTTAGAAGAGATGACATGTTTAAGTACTGCTGATCTTGTATTTTCCATAGTGACATCTGCTGCATATCAGCAGTCATCTGTATATGTTCTTCACATTTGCATCCTTCTTTTCCTTGAAGGGATATTGAGTGGCACACCACAAGAAGTCTGTTCACAACAATTACAGTATTGTGGATGTTGCTCCCCAAATGCTAAAACCGTATTCCAGCTTTGCTTATGTAGAAACTGCCATGTCTTCCTTTTCCTTTTGTTTTTTCCCTTGCAGGAGACTGCAATGCAAAGACTATACACAGAAGACTCTCTACTCTATATATTTGCTCTTCAACATACAGAGTAGGCTGGAACTAGACTGGACACAGTAATGTCACAGGGTGGATAGAATTTTTTAGTGTATCCTACTCTCCCCTCACTTCTAATTCTGTGGGGAGATTTTAGGGTTGTTGTTGTTGTTGTTGTTGTTGTTGTTGTTGCTGTTGTGTGCCTTCAAGTTGTTGCTAACTTACGGTGACCCTAATATAATGGAGGTTTGCCATTGCCTTCTCTTGAAGCTGAGAGCATGTGAGTTGTCCAAGGTCACCCAGTGGGGAATCAAACCCTGATCTCCAGAGTCACAATCCAACATATTTGGAAATGTGAAGCCTACTGTGTCTGAACCTTTTGACCACTTTTTCCCCCCAGAGAAGCCATGGTGGCTGGGGAAGTCTGAGATTTGTCCAGAAAAGTTACTTTTCTAAATTGTGGTCTGAGAGCTGAGGTCCACTCACTCATCAAATCCTAATATAGCCTTAAAAACAGTAAGCTATTTCTATTCACTGACTTCATCAGTGGATGCCTATTTTGACCACAAGAATAGAACACAAATTCTGAGACTAAAAATGAGAATGTGGGAAAGGTGTTTCATTGCAATGGTCTAATTTCTGATGACTCTGCCTACTGTGGTTTCCTTCTACCAGGACCCATATCTCTGTGTCTGATATTCTGCAGCCTATGGTTCTAATGGATTTGCTTCAAGGAATGTGTTACTGTACTTACACCTTTTCACTCCAATTCCAGTGACCATCTGTCACAAATCCTGCCAATCTGAATAAGAGTCATCAAGAAATAGTCTAAAGTGTATATGGTATGAAGGTATTAGCAAGTTTTACTACTGGTGAGTAGCAGCAACAGATTAGCATATCAGACACAGAGATGTGGTCAGACATATACACTTGGCCCTTAGTATCTGTGGAGGTTTTGTTTGAGGACATACACATCCACAGATGCAAAAAACTGTGGGACCTCAAGTCCTACAGTTTTCAGTGGCTGTGTGCACACAATTGCTTTGCCACTGCTGCTTGTACACACAGCCAATGGGGTAATAGGGCTTGCCATCTGCAGATCTTTAATCCGCAGATGGCAAGCCCACAGTTGGGGCAGGTGAACTGTATGGAAAACCTCCTCTTAGAAGTAATGTTTCCCATAATACTTTGTTTACTTACCATTGCTTGGGTCAGTAATAGTGGGGTGCTTTATTAATGAACATAATATTTGATTACTTGATGAGTACAGTCAGCCCTTCTTATACACAGATTTTTATACACGGATTCAAGCATCCACAGTTTGAAAATGTTCCAAAAAAGTATGAATTTCAAATATCAAACCCTGATTTTACATTTTTATAAGGGACACCATTTTGCTATGTCATTATACATAGCAAACATAGATTTTGTTATACACGGGGGATCTTGGAACCAAACCCCAGTGTATAACAAGGGTCCACTGTATTATGGCTTTATAATATTTCCTTATTTGTATATTAAAATCCTACAGAGTCAAGTTTTATCAGTCAAAAAATGGAAAACAAAGCAAGTTAACTGCAGGCAGCCCTCACTTATGAGATACACTTCTTACTAGTTGAGTATACCTTATCTGAAATTCTGAAATAATCCAAAATCCTAAACGTTTTGAGCTATGTATTTGTACTGTATTTGTGAGGCTAAATGGCATGAGGCATCTCTTTGCTTCAAGTACTATGCTTGGCTTCCCACCAATTCACAGATCCTCTGTCTCTCTCCAGCCTCATTATATCTCATTAGGCATACGCAAATACTGTACAGGTATTCAAAAATCAGGGGAAAAAATTGAAATGCTCAGCAGAAGACTTAAGGTTCTGTATAGTTGTGAGCTACTTCTGGTCCAAAGCATTTTGGATAAAGGATATTTAACCTGTAGCTATACTTACTGGTGTATGAATGTTGCAGTATTATAACCTGAAACAGAAGCTGCAAAGCAAAGTGTAATCATTGCTTTTCAATCCTACTGTGTTGTGTGTATGTGTGTGTGTGTGTGTGTGTGTGTGTGTGGTTTTTTTTTTTTAAGGGAGCAGGAATTCAGACTTATGCAATACATAGTTGCATAAGTGCACGTGTAAGCATGCTTATAACATTAGATAGCGTGGAGGAGGAAAGCTGTTAAAATTCCAAAGTTGCTCTTTTCATCTCTTCTTCTGTTCTTTTACCACAAGTAAAAAGTAGTACTCCAAGTATTATTAAACCCATTCCCAGTCTTATGCTTGCAAAAGGTGTGCCAGATTTTTTAAAATAAAAATGCAGAAGCATGTGGATTGAGCAAGCAAAGCTGATGCGCAACTCTTTTCATTCCCCATTAATAAATAAAAGCACAGAATTTTTTAAAAAAGGTATCAAATGGGTGTGATGGGAATCAGTTTGTTGTATCAGAATTGTCACAATGTTAAACAGTTAAAAGGTTTAATTTCTTTCTCTTCCTGTTTATAGCACTAATACCCTATTCCTCAGCTTCAGCCATTGCATTTCTAGGCCTTGGGTGTAAAAATAAAGATAAAAAGAAATAGAAAGATAGTAGCTACACTTACAAGCATACCTCACAAGGTGGAATTAAGTGGCTATATGCTGCTCTGTGACATATGATCAGTAGAAAAGAAAGATCAAAAAGGGAAAGAGAGGGAAGAATGTGCAGATAATAAGTTTAGAGCTGGTGTTTAGAGAAAGTGTGTTCTGATCAGAAAGAGACCTACTGTGAGCATTTTATTTATTCATTTCACTTGTATGTCACTTGGCTCCCAGAGTGGGACTCAAGGTGGCTCCCAGAGAGAGTCAGTTAAAAATATTCACAATAAAGATTTAAAACAATTAAAATCACTATATAAAAATGTATACAATCATTTAAAAGACATACAAATAGTTTTAAAAGACAAATGAAAAATCCAGTAAGAAGGTCCCCTGCTTACACTTTAAAAAGTTTGCTTATATGAAAACGTTTGCCTTTTGTTGGTCAGCAAAAGGAAAGCAGGGAGGAGCCTAGTCTCCTGTGGAAGGGTGTTCTAGAGGGTGGGAGCAGCCATTGAGAAGGCTCTTTATTGTGTTCTCACCAAGTGAGGCTGCGATTGTAGTGGGATTAAGAAAATAACAATTTTGAAAAGGCTTTCGAACTTTGAAAACAAATCCAGCTTTCTCTCCACAGTGGCTCAAAATGGCTCACTGTGCCCCTAGAGCCTTCGTAGTATGCATGTGACTGGCCAGTTTGACACCAAAAAGAGGAAGGAGAAAGAATGGCAGGTGCAGGCTTCTGAAGGTCATATGGGGTGCTGGTATGACCCCTGACTCCTCAGTGTTGCATGCCTCTGGTCTCAGGTTTCTTGTAGAGACAGATAGAAGAAGTAGAGATAATTATGATGAGTGTGAGAGAAGTGGTCTGGGGCCCTGTCACACTACACATTTATAATGCCATGATACCACTTTAACTATCCTGACAACACCCTATGGAATCCTGGGATTTGCAGTTGTGGGAGAGGTATTTAGAATTCTCAGCCAGAGAGTTCCAGTGTCTCAAATACTTAACACCTCAGGATTTATGCCTGCATGCAATAGAAAGCTGGTAAAGGACTTGGAAGATACCGAGGCTGTGCAGACCAGCATCTTTGGCTGGCCTGGAGGTAGAGTCAGGGCATGATGTCTACAGAACTCATGCCCCAACTCCGCCCCTAGGCCGGCGTGACACCGTGCACAGCACCATATGGTGCGCAGTGTCATGGTGCTCCTCTGGCACTGCATCTACATGACATAGCACCAAAGGAGTACGGAAAAGCCACACGCCGACAGCTATGGCACCCTTTCCATGGTACAGAAAGGTGCCATTTTTTGCGGCTTGTTTTTGTGCCATGGAAAGGAGAGATCAGGGCTGCAGCATCACCACGGCGCCACCCTTTAGGGACAGTCTGCACAGCCCCACAGTCTATAAGAATAGACAGCCACAAAATGAGGCCAGAGTTCTGAAAGATCCTGGAATCCTCGTGGGTCTTTCTTGAAGTTTGTGGAGAAATATGCTGATGGCTCCAGGGATAGCAGCTATGAAAAACTCTACATCCAGGCTTCTCTCTTTGGCAGAAGTGGAAAGTGTAGCCAGAACTGGATGTTTGGAAGAGAACTGTTGAGTAAAGTCAAAATGACTTGAGCAAAATGATCTTGAAATCACTGAAGCCACACACACACACACACACACACACACACACAATTTTTAGACTGAAGCAGACACAATAAAGAAACATAGTCTGGGTGAATACCTGTTGTAGACAAAAAGAAGAAAGTCTTGGTGGGGCAGTGGTTAAATACCTGTCCTGCAGCCGCTCACTCAAAACCATAAGGTTGCAAGTTCAATACCAGCAAAAGGGCTCAAGCTTGACTCAGGCTTGCATCCTTCCGAGGTCTCTAAAATGAGTACCCAGACTGTTGGAGGCAATTAGCTTACAGTTGTAAACTGCTTAGACACTACTAGTTTGGTATGAAGTGGTATATAAATGAAGCTGTTTGAAAGAAAGAGACAAACTTTGGCCAGTCTAAAGAAAAGTTTCTTAGTAAGGTCAATCCCTCAGTCCAGATAAAGACAGGGTCTTCCTGTAGCACTATGCCACAAGGAACCCATCTGTGACACATTTTGGTAGTGTGTAACTTTATCATATTTAGTGAAGGTTATTTCATGACTGGCCTCAGTCATTGAACAATACTCATTTTAGAGTAGATAGTTCAGTTACAGTGCTGCTCCTGGCCTGTGTATGATATCTGACATCCACTGCCTATGAGCTGAGCACTTGATGGGTATCATCTGACCATCTGGGTTATTTCCATGTACTTTTTCTTGCACTGCCAGCCTTCAATGCTTGCCTCTGCTTGAGACAAACAGAAGCCTCTTAAGGCAACATTTATACTTTACAGGAGTGGGATGTCTTCCAGGCTCTTAATCAAGCAGTCTGCCAGTAGGGTTTGGTATCTTTTGGGCGATGGTCAGGACCAGGCATTACCAAGCAATAGATACTCAGCTGTTCTTAGGTGCTTACTAACCACCCAATACTCACAGTAGGGTTTGCTCATTCATGTTAATGAGAACAAGTGGGGACTTGCAAAATGTTGTTAGTTCTCAGAGGTCTAATATGGAATATAAGATATCTTGGCGGGATACAAACCGCCATATAGTACGTATTCTATACGTACTAGGGTTAGGAAGGGACGGTGCTTCCGCACCCCCTAACCCTAGTACGTATAGAATACGTACAAGATGGCGGCGCCCGTTCCACATGGGCGCCGCCATCTTTACGTACTGGACGCATAGCGTCCAGACGTGTTGCGGCGCCTATAATGTCGCGAATGCGCCAGCGGCGCCTCGCGCCGTCATAGAGGCGCCTCAAAAAGAAGCTCTGAAATGGAGTTTCTTTTTTGCTCCATGCGGGAGCCGCCCGGTTTGGCTGCTGCAGCTCCCGCACGGAGCAAATGGCGCCGGCGGGAGACCGCCGCAAAGCGGAGGTCTGTATCCCGCCCTAGAATACATAAGGTTTGTGAGTTCTCAAGGTTTCTCCTACAATAACTGTCTATAATTGAAGGTGGCACATGTATCATTGATCAGGGATGTGTAAAGTGCAGCCTGTGGGGGGCAAGTGGTCTCTGAAATGCATTTCTTAGGCCACCAAAGGTCTCCCAGCCCCAGCTCCATCTGATTGTGTTGACTGGCAGTAGTCAGTGGTTTTCCAGGTTTATATAGAACCATTTCCCAACTTTATGTTTTCTGTGCAAAGGGTCTGCTTTTTTCCTGAACTGCTATACCAGACCTGGCCTTATGCCGCCTATTCTTTGCAGAGAGCAACTCACATTCAGTTCATCCTTCTTTTATATTGGCACTGACATGAGTCCTTGTACTGGTGCATAATCAGACTGGGGTGTTTTTTAAACACTGTTTTAATGGTGAGGAATCACAAGCTGTGTTTTCTGTTAGACAGACACTTAAACATGTGTGTGTGTAATAATTGAAAAAAGCAACTGTGCTGCCCTGTTCTCAGGTAGAACCTAGATTGCATAGGGATTCTATAAAGCTGAGGTAGCTTTAATGAAATGATTGAAAACTAGTTTTTCTTTTTTTTAAAAATCAGCTGTCTCCACTTTCACTATCCTCAGTGATGTCTGTTAGAATGGGAATGATAAAAGTATCCAGTAGCTGTTATAGAATTTTAGTAACAGAATTCCCAGGATCTAAGCATGGGATTCAGAGGCTGGTGCTGGAGACAAGAGTGGTATTAAATTAAGGCCATATGGCATTAAGGTGTAAAGTCTGTAGAGCCAGAAGTTGTTTTTTCTCTGGATCGGGGCCATGGCGTGAGGTTGTATCACAGGCTTTCTCTGTTGGACATACCCAGGTTGGAAAGGCTGTATCCCCCAGAACTGAAATGTTTTGCAAAAGATTGTTCCAAATACTTGCTGAAGATAGCTGATTTATGGTTCCTGAATACACAGGAATGCACACAAAGGTCCAAATTCACAGCAAAATGAGGTGGGAAACTTTTCAGGTGTATATTGTATATATATATATGGCAAGTAGACAACTAACATAATAAGGAATGTGATGGATTACTGCAAGGTGGGATTTGTTTGTTTATTTGTTTCTGCTTTTTAATTTCTGGACGTTTTTGTTTTGTTTTGTTTTGTTTTGCAAGGGTGACTTTTTTTAAAAAAAGTGGCAGCCTACATTGTCCTGAAAAAGGGTTTCAGTTCCATAAAATAATCCTCAAATTTTATTGTTCCATTCTGCTATGTGTACAGACTATGCATGAGTGTCTTTAAGGTGAAGCAAGTGTTTAACTTGCATAAGACCTGATTTTGCCGATGCTGTATCCATGTGGGCTTGTGTAATGAATTCTGTTTTGCCAGTTTCTAATGCAATAATTGCACGGCAACTCCTTTTAAAACTGTTTCAGATTTCGATGTCAGCTCTCATTTGAAGTGAATAGCATCTGAGGGGAAAAAATTCTTAGACGCTTTGAGTCATATGTGGGAGGGTGAACAATAGACAGCCATCTTAATTTAGAAAACTTGTATAATACCTCTTGGCACACTCTATCATTTAAAAAAAAACATGTGCACAAACTAAACTCGTTTAAGGAATAATACAAAAAAAAATCCTTCCTGAATAATTGTTTTGAACATATAAAACTGGTACCTGTTTTAAGTTGTGAAATCATTTCTATGTTTTATAAGCATTTTTGGGGAATACAAAAGTGCAGGACAAGCAGATTCAATCCTCATTTCTGTAAACCTAGTGCTGCCCATATGGCAAAGCAAAATGTTGTTTATAGATTAACCTTTCCCAACCTGCTTCCCCCCAGATGTGGTAGATCTGGCTCTCCAGCCAACATGGTCACTCGTTTCCATGCTTACTCTGCCTTACTATTAAATAAGCACATTAAGCATGTACCTGTTTTTTCAACTAAATATTTTTGATCTCTGGGTGTCTCTGGAGTATTACTAGTACATTGGCAGTTTTCTTTTTTTATTTATGGCCTTTCCAGAATGATTGCCAGATGTCTCTCTGTCTTATTGAGATGTTGTCTCTTATTACAGAGCACTACAGCAGAGATGCAACCAGTCCACTGTCTCCTGCTTTGAAAATGCCTCACAACCCTGTGTTCACTGAGAAAAGCAATCCTTTGTGCTATTTCATGACTATCACCCCTTGTTCTTTGAAATGCCAACTACTCCTGTCCAAGTTCAAACTATCTATCTGATATCAGATACATTTCTTGTATCCAGTCATCCATGCCAATGGTCATTTTAGACAATATCCTTTCGTTGCTGCTCATTACAGTGGGGCTGGGGGCTGTTTAAGGAAAGAGTTTATGACATGTGGAGGAAGCCTAATGGGACATTATATCACATGGCCTCCATTAAAAATCAGAGGAAAACCCAGATTGGCTTTGTCAGACCACTGACATAGAAGACAGAGAGCCCTTGGTATTCAGCGGGTATGTGTGTGAGAGAGTGGATAGGCCAGGGATGTTATGTTCTTCATTAATCAGAGAATTATAGAGTTGGAAGGGGACCTATTGGTCATCAAGTCCAAGCTCTTGCAGGATCTCCAGCTAAAGCAGTGCTTCCCAACATTTTCTGTGCCCCATATCCCTAAGAAATGTTTGATTAATGTTCACACACCCCTACAAAACGAATATCACATTTCTAGTTTTTAAACTGCAAATTGAACCACATACAATAGTGAGACTGAACAATCTGAACTTTTTTGCTTTTAACTTGGTTCATAAAATGCCAATCTAAATTGAGTAATTAGATTCAGATTTATTCAGAAAATAATTGTAATCTTCTGTAAATTGTAAATTTTTCTCTTTGTGATTACATAAACAACGAGACTGCTTTCTATGCAACAATGCACCTACTGCCACTTCGTAAGGCACACTGAAAGCTGGCTGAGTGACGACTTGTCATTCAAGGACACAAACCACTCTGTTGAATTTCCTGAAATTCCAACTTACACCCCCGGAGGTGCAGGATTCCCAGGTAGGGGACCCGTTAGTTGTAGCATTTGCAGTATCTGCCCAGACTCCTTTTGAAGTCATCTCACCACTTCTCTAGGCAGTTGGTTCCATTACCAAGCTTCTCTCACTGGAGTATATCACATGGAGCTTTTTGGTGGTTTTCTAGCTCAGTTCCGGCTCATTTCTGACGTGACTGCACTTCCAACGATGCGGTGTCACATTGTAATGTGAATGCGTTATCAGACGCCATTCCTTTCTATGGGAGCTCCTTGCGAGGTGCTCCCGCAGTGTTTCCGAAGTGACCCCTCATTTTGGTAAAAATGGAAAAAAAGTGGCTTCAGAGAATTCACTTCCAAGCTCCCTTCGATTGCACTGTGATTTGATCTGGTGTGGAATGCAGCTTTGCTACTGCTCAGGTACTCTGCCGCAAACACCTCAGGTTGCAAATTTCCCATGATGCGGCACTGCAGTTTTCCCCCATTCCCTTCCAGTGGTTCTTCCACTTTCAGGGCAAACCGGGGGTGGGGAGCGATCCCTCCGTTGTCTCTGGGGGTATTCCCCAGCCTCAGGCGCACTTCCCGGGCGCTATGTTGTGGGTGAGGTGTGTTTCTGGAGTAAATCATGTGTGGAATATATATATATCTACAGTGGGCCCTTGTTATACGCTGGGGTTTGATTCCAAGATCCCCCATGTATAACAAAATCATAGCAAAATGGTGTCCCTTATAAAAAATGGAAAATCAAGGTTTGATATTTGAAATTGATACTTTTTTTGAACATTTTCAAACCATGTATGCTTGAATCCGTGTATAAAAAATCCGTGTATAAGAAGGGCCGACTGTATATAGACGTGTGTGTGTGCGCGCGTAAATGTGAATATACATACATACATACATACATATATATATATATATATTTGTGTGTGTGTGTGTTTGCGTGAATGTGAATATACATACATATATATATATATATATATCACATTCACGCAAATGCGCATGTGCGCGCACACACATATATCTGTATGTTCACATTCACGCAAACACACACACACACATATATATACACACATGGTCTGGAAACCATGCCCTATGAGGAACGACTTAGGGAGCTGGGGATGTTTAGCCTGGAGAAAAGAAGGTTAAGAGGTGATATGATAGCCCTGTTTAAATATTTGAAAGGATGTCATATTGAAGAGGGAGCAAGCTTGTTTTCTGCTGCTCCAGAGAACAGGATCCGGAACAATGGATGCAAGCTACAGGAAAAGAGATTCCACCTGAACATTAGGAGGAACTTCCTGACAGTAAGGGCTGTTCGAAAGTGGAATGCACTCCCTCAGAGGGTGATAGAGTCTCCTTCCTTGGAGGTCTTTAAACAGAGGCTGGATGGCCATCTGTCAGGGATGCTTTGATTTGGATTTCCTGCATGGCAGGGGGTTGGACTGGATGGCCCTGGTGGTCTCTTCCAACTCTACGATTCTGTGATTCTATGATTCTATATCTGTATATTCACATTCATGCAAACACTCACACACACACACACACACACACACACATATGTATATTCACATTCATGCAAACACACACAATCTGGGTTCTCATTTTAGCAACCTCCTCGGAAGGATGCAAGCCTGAGTCAAGCTTGAGCCCTTTTGTGTGTGTGTGTGTTTGCGTGAATGTGACTATATAGATATGTATATGTATGTGTGTGTGTGTGTGTTTGTGTGAATGTGAATATACACATGTGTGTGTGTGTGTGTGTGTGTGTGTGTGTGTTGGCATGAATGTGACTAGATATGTATATATGTGTGTTTGCGTGAATGTGCATTATATATATATATGCATGCGCACACATGCTATGCGTGCATATATATACACATGCACTCTTCAATGTCTGTCAATGCACAAGTGTATATATATGTATTGCATGTGCACACACATACATATGCTGCCATGCATCTGTTCCTGCATATATATATATATATATATATATATATATATATATGTATATGTATATGTATGTATGCTATACATGCATATATATATACACACACACACACATATCCTGGCCCCAGGGACCCCCAGTGAACTATCCCATCATCCCCTGCTTTCTCCTGCATCCCAATCCTGCCCCCAGGGACCCCCAATGATCTATCCCATCATCCTCTGCCTTCTCCTGCATCCCAATCCTGGCCCCAGCAACTCCCAGCGAGCTATCCCATCATCCTCTGACTGCTTCTTCACACCGATGAAGGATGACAGCTAAAGAGGGGCCAGGGAAGGAGGGCAGCGTCCAGAGCCCCACTGAGCATGTGCAAGGGTGCCGATTTGAATAGTTGAACCCTCTGGTGTGGTAATACAATGTGCAGTCACTCCCCTTTGCTTGAATCCACATCACGTGACTTGCTTGGAATAGAACTGACTCCGCTTCCCCCTCAGTTGGCAACCAGGTGTGGTAAAACATCACGTTTTAATGTGAATTCGCATTGCTAGACAGGAGTGACTCTGGATCTGGTTTGAAAAAACAGCACGCTTTGCATTGCCAGAACAGGAGTGACTGCGGATCTGAGCTGCAACCCCCCCCCCCCAATGTGTGATAAGGTCCACTGTCAAGAGGTCAAGACTTCACTGAATTGCTTGACAATCACATTTAATATATGTTCCATGTATGGAAGATTCTATTCTTTGAACAGAAGGTCATCTTTGGACTTCCTGTATCTTTAGGTGAGAGAAACTAGATCTTTCAGTCTCAATAACTCTTCTGCTTTGGAAATAACAACAGTATTTAAAAGTAAAGATCTGACTTATGTATACACTCATTTTTAATTTTTCTTATCTGCTGTACGTGAAATAGTGAATGAATAACTATTCTTGCAGTTAACATTGCAGAAATAGTAGACAGATAATGAGTTGTGCAGAGACTGTTGCCAATTCTATTTGTCATATACAATTTTCAGAGCTGTTAACTTTTGCTTCTAGCAAAACCCTGTTTTCCAGAAATATCACCCCATATTTAACATAGGGTGCACTTGCACTATAGAAATAATGCAATCTGACACCACTTTAAGTGGTATAGCTTCATCCTATGAAACCCTGGAATTTGTAGTTTTACAAGGTCTTTAGCTCTGTGTGCCAAAGAATGTTAGTGCCTCACAAAACTACAAATGCCAGGATTCTATAGACGGAACCATAGCAGTTAAAGTGGTATCAGGCTGCATTATTTCTACAGTGCTAATGCACTCATATTGTATAAAATTGCCTATAAGACTTAAGATATATATATTTTAGAATTGAATACACAGAATAACTTACTTATGGACTTTTTGACTGTAACATATTTGTACATCAGTAGCACTCTGATTCTGAGGTGCCTGGGGCAACTCAGAAATACAGCACAGCATGGACAAATTTCAGATCTCTTAAGTCTGACATTGAGTGAGAGATTAGGGAATAACCTTTTATGTCATACTCTGCTGCATACGTTCTCAGAGCACCCCCAAACCTCAACACAATGCCACTGACTAAGGTGAGCCTTTATCCAGTGGGAAATAGGGAGGATATTGATAACTGGCTACTGAGGTCTGTTAGAATTTATGCAGCCTTGATGAGTATCCTTTTAAAAGTTTCTTTTCATAACTTGAAAAAGTAAAATCTCATTGGATTACACTACAAGTCTAATAGTGGTGTCTGTTAGTTGGAGCAGGGCCTGTGATTTACACCAGAGCTGAGAAAAGTTACTTTTATTTTAACATAATTCCTACAGTCTGACAAATAGCATGGCCAACAGCCATGTTAGCTAGGGGATTCTGAGAGTGTTAGTCTAACTCTAAAATGGTATTTTTTCTAAGTTTTATTAGTCCCTGTTTTGGCTAGTTTTCATTGGCTGTTCAAGCTGATAATTGATAATCATTGTTTGTGATGCATTCTTTGAAAGAGTTGAATATCTGATATGTGTTGGATGTGGAATGTTGCCTGGTATACTGTTGGCGCACTACACCAGTGCAGGTGGTGGCAGCAGAAGGAAAAAGGCTGCAGGCACAGTAGCCTTGGAAGAGAGGAAGACACAGGAAAAACAAGCTGCTTGGATCCAGTAGATAGTCTGCCTTCCCTGACTGGTGCTGCATGATCCTAGAAGAAATGCATAGCATACCTATAGATTTCAGTGTTTCCCATTCTGAAGTCTCTGTTTCGGTCAGGCTCAAACTGAAAGGAAAAAAAATGTTTCACACATACCTTATAGAAGCTGGCAGTGCTTTCAGTCATACTTCACTTTATAAGCTAATATGTTGTTGTTTTTCAAACCTCTGCTCCTGGTTTCATTCTTGGTTTATGTGCTTTTGCTAGTCATTCTTGTATAGTTTGCATACTATGTTTTTCTTTGTTGTATACTACTGAGAAAATTCTGGTTATTTGGTAGTCTAAAAGTGCAATAAATAGTTAGAAAATTGGGAATATAGAGAGTAAATATAAGGTTTAAGAGTCAGCATGGTGTAGTTAGCATTGGGTAGTGGTCTGAGTGTTGGACTAGAACTCTGGAAAGCCAAGATTCAAACTCCTGTTCAGCCATGGAAACCCACTGGATAATCATGGGCAAGTCACACTCTCTCAGCTTAAGAAGAAGACTATGGCAAATCTCATCTGAAGAAAATTTGCCATGAAAACCATAAGGTTGCCATATGTCAGAACTGACTTGGAAGCACATAACAATAAAAACTAGAAGCTTGCATTCCTTTATACACTATTCCTGTATCTTTGATCAGCTTTCACCCTATCCTTTTACTTGGCCTTTTTAAATATGTATATTCTTCCTTTGGACTTCACTGCATAATTTCAGTATGAATCAAAGTTTTTGTACCCATGACTAACTCATTATTCGTTTTATTGTTTCCTTGATGTTCCTCTTCCTTGTTTTGTCTTTAAACAAAGACATTCTGGTTTTCATCTTGCAAAACTTGTAAGTAATCATCTCTCTGTCTCTCTCTCTCTCTCTTGCTCTCTGAATATTTCTAAAATCTTTATGAAACATTCTAGAATCTTTCTGATGTATTGGATCTGTTTAAAATGTACCAGGTCATAAGTAAATTTAATCCAGTTTGTACTGTAGCTTATCATTTAATTTATGTGATCACTAGGAGTTAAACTCTCCTCGCCTAGTGCAGCACCATCAAGTGAGAGTAAGCAATTTACACTTCAGTACATTTCCTTAAGTCATGGTACTAAATGTGATTGTTAAACTGTGAAGTTTCACAGTTAAACTACTGTGCAGTTAATGAGACTTGGCACATAAGACTTCTCCAGCTGTAGTTACTTGTGCTTACTTCTTCCCACCCCCAGCAAAGGGGATTTCATGTTGGACACATTGTCAAAGATGGGGGGGGGGGAAATGACAGAAGCATTAAAAAAGATAAAATAATTAATTTAGCTAAGAAGTTTACCAGTAGAAACCCTAGACTAATGGAAGTATTTTTTAAAAGCCTTTTGGGGGGAAATGTGCTGTTTTATAAAAGCATATATAGCAAAAGTGCTCATTATGTCCATGTATTCATCACATCTCAGTAGGGTTGCAGTAGCCTTTTATATTACAACACATTTTCTCTGTACTATTATTCATGGGAGCCAAGGAAACTGCATGCTTTTGCAAAGCTTCTTTTAAAAACAGACATTTACAGTTGAATTGTAAGAACAGTGGGGCTGTGGCTGAGTAATAGGTCACCTGTAACATGGAAGGATATTCTGGAAACTCTTTTTTCCATATAGTTACATGCAGCAGCAGCGTCCTTCATGATTGTGTTAGAAATACTGCTTGCTGCTCTGTTCCCCAAAGGAAGAGACAGTCAGACAGAAATATCTTCAATGTAGTATGCTCAGCAAGTAGAATTCATTCTCTGTTGGGTTAGCACAAAGAGCACTCTTTTGGCACACATATTTCCATTAATTATACTTTCATTACATTACATTTTTATTGGTTTCCATTATATTGCTACATTTAGTGTGATTGTCTTAACTAAGAGAGCCTGTTCAATTTACAGAATTTGGCATTCTAGATTGCATAGTCTAGGATTTCAACTGGGAGTAAATTATTACATCTTTATTATAGGATAGTTAGCACAAGTGATATTGAGAGCCATATTAAGATATGTTTGTCATCCTACATGAGGACACTCTGGTCTCAGTCATGGAGCCTGGAGACAGTCTTCCTCTTCTTCTTCTTCTTCGTGCTTCACAGGTCCCAGAATCCTCAGTCAACATGATCAGTTTTGGAGTTGTGGTAGAGAAAAGTAACATTCCCAGGTTTTTTACATGGGCCAGATGAAGAAGGCTTATTAAAAGGCTGTGCAGTCGACACTCCATATTTGCAGCTTTGATTTTTGTGGATTGCATTAATATGTTCTCTCAACTCTGCTGGAAGTTGACCTTAGAGCTGTGCTGGAAGACTTGGAGATTCTTAGAGACAAGACTTCTCTAGCTATTTTGTGCCCTCCAGTGTGATTCTGTGGTCATCTTCCAGTGGAGTTGTTCATGGAGGATCTAGAGATTCCTAGAGAGATGTTGTCTCAGGTTAAAAAAAAAGTGTTTTTTTTTATTTGTGATTATCACACTTTCATGGGCATCCTGCACCCCTAACCCCATTGAATGCGGAAGGCCCACCATACTCTGTGTTCCCTCACTGGGGACCCTTTCATACCATCAATTTTAGCACAATTTCACTCTAACTGCCCTGAGTACATTCCATGGTATCAGCATTTGTATTCTGACAAAGCACTAGAACTCTAAATTCCACTAAGTCCCAGGCTTCCATGTGATGAAGCCAGGACAGTTAAATTAGAATTGGAATGCTATAACTGTGTAATGTGAAAGGGTCCCAGGATATTTTATATGTGCTTCTAATGCAGAAGTGGCTGCCTATGGCTCTACCACTGCATGTAAGCCTTGATCTTTTTCTTATATGGCCCATGGTTAAACTTCAAAGCCCCAGAAGAATGAAAGTTGTCATACATTAGCAAAAAGGAAGTGAAGAGCAAGAGATATTGCTGTGGTTAAAATCTAGTTGGCTGGATGGCTGGTTAACTATATAGTGTGGCCCTATACAGACTGACAGAAAGCACTGGCCTGTGGGTAGAGTCAGGGCGCAGTGCCCTGACAATGCTTGCCCTAACTCCATTTTGACACCATTTTGGCATGCCCAGGTCCAGATGGTGCACGCCATCATGATGTACCTCCGGCGCTGCATCCAAATGATGCAGCGCCAAAGGGCCTCCATAGAGCCGTGCTGCTGTGGCTATGGCACCCTTTGGAGGGTGCAAAAAGGAGCTGCTTTTTGTTGCTTGTTTTTGCACTCTTCAGAGGCTGGATCGGGGCCATGGCGTGAGGTTGCCAAAGTCCCGATCCGACCAGAAAAGGGTGGCTGCATGCCACCCCTTAGGGGCAATCTGTATTACCCTTGTGTTTCTAAAAAAAAAAGGGACAGGTAATGTGCAGCCCGTGGGACTCTTTTACATCATTTTACACCAGCCAGTTCCCCAAACTTTTCTTTAAAAAATCAGCATATTTTGCAAATGCGCCAAAGGAAAAGGAAATGTCATAAAACATATTGGGGGCTTAGGTTGAAAGGCCCAGATAAGAATCCTGAAGTGGCAAAAATCTTCACATTTTAGGACTAATTCTTCACAAAATTTTCTCAGAGTTGTTTTGCACAGAAAGCAGCATGTAATAATAATAATAATAATAGAATTTATTTATACCCTGCCCAATCACTAGGAATCCGGGCGGCTTACAACAGTAGGGAAATACAAAGCCATAGCAATAAACAATAACAATACACATAAGATAATAAACAAATATAACATGGCAATACATAGCAAGAAACATAATAACAACAATAACAGTAATATTGTAGCAATTCAAGTAATGACAAAAGTCAAGTAATGACTAACACTGATTATTACATTCAAATCAATAATTATCGAAAAGAATTCCCCATTTCCAACGCCTCATTGGAAAAAATAACAAGCAGATGCCAATAAACAATGAAATAATAAACAAAATACAGCACAAGTTACAACATTACCATCAAGGAATTACAATAAAAGATTACATTTAGGATCAAGGTGATTGTGTCATAAATAAAGGGTGACAGAAGAGATATACAGGATCAGAAGTTTTAAATATGAGACTTTGGCGCGTTACAGACCACCTGAAAATGGCAGTCTGCCGGCGCCGCCAGTTGCTGCATCCAGGAACCGCAGCAGCCAAACCGCGCCATTCCCGGACGCAACAAAAAAGAAGCCCGGAAATGGCACTTCTTTCTGCGTCCTGGAAGTGGCGCCGCGAGGTGCTAGTCGCGCACTCGTGGTGTCACTTCCGCCACATCACGTCCAGATGCTATGTGTCCGTGACATCAAGATCGTGGCGCCCGTGTGGAAGGGCGCCACTATTTTCTACGTGCTCTGCGCGTACTAGAACTAACAGGCATGTAGAATAGACGCCCCTTTCTAACCCTAATACACCCCTTCCTAACCCTAGTACGCATGGAGCGCATACTTTTGGCACGTGTGTAACGCGCCAGTGATGCATATGCATGATCCCTCTCCCCCCGCATATGTTACCTAAGCCTTGGTGTGCAGGATATAGAACAGGATAGTTGCTGTTTTAAACCTGAATATGAAAACAGCTAATTGAAGTAAGGAAATATTTGAGATAAGATGGGTAAATAATACTGTTATGGAACACAGATGACAGTGTATTTAAAGAGAATATCAAATACAGGAAATGTTGGAACCATTGTCGTATAAGGAGAAGAATGGAGAGTGCTGGAAGAAATGAAACTTCATGTAATAATAAATAAATAATAAAAGTTTATTTTTATCCCGCTTTTCCAACTTTTGATCAAAGCGGCGTACAGATTTAGATAAAATATACATCAAGATAAAACAATTAAAACAGCATTTAAAAACAATCACAATAACAACAATAGGGTCAGCTGAGTGGGGGGAATCCATAACATTGCAAGGTCATTGACAGAGGGGTTAAAACATAAAATGACATCTCATGGGGGGGAAGGCTTGGGAGAAGAAAAAGGTCTTCAGATTCTTCTTAAAGAGATCTAAAGATGTGATGGAGCGGAGCTCGTCTGGGAGATTATTCCATATTCTAGGGACCGAGATAGAAAAGGCCCATTGCGAGGTCCTCGCATAACGTGCCGTTGGGACCTCCAGCAAGTTCTTCCCTGCCGACCTGAGTGTGCGGGGCGGATTATATGGGGATAGACGGTCCTCCAAGTACCCTGGGCCCAAGCCATTTAGGGCTTTATAGGTCATTACCAGTACCTTGTATTGTGCCTGGAAGCAAATTGGCAGCCAATGGAGATCTTTCAAGATAGGTGTTATGTGGTCTGACCTGGAACACCCAGCGACCAGTCTCGCTGCCATATTTTGCTATTTTGCATATTTAGTTATTTTGCATATTCTTGCTGCCATATTTTGCATATTCTTGCTGCCATATTTTGCATATGTACTTTAATTAAACCCTAACAAATTTTAAATACTAGATTTGTAATAAAATGTCTCACTTGAGAAGGCAGTAGAGGTTACACAATTGCATTTGTGCAAAGGTGTTCCTTTACTGGAGTATCTTGGTCCACTCCTGTCCTCATGTGAATGTTATTGAACAATTTAGTAGCCAAGAAAACATGGAGCCATAGCAGGGCATAATGGAGGTAACAGGAAGCATATTTGTGCAATGTATGCTTTCACCAAATGCTGTGCTCTAGGCTTTATTCTGTTGTATTGTGCCTGCAGTTTATTCTGTGATTGCTGGTCTGAAATCGGGTATTCTGTCAATGGTGCCATGGTCACTGGAACAGTGGCATTAGAACTATTGCTAGAGACGAAAGCTGAGCCCATTCGAGTCAGTAAAAGGGAACAAAGAATGAAAACAATGGTTCATGTTTTGCAGATTGTCATGGGACCTCTGTGAGGATTATTTCATACTGAGGGCAATGTTTGTGTGAATGCCTCCATTGTCTGTGCACATTCCAAACATGATTTACAAATGGAGAAACCGCACACTTGAATCATCTGAAGTAATTTGGATCCAAAAGGGCGCTTGGAGACTGGCAGAAAGATAAAGCAAGGTAATCAAACTGTCATCCTAGAAGAGAGGATGTAAATTTGGCAGCCCTATTAATTACATCATGGAACACTGTATGCTTTATAAAAGCATATCAAATGATTTGGTAATAATGGAAGAAGTTTCCTTAGAAACATACAAAAAACCAGCTTGAATCCATAGTTTGTCAATGTGATGTGGTGTAGGACCGAGAATGTTAGAATGCATTTTTAAAATAGAGTAATTTTATTCAGAAGGAATCTTTGCATATAATCAGGTGATTTCATAAGTAAGTACAGCTGGCCTTCCATTTTTGTGGGCGATCTGTTCTGGACCCCCGCATGAAAATGGAGACTTGTGTATATTCAAGCCCCATAGGCTTGAATGAGGCACGTGAGCGGGCACGGGGTGCATGCCCATGAGCATGCACAGGATGTGCCCTGCATGGACATGGCCCATTAAAAATAATGGAGGCCACCTCTCCATGAATATTCAAGACTGCAGACCTGAAGTATGCAAGAAAGGAAGGGCAACGGTAATTTTGTTGGTACGTTCAGCTTCTCTCAAACATAACTTAATCCCAAGACAGACGGGCGGGAAACATTGTACTCGAGCCAAAATTAGGGTTCTGGAGCACGCAGCAACAGCACGTTCCCAAACCCTAATACGAAATGGCAGCGCCATCATGGTGGCCTCCAGTCCACATGGGGGCAGCCATGGTGACATAAGTACGGTGCCATGTCCGCACATCGAGGCGCCACGCTTGCACCATTGCACCTGTGCACTAATGGAGCACAGATGGTGGTGCCCACACAAACGTTTTGGTGTGGAGGGAGCTCATGCGGTTTGATTGCTGTGGGCTCCCTTGGAAGCAGAATGGGCGGTTCCAGACCACCCTTTTGGGGCAGTCTGTCAAGCCCCTTACTCCTTTTCTTAATGTGTATCAGGCATTATTTTAATGTGGGGCTTTTGTTCTGTATGAAGTTTAATCAGGAACAAGGCTCAATTTTAAAATAAATACCAGTACAGTGGTACCTCGGGATACGAAATACCCAGGTTACGAAATTTCCGGGATACGAAAAAATCCCATTGGAAATAATTGTTCCAGGTTACGAATTTGTTTCGGGTTACGAAAAAAAATTTTGGTGCTTTTCGGCGCTTTTTCGCACGAAACGCGGCTTTTCCCCATTAGCGCCTATGGCAATTCGGCTTACGAAGGCTTTTCGGGTTACGAAAGCGGCCGCGGAACGAATTAATTTCGTAACCCGAGGGAGCAGTGTATATAAAAAAGTGAGAAAGAAAAAAATTAAAGTGACCACTGTTAACTTTCAGTCTTCCTAATCTTATATTAATAGTAAATTATTGGGACCTGTTTTGTATTACACTGTATTCAGCCTAAAGTTCTGAACCTTTCCATAACACCAGCTTTTGAACTCGGTTCTAAAATATAACGGTTAAACACTGTTAAGGTGGTTTGCTAAGAGGCTGAGGCCTTGTCTCACTGGCTAGGATATTGCAGGAGCAGCCTAGAGTAGCCTGGCCCCACTGCTGCCCTTGCCTACACCTTTATCCCCCTACCTTCCTCCCAGGTCTGTACAGTTTTCCAGATCTAATTTAATGACCTCTAATTCTTCCTCTAACCACATATGGATGCTGGATATTCAATTCCAGATAGTCTTTGAATGCAGCATGTAAGTTCATGTTACAATATGGAAAACCCATTCTTACATGTATAGGAAGGAAGGACAGAAATAAAATATGTCAAGCATGTGATGGGAAATGCATCTAATGGGTATTTTTCCAAAATACCCATTCATTCATTCATTTTATACTGCCTTTCTCCCTGAGTGGGAAATAAGGTGTATCACAAAAAGAATCACTTAAAAATGTACTATAAAAATTCAAAAAAACAAGTAAAATCATAACATTAAAACAGGATAAAGTAATTAAAAAGGCTTACTAAAGATTTAAAATAAAGCACTCTCCAATAAGAAATGCTCCTGTAAGTAATTATATATTAAAATTCTGCTTAAACAAACACATTTAATGTCCGTGAGTACAGGATGAACCTTGCTCTGCCCTCTAAAGTCCTGTTGGTGTACATGTACAGTTTGTTGCTATTATTTTTATTCATTTACATTCAATAGAAGGACAGTCCTGAGAAAGCAATGCTAGCCTGGGAGCAGTCACCAAGAAGAGCCTTTTCCTTGTTCCCAACAAACATGCTAATCCTTGCTGATAGCAGAGACCAGTTTGGCACAAAAACAGTCTACTTAGAGATAGTTGGAAAGGACAATTAACAATCATCAACACAGTTAGAAACCTGTGTTTTTGCAACAAGTTTGTCTATATATCTCTTGTCTTTATATACCATATCTTTAAATATATAATACTGTAAGTTCCTGCACTCAAATTTATGTATAAGATGGCCTTCCAACTGTTTACTTTTAGCTCACTGGTCAGTTCTTGTTGGACTACAGCTCTTATCCATCCTAACCAGCATAGCTGATGGTGAGGACTGCTGGGAATTTCAGTTTAACAGCATGTAAAGGGCTGCCTTTGCCCATCCCTGCTCTGAGTCATTCTCCATTAGCAGTAGTTTGTATTCGTAGACTGTTTGTGGACTGAAAGCCTAAACATAGTAAGAAAACAGCCCTGCTGTGTTCAATGCAACTTGATTCCTGGCAAGTGTTTAGAATTTCATGATCTTTTCTGTTCCATTTGCTTACCTGTTTTGTATCTTATTTCAGTGTTCATGAAATCTACAGGTGGTACAAATGATTATAACAGATTAGTCTTTGTGATTTTCAAAAGACTTTTGTAAATAATGCCACACAATTTTGGAAGCACAGGAGGTGTTGTGAATAATTGAAGCAACCTGCTGATAACTCTTATGTCTTTTCCTCTTTGGGGTAGATACCGTGATTATGGAGACATGGCTTACCCTTTTTTTAGTGGGTGGACTTGTTTGTTTGTTTGTTTTTAAATACTGTATTGTTATTACAATAAAACCAACAATAAGATTAACAAAAGCAGTGACACAAATATACTACATTTTTGTACATCTAAAACAAACATCTAGGGATAACAAATTGCACTAAATTACAAATCTAACTAAACTAGCTACTTAAAACAAACATAAGAAAAAATTCAACAAACAAAAACAGTGGAACTTGCCTTCTGTGATTCTTTAACATTAAACATTTCTGCTTCCTTCTTGTTACTCAAACCTTGCCACATACCTGAATAGTAATCTTAAAAATGAATGCAATATTATAATATTATATTTCATAGAAAACTTAAAATAATTCTATAAACCCCTGCACTATAGAAGACTACTTATTTTGGGCCTTTATATTATCTCATTAAAAAAGAAGAAGCTTAAAATAAATCTATGGCCCTCTACCTGTACATTATAAGACATGTATTACTTTGAATCCCAAAATAATTTCAGGTTCTTGCTTCTTTTCCATACCATCTATTTAAAAGCTTCCACTTTTATTCACAGCAAGTTTCAAATTTATGTTGGAAATGTAAAAAAGCAAGACAGGCGGACTTTTTTGTTGATCTCCATGTGGCCAACTATGCTCCCCCAGCTCAAAGAGGGGAAAGAATGTTTGCCTAGCAATGGCACTGCTAATGGTGGAGTGCTAGTTCCTTGCCAAGTGCATGGCTATGTTCCATGTGTCTAGTGCATGACTGTGCTCTGAACATTGCTATCTTGTAGCATGCAGCAAATGCTTGGGGCCAACCATGATGTATGATTTGGCATAAGTTGCATCTGCACTACATGCAATAATGCAATTTGGTATTGCTGTATTTAGGTCTGAATTTGAATTGAAGGGGGAGTAAATGACAGATACTATCTGTCTCTAATTGGCACAGGGACTTCTTCAAGAGTCTTAGGCGGGGTACAGACTGCCAGAAAGAGGTGACCAGGAGCCACCTCTCTTTTCCGCGTAGCCGCACCGCAGCAACCAAATTGCGCAGCGCGGCTATGTGAAAAGGAAAGGACCACTGAAAAGCGTCTCCTTTTAGTGTTGTTGCAAACTGCCTGCGGCAGTGCGAGCATGTTGCTGCTGCGAGCAACCATCTGGACGGTGCGCAGCAGTGATGTCATTGCTACGCGTGCCGTGTATATGGTGCAACACAGCAGTGATGTCCTGGTGACGTCCTAGAGTTGTGGAGCGTCTGGAAACAGCGCCCCAAGGCAACCCTAGCACGTCGCCAGGACGTGCTAAAGGGCCCGTCTGTCCAGGGCCTAAGTTATTCAGGTTGCTGGTGGGAGGGTACAGAATTGTGCCTTTACGCTATAATATTTCAGTCATTTTTATAAGGGCTTTACTATACAAAGCCTTTGGATTAGAGTCAGAGGAATGAAGATGGGAAAGAGAAGAATTATAACCTGCACAGTTTATTAAATGTACTATAAATCAGTTGTTTGGATAGATTTTTGATAGTGTGTAACAAAATGATGTTTAAATGTGGAGCTTATTAAATAATAACAGTGATAGCAGCCATTTTTAAAGCGTTAAATATCTCTTCCCCTAAAAAAAAGAAATGTTAGAGGACATTTTATAAGGCATTCTGACATGTGTCTCTAATGAAATAATATTATAAGTGGCTTTTCATGTTAAAGGATTTATCCTCCCCCCATCCATTTCCTCTTCTTGCTATTTTGAGTTTAGCATTCTGTATCAATTACCAAGTATTCCTTCCAGAAAGAAGGAAGGAAGGAAGAGAAAGAAAATACTTTGTTATTCCATTTTCTCACAATAGATATGTACAAACTGCACAATTCAGATATAACTTATTATATGCAAGTGTCTACTCTAATAATATGTATAAGTTCCCCATTTTAGCCAAAGAAGCTGGAATACCTCCACAGCTGGCAATCTGAATAACTGCTGTCTCAAAATGTAAGATAGCACAGTCCATATAAATTAACACAGTCATGTTGCTACCTATGGGGGAAGGAGGAACACCTTTTTACGATAACCAGGATTATATATTCAGTATTTTTAGTTTTTAAAACATAGACAACTTCAAAATAGGATTGTGAAAAAATATGTATCATTGAGAGCTTGAGTGGGGTAGTGGTTTGAACATTGGGCTATGGCTGTGGAGACCTGCGTTCAAATCCCTCCTTGGCCATGGTAACCCACTGGGTGACTTTAGGCAAATCACACTCAGCTTCAGAAGGAGGCAAAATCAAATACCCTTGTGAACAAATTCTGCCAAGAAAACTCCACCTTAAGGTTGCAATAAGTCAGAAAGAACTTGAAGGCACACAACAATCATAGAATCATAGAGTTGGAAGAGACCACATGGGCCATCCAGTCCAACCCCCTGCCATGCAGGAAATCCAAATCAAAGCATCCCCGACAGATGGCCATCCAGCCTCTGTTTGAAGACCTCCAAGGAGGTAGACTCCACTACACTCCGAGGGAGTGTGTTCCACTGTCGAACAGCCCTCTTACTGTCAGGAAGTTCTTCCTAACGTTGAGGTGGAATCTCTTTTCCTTCAGCTTCCATCCATTGTTCCGGGTCCTAGTCTCTGGAGCAGCAGAAATCAAGCCTGCTCCCTCCTCAATAACTATCAGGTCTCACAAAAAGTGGAATAGATAGAAAATTTTAGATCTTGGGGAGGCAGGTTTAGAAGGTCTTGTTATAAAACACACAAAAAACATTTAGGGCTCAAACAGACAGGCCAAAATAAAGCTGCTTTGGGCCACTTTGGAAGTGTGTTGTTTAATTGACACATGTGTCTTAAGAGGCCAGAGGCCGCGCCAAAGCCACGCTCTAGTCCTTCTGGCCTCTTAAGATGTTTGTGTCATTTAAATAGCATACCTCCAAAGTGACCTGAAGCAGCTTCATTTTGGCCTGTCTGTTCAGGCCCTTACTTTCCAATATGCAGAATTGCTCCGCATGTGTGCAGTGTCATGTTTTAATCACTTAAATCAGATGTTTTTGGACTGCAGCTCTCATAATTCCTCGCTACTGGCAAGGATTTGGAGGTGCAAAGCCCTCCTCTCTTTGATAATCATTTATGACCACAAGAATGAAATGGAGATTGCTTCTGCTCCCCTGTTGATAAACAAATTTACTTGGGAATACAACAAACAAGCAAATGTTCAGTTTAGTTAGTAAAGACTAGAGCACTGCTAGTGGAAACATCAGTGCTTATCTGACAAGACATGCCATAAGAACTCATTGGATTCTTATAGAGTAGTAATCAATGTAGCAAAGAACTCTTTCTATGCTACACAAATTGCATTGGCAGAGTCTTGTCCAGCAGAGCTGTTCAGATTGGTTAAAGAGTTAACTCAGCTGCCTCTCACCCTGAACCCTTTATTAGAACCAACTAAGGCCTGTTGTGATGCTTTTAATGACTTCTTCGCGGATAAAATCTCTCAGATAAGGGCTGATCTTGATACCGGCATTACAACAGAATTGATAAGAGTGGTATCCAGTGACTCCATGGACTGTATTAAACTGGATCACTTTGAGTCTGTAAATACCGATGATGTGGACAAGCTCCTTGGAAGCGTAAGGAAGATGACATGCCCTCTCGATCTCTGCCCATTCTGGCTGACCGTTCAGGGAGGAGATGCAACAAAAACATTACTACAACTTATAATAAATGCATCCTTCCAGGAAGGGATATTTCCATCTACAGGTGGTAGTGAAATCTCTCCTGAAAAACTCCTCCCTAGACCTCCTATTAAAAAACAACTACAACCTGTCTCCCTTTTACCATTCTTGGGCAAAGTGATTGAGAGAGCAGTTGCCTTCCAACTCCAGGCTGTCTTGGATGAAGCCGATTATCTGGACCCATTTCAAACTGGCTTCAGGATGGGATACGGGGTTGAGACAGCCAAGGTCGCCTTAGTCGATGATCTCCATCTGGGCATCGACAGGGGAAGTGTGACCCTGCTGGTGCTCTTGGACATCTCAGCAGCCCTCAATAGCATAGACCATGGTATCCTTCTAGAACGCCTGAGGGAGTTAGGCATTGGGGGCACGGTGCTCCAGTAATTCCGTTCCTACCTCTTGGGTAGATTCCAGATGGTGAGGCTGGGGGATAGCTATCTGGCATCCCTCAGGGCACCATTCTATCACTCATGCTAGTTAACATTTACATGAAGCTGCTGGGAGAGATCATCTTGAGACATGGAGCACGGGTGTTATCAGTATGCTGATGACACCCAGATCTATCTCTCTATGTCTCCGACTGACACAGTGACTAAGAATGGCATCTCTCCTCTGGATTCCTGCCTTGGGTCGGTAATGGGCTGGATAAGGGAAAGCAGACTCAAGCTGAATTCAGAGAAAACAGAGGTACTCGTAATAGGTTCCCAAGTTCAGGGATGAAGATTTCCCAAGCTGTCCTGGACAGGGTCACACTTCCCCTAAAGGACCAAGTTCACAGTTTGGAAGTACTCCTGGACCCATCTCTACAGTTATCATCTCAAGTGGATGCGATGGTCAGGAATGCTTGGTACCAGCTTCAGCTGATATGCCAACTGTGCTCCTACCTGGACCAAAAGGACTTTGAAACAGTGGTACACGCACTGGTAATCTCTCAAGTAGATTTCTGCAATGCACTCTACAAAGGGGGCTACCTTTGTACCAAGTTCGGAAGCTTCAGCTAGTTCAAAATGCAGCAGCCAGACTGATCACTGGAACATCCAGATCAGATCATATAACATCAGTTTTAAAATCTCTACACTGGCTGCCAATCAGCTTCCGGGCGCAATACAAAGTGTTGGTCATCACCTTTTTTTTTTAAATACTCTTTATTGAAATTATACAACCAAATAAATTCCCCATATTAACCTCTTACACCTTTCTGTGTCCTTCATTATAACAGTTTCCCCCCACCCCCACCCAGTTACTATCAATATCAATTTTGACTGGTATATTGCTAATAGCATTACATATTTATGAACCCCTATTGTTAATATTATTTACACCGTAATTAACACCAATGTAGTATAGACAAATCATGGTCTTTACCTATTAATATAATGAATCTAGTTGCGCGGTGTTGGTCATCACCTTTAAAGCCCTACATGGCTTGGGCCTGAGTAATTTGAGGGAACACCTCTCCCTACATAATCTGCCCCGCATTCTCAGAACATCTGGGAAGAATCTTTTAGAATACTCAAAGACTAGATTAATATCAACTTCCCATAGAACATTTACTGCCATGGCCCCCACATTATGGAACAACTTACCAGAGGAGATCCGTCTTATCACCACTTTAGATGCCTTCAAGAAGGCACTAAAGACGGATCTCTTCAGGCAGGTATACCCACCCGACCTTCTGTAAAGAAATGGAAGAAATCCCACTTCTGATTGGAACAGCACATTGTAACTGATGTTTTTATTAGTATTGTTGATTCTGATTATTGTTTATAATATGTATTTTTGTATGTGGTTTTATGGTTGTAATCCCGTCTCGATCCAGTGGGAGAGGTGGGAAATTATTATTATTATTATTATTATTATTATTATTATTATTATTATTATTATTATTATTA
>NC_056526.1:47392047-47434785 GCF_019175285.1 Sceloporus undulatus
TTATACTAGAGAATATAAAAGTGATGTATTTAAAAGAACTATAATACAAAGGTATAGTAAGGTTAGTAATAATGCCCCCTGGGAACTTTCTATCTTATTCTTCTGCTTAGGAATCAACTTATGGGAAATAGTAAACAGAGCATCCATAAACATTTACATTTTCCATCCTGCATTACTTGAATATTAAAATCTTTTCAAAAATCAGACGAAAGAAAAGAAAGAAGAAAGAAAGAAAAAGGCAAGCAGCCCCAGTGGTCCCTTCACATTTTGTTCCCTTCATCACCTGCTGCTCCCTATATGGTCATTTTAGGGCCCCAGCAATAGCTTTTCCACTGATCATAATACCTAACACTCAGCTTTTAATCACCATAAAGATTTAGGTAATTCATTACCAGCTCTAAGCATCTCAGCTAAATGGCTTATTACTAGTCTCACGCTTCTGTTGAAGCTTAGTCAGATTGGAAGATTTCTAATACTTAGTAAGATTAGTCTCAATTACTAATTTATCCACTTCCAGCCAAGTTAGTTTTTGGTCTCTCTGGATTACAAGGTTTCCATCAGTGTGTCACTAAAGATAAGCATTCCTTTGTTAAACAGGGCAACACTGCAAGTTGTATCTTAGCTCTGTGTGCTGGGCTGAGGCCTGTGGAAAGAGCTTCAGTTAAAACTTTTGGGTGTTTTTGGTTCTACTTCTTTGCCTTTAGCCATGGCACTGTTGGAATGTGAGAACTTCCTTAAAGTTGAAGTTGGTCCTTTGGTTGAAATAAGTTCTTTACCCTTGTTCTGTGTAGAATGCATGATGCTTAGTGCGCTACAGACCGTCCTTAAAGGAGGTTCTGGCAGTGGTGCCGTTTATGCCACCGGCAAGCTGCAGCGGATATACTGTGCGGCTTGGTGGCAGCAAGAAAAAGAAGCTGCAAAAAGCGGCTTCTTTTTGCAGCATGCCAGTGATGCCACAGTGCGCCATTGGTGCACTCGCGGTGTCACCTGGGTGCTGCGGCGTGCGGACGCTAAGCATCCGTTACGTCAAAATGGTGGTACCCATGTGAACAGTGTGCTGCCATTTTGTATGTACTCTGTATGTACTAGGGTTGCGGACATCTAAAAGAGACACCCCAAGGCAACCCTAGTACGTACAGAGTAAGTACAAAATGGCCCGTCTGGAGTGGGCCCTTGTTTCCTTTCTGGAAGCATACTAGAGAACTCACATGGAAAGAGAAAGGATGAAGATCCTTTACTAGTTTATTGGAAAAGAGAATGTCAGCAAGTGTTGCCTGTGTGACAGCTATTAAAAGTGTAGGAGCCCTGTCCTCTTTTTCAGGTGGGCACCCTAAGGCAGATAAACAGCATATCCCTGAAATCCAGTTTATCCATTGTCAAGAATTTTGTGAGCAGTGAATGAATAGTTAAAGGAGCTCACATCTATGAACCCTGAATCATGCTTACTCCTTTTGGTAGTGAGGGGAGCTTGTGCCTTTGCCCTCAAAACATATGCAATGGGAGGTGAGATTTGAAATTTGAAATTTGTTGCAGGGTGGTGAAAAAAGATAAGACAGCAATGGAACTGAGTGTACATCGCCCTGTGAATTGTTCATGGGATCCTAATTTTACCAAATAATTGTCATCTGTCTACACTTCCCCTCAGTAACTTAGTAGATAAAAGGTTGGTTCAGAGCTCAGAACTTCAGAGTACTAAAGTATCTTGAGCCTGCTATGTTTCCTGCTATGTATCTTGAGCCTGCTATCCCAATCACTGTTCTGTACTTGGGAGAGAAGGAACAGCAAATGTCTTCTTCTTTTTAACCCTCTGATTTGATATTCTTCCAGACAATTCTTCCTTTAAAAAAAGTACTGTTTCCTCTTAATGATTTGTTAATCCCACCCTGTTCAATTGAACCCAACCTCTTCTGATAAAATTTATTGAATAAATGAAAAATTAAGGAGGCTTGTTACTTCAGGATATCTTTTCTTCATTTCCTTTTTCATTGTAGTTGGTTGACACAAAATTATGCCAATTGATAATAACATGTATTATGCAGGGGTGGAAACACAGATCTTTGCTTGGGTATATCTTCTTTGATTCTTCTGATTCCTTTATTAAATTTGTGGGTGATATGTGATAGAAATGAAAAGGGGAAGCCCACAATCTTTCTCAATCCCATGACCATACATAAGGAAAAAATGGTAAAGATATGGTGACAGGAGGTGGGAGTTGTCTTATTCAATCATTGGCTGTGAAGAGAAGATTAGCTTAATGAGCCTCTCCCATCAGTACAACCAAATCTAGTTGAGAAGAGAGTAAGGGACCAAGTTACTAAGTACAGTAAACCTGAAAACCATATACAGGTTGAATCTTCCTTATTCAAAATGCTTGGAACCAGAAGTGGTTTGGGTTTGTTTTGTTTTGTTTTATTCTATAATATTTTCATATACATATTGAGATACCTTGGAGATGTTACTTAAGTCTAAACATGAAATTCATTTATGTTTTGCACATGTGCTGTTGTAATAAAGCATACTGTTCTTGACCTTAATCTACATACACAGCTGGGGTAAAATGACATTTTTGTGACTAAAGTTTTGCCTGTTGTGGGAAAGCAGTTTCACTTATGCACTACTAAACCGGAGGCTCCTGGAGCAGACTATGACTTTCCTAAACTCCAAGGCCATGATTTGTTTTTCAGATATTTTATTTAGTGGTACCAAAAAAGGGAAAAAAGGGAGTGTATACTGCTGATGAACTTTTACTGTCATTGACAGATACAATGATAACACCTGTCTTATTTCAACAGTATTAGTGTATGGGACCAAAGCTAAGGTGGTAGTACATTAAATGAGACAGTTGCTATGTTAGCATTTATGTATTCCATTCCAGCCACTGAGCTTATAAAGGTTAACCCGAATAAAAACAAGACATTATTCTTGATTTCACACACACAGAGAGATACATATGTATTGAAATCATGTGTTGAACCTGCATTAATGGAAACATTTGGAATAGTGGAAGTAAAGATACTCAGTCTAGACAGAGCTGGATAGATTTATGGAAAACAAGTGCTTTCTTTTCTGTTGTCTCAGCTGTCAAGACTACTGTTCTGTGCAAGTGTACCTCTTTCTCCTCTATTACCAAAGATGAGTTTGCACTGAAGAAATAATCCAGTTTGGCACCACGTTGACTACCATAGCTGAATGCTATGGAATTCTGGGAATTGTAGTTTGTGGTGGCATCAAAGCTGTTTCACAGAGAAGGCTAAATGTCTCACAAAAATACAGTTCCCAGAATTCTATAGCATTCAACCATGACAGTTAAAGCAGTGTCAAACTGGATTATTTTTGCACAGTAGACTTTCCCTGGGATATCCATGACTAACATAACATTTAGCTTCATGGAATTGCGCCCAACAATTTTCTTTGATTATCTTTGTTCTTTTTTTTTCATACAAAGGACCAGTTTACAGACTCAGATTTTTCTGCACACATGTGCTTTCTTATATGCCCCCAAAGCAATTTGAAAGCTAGAGAATGTAACATGTCTCCTGGTCCATCTGGAAATACAGTGACAAAAACCCAGTAGGATTCATAGTTTTTAGTTTTTTGTGGGTATTTCGGGTTATGTGGCCATGTTCTAATAGAGTTTCTTCCTGACGTTTCACCAGCATCTGTGGCTGGCATCTTCAGAGAATGTTTGCCTGGAAAGGACTTGGCTATATATATTGTGTGCCCTGGAAAGGCAGGAGTGATTTGCATGTATATTGTTTGTTGCTAATGGCAGGCCTCAGGGTTAGCAACAAACAATATACATGCAAATCACTTTCCAGGTCACCCAATATATATGCCAAGTCCTTTCCAGGCAAACATTCTCTGAAGATGCCAGCTACAGATGCTGGCGAAACATCAGGAAGAAACTCTTCTAGAGCATGGCCACATAGCCCGAAAACCCCACAAAAAACTATGGATGCCAGCCATGAAAGCCTTTGATCCCAGTAGGATTCCTTTAAATCAGTGGTACCCAAACTTTGGTCCTCCAGATGTTTTGACTTCATCTTGTAGAGTTCCTTGCCATTGGCTAAGCTGTCTGGGGCTTCTGGCAACTAAAGTCCAAAGCACCTGGAGGACCAAAATTTGGGAAGGACTGCTTCTGTAAAATACTGATTAAGTATACATTTCTCTTGATCCTGGAGTTTTTCTTTTAAATCCTGAACATGAATACAATGTTACACTGAGCTGTAGAGTGCATATTGTAAAACAAATGAGTGATGGAACAGTATAATAATACTGTTAGTTGTGGTCTGAAATTGGTAGCGCTGGCAGAAGTGCTTGGAGTGGTTTGAATTAAAAATACTCATAGTACTGTGTTACAAAACAGTATATTAATCAGTGCTGAAAAGGCATTTCTATAACTCTCTCAATGGAGTTTGAATTTAAGGCTACACCACAGATTGAATGCCCACATTTCACAGTTTATCCTTAGCAGAGCTCTATTTGCAATATGTGTGGTACTAGTTTCTGATGCAGTTATACAAGTTGCTATAACTGGAACTGAAAGCCCTGGTTTTTATAGCATGTGGGGCATTGTTCAGCCTAAATATGGGCTTTACCAATGCATGGAACCATTATTTTCTTAGACTACAACTTCCCGAATCTCCCAACCAGCATATGTATACAAGGATATGACATCCAAAAAAGCTTCCTCTGGGATCTGGTTTTACCTGTGAGTGAATGATGAAAATGCAAAGAAAACAACAGTGGAGTCTTCCAGTTCAGAAATTAAAGCCAGATGTGCATCATAATGTTGATCTTTTGTAATCACTTGGCAATACTGTACTAAGCAAGACAGCTGCAGTACATTGAAGAGAAAATCTGGAAAATCTGCCAGTTATAAGGAGAATAACATTTTAAGAAGAAAAAAAATATGTTGTGAAAGTTGTTTGTTTTTGTTATAGCTAATCACTTTTCTTCTCTTCTGCCTTTTCACTCTCAGGCAAAACCGTTGGAAGTGGATGCTTGAAAGACGAGTAATATGTTCATATAACTGTATTCTAATTTTTTCAGTTAATCCCTAAGCAGAAGAATGTTTTATACACTGACACACTTACTTAGGAGTAAACCTCACTGAACTCATAGGACTTAGTTTCTGAAGAGGCATACATATGATTGCATGGTCAATTTATTTAATGCAGTGGTTCTTAACCTGTGGTCCATGGACCCCCAGGAGTCACAATGTCCTCACAAGAGGTCTGTGAATGCTCAAAGAAATGTTATGAACTTTTACAGTTAATTTAGAATGAATAAGAGAAAAGAAGGAAGGAAGGATTTTACCCAAGGTTTTTTTCTTCTTCAAATTTCAGCTTGATCTGTCAGTTCTACTAATCCTATCACCTCCATTAAAAACAAAGGCAAAAATCAGTCATGAAAATAACTGATTGATAACAAAGTTCAGCACTTGCTATTTCTGCATACATTAGAATGTATGGCGGGTTACAAACTGCCTGTTTGGGGCGGGCTGCACCCGCCCCTTTCCCCGCTGTATCGGGGCCTCAGTGTCCAGAGCGGCAGCCACTGAGGCCCCGATCCGCCGCTTTTCGGGCTGCGGGGAAGCGGCAAAAGGCCCCTTCCCCGCAGCCTGAAAAGGGATGTCCCTGGGGCTTCAAGCAGAAGCACCCCCCCTTTCTAACTCTAGTACGCGCTCCACGCATACTTTCTAGCCCGTCTGTAACGGGCCTAGGTGAATGCAAGTGGATGACCTCGAGTGGGTAATAGTAGCTGCAATACAGCCAGAAGTAGGGTTGCCATAATTCTCTACTAAAAACAGGGACAAAATGTAGGACAAAAATTAGACCCAAATAGGACAATTGTAGGGAAAAATTTAGCCCAAAATGTAGGACATTTAAAGTCCTCCATTTTTCTTAAATGTCCTACATTTTGGGCTAAATTGTATCCTACAATGGTCCTATATTTTGATCTAAATTTTGTCCTACCTTTTGTCCATTTTTAGTAGAGAATTATGGCAACCCTAGCCAGAAGCCATCTTCGTAGCTGCACTGGACTGTAACATTGTCCACATTGTGCCACCACATTCTAGGAACATTTATACAAGAATGTTCTTGAAGAAATTCATGTATAAAGGATGGTTGTGTTCACAGGAAGAGAGTCAGAGTAAATGTGAGTGAGTGTTTATGTGTGTTGGAATAGTAACAAGATCTATAATTTGAGTCATAGGGTTAATGATCATTATAGGATTAATGGTGAGCTACTGAGAATATCGATGATCTTCAGTTATGTATGTATAGCTCTAATCAACTTTTGAGCCTTCATAAGCCTTCATAATTGTGAGTCTCTCTCTCCCTCTTTTACTCACTCTATTTTTAGCCTTCTTTTCTGTTGCATTATATTTGTATTATTTGCTGTTTTGTTATTGTGCTTGCCATTATTACTTTGGTTTATTTTGTATCCTTTGTATATATTGGTTTTGTATAATTTTGTTATATACATTGTATGTTACACTTTTAAACAAATATAGAGAAAGCTTATTTATAGTACTTTTTGATTTTTGGTCTTTCCAAATCCATTGTTTCAACAAGATAACTGGAATGATAACTGGATTGTTGAAAATGATTGTGTTTCTTTGATTTCTGTGAATTTGGTTACTGTCATGTAGTGACTTTCCATGTTTATCACGGTCAATTTCAGAACAATACATTTTGGCTGAGCTTCAGGATGGATTGCTGGCTCAATTTGAAATGTAAAAGTACTGATTATACTGATGAGGGTGCGTCCTGTTCAAAACAAAGTCAAGCTTCTTCCCCTTATCTTTAAAAATATCGCCATTATAGCAAAAACAATCTGTTGGCTGGATTCAGAGGTATAAGCCCACAAAACAAGCAACTGCTACAGTATGTGTTACATTATGATAACATAACCAATGAAGCCATGAAACCATCAAAAGTGTGACAGCATTCAATACGAAACATAAAGAACATGCCACAAAAAGCATCAATTCCCCCCCCCCTCCAAAGTAAGGTGTAGGAACTTTGGGAAAGTAAGAAAATAGTTTTTAAAAGATTGCGACTGGTTGTAACAATGAAAATGCAGTGGTCTCATTTGAGATTTCTCAACTAATAGCAAAAACTGGAAAACTGCATACAATTAGCTAAAGAACTTATATTACCTGCTGCAAAAATCATTGTTTCTACAATGATCAATGAGAAAGCTGCTTAGAACCTTTTCTGAATACCTTAATATAGTTAAGAAGCACATCAGTGGTTTGTCAGCCAAAATCAAGGATCATTTATTAGAAAAAATTCACATGTCCTCCTTTTTTGCAGCTGGACAAAAGCACAGACATAACAAAGCAATGTTATTGTGCTACATTAGACACTAATATGAGGAAAATATATTCAAAAATGTACTGTTCATCTTCTCATTGATGCATACTATAGCTGAGGAAGTATTTAACAGCTTAGACAAATTTATAACATCTCATGACATGGATTAGTTGAAATTTGTAGAAATTATCACAGACACGGTACAAGCAATGCCTGGAAAGCTTACTGGACTTGTAGCACAAATTGAGGAAATCATACCATTGGTGACTTGGTAGCAGCAAAATATATTTAAAGGGAGTCTGTGGTGAAGAAAAAGATAAGAACCACTGATTTAATACTTATCTACCATCAACTCAGTGTCAGCATCTGTCATGATTGAAACTAGGAGCCTTTGAGTTTATGTGCAGCTTCCCCATGTTGGTGAGCCATGGAAATGCATTTTGCACATCTGCCCTTGCTGTTTTAATATATCCAGGCTCTGTTCTGACCCTGCATGTCTGACCTGATTGTTGGATCCTGCTGGAGAAAAAGGCCACTAGTCCTGTTCTCTTCTGCTTTCAATCTTTAGATATGGACAGTGACTATGGAGATACTGTCATCTTCATGTGGAACTTCTAAATGTGATCAAGAACCCTGATTTTTTTTCAGATTTTCCCAACGTGTGGTGTTCCTCCACATATGGCTGAAGCTTTCTTCTGCAAAATATTGTTCTCCTTGTGTGGGGTTACCTCAATCTCATCCTCACTTTTTTGGCATGCCTGATTAGAGCTCAGGTTTTCTTGGTCTATTTCTATATCCTTCCATTGAATTGCTCTTGGATCCTTTCTTTTGGTTTGCTCTGTTGTTCTGTTGGCTTGTGTCTGCTTCCTGGTTTGTATTTTTCAGTCCAGTCAGTAATGTAGCTTTGTCCAGTGACTCCATGTCTCTGGTTTCTGCCAGTTCCACTCTCTGAAGCTTCATTTCATTCCATAGTGGGAGGCTATGATTTCACATCAAGTCACAGTACTTTAATTCTGTCCTTATTTTTATGTCATCTGTGAAACAACCCGACCTGGCCTGTTTCACAGAAACCTGGCTGGGGGAGGACAGTAATGTGACCTGGGCTAAAGCCCTTCCAACTGGGTATGCTGCCAAGGAGCAGGTGAGAGAAAGTGGGTGAGGGGGGGGGGATTGCCTTAGCCCATAAAAGTAATACCACTTTGACCAGGAAACCTGTCCGGAAAACAGAACACATTGCATTTACCTGACCCTGAAGGCTAGGGACAGTCTGGGGATTCTGTTGGTATACCGTCCACCCCATTGCTTAACAGACTCCCTGGCCGAGCTGACACAACTGGTCTCGGAGCTGGTGCTGGAGTCTCCCTGGATCTTGGTTTTGGGGGACCTCAACATCCCCTTCAAGTCCAGTTCATCAGATCTGACAGCTCGGGAGTTCATGGATTCCATGACTACCATGGGCCTGTCCCAGTTAGTCTCAGGGTCAACATATTGTGCTGGTAATACACGCGAAGTGACCTTTAGTATGAATCAGGAACATCCGTGGGCAGAAGTAATTCAGACCTCCGCCCTGTCATGGATGGAGCATTTTCTGGTCAAAATAGGACTGAAGCTACTACCCATATCCCTCTTGGGGGTGGAGGACCTATTAAAATGGTTCGCCCTTGAAAGCTGATGAAACCCAAAAGGTTCCAAGAAGCTCTAGAGGGTTTTCTGGTTGGGAACGATGGCGATTCTGTCAAAGCCTTGGTTGATACCTGGAATAACAATCTTACCAGTGCCATAGACATTATCGCTCCCAAGTGTCCTTTCCAGCCCGCTTCTAACAAAAAACCATGGTACACCAAAGATCTTCATCAAATGAAGCGAGGTGCGTAATGACTAGAGCATCGACGATTACCTGACAAGTCACTCCATCAGAACTTATTGGATTTTTATGGAATGGCAATAGATGCAGCAAAAAATTCTTTCTATGCTGTACGTATTGTATCAGCAGAGTCTCGTCCAGCAGAGCTGTTCAGGATGGTTAAAGAGCTAACACAACTGCCTCCCACCCTGAACCTTTTATTAGAACCAACTAAAGCCTGCTGTGATGCTTTTAATGACTTTTTTGCTGGAAAATCTCTCAGATAAGAGTCGATCTGGATGCAGGCATTAAAACAGAAATAAGAAGAGAGATGTCCAGTGACTCTGTGGACTATGGTAAACTGGATCATTTTGAGTTTGTAAATAGTGATGAAGTGACAATGTGTCCTCTCAGTCCTTGCCCATCATGGTTGACCGTCCAGGGAGAGGATGCTATGAAAATATTATTACAACTTATAATCAACGCATCCTTCAGGGAGGGAATATTTCCATTGAAACTGAAAGAAGAGATAGTTAGACCACTTTTAAAAAACCTCTCCCTAGACCCCCTGGGGAGAAACAATTACAGGTAGGTCTCCTACCATTCTTGGGCAAAGTGATTGAGAGAGCAGTTGCTTTCCAGCTCCAGGCTCTCTTGGATGAAGCCGATTATTTGGACCCATTTCAAACCTGCTTCAGAGCGGGATATGGAGTTGAGACTGCCATGGTCACCATAGTCAATTATCTCTGTCTGGGTATCAACAGGGGAAGTTTAATCCTGTTGGTGTGCTTGGACATCTCAGCGGCTTTCGATACCATAGACCATGGTATCCTTCTGGAACGCCTGAGGGAGTTAGGTATTGGGGGCACTGCACTCCAGTGGTTCTGGTCCTACCTCTTGGGCAAATTCCAGATGGTGAGGCTGGGGAACAGCTGCTCTTTTAAGAGAGAGTTGACATCTGGCATCCCTCAGAGTGCCATTCTGTCCCCCATGCTGTTTAACATTTAAACGAAGCCACTGGGAGAGATCACGTGGAGACGTGGGGCACGGTGTTATCAGTATACTGATGACACCCAAATCTATTTCTCTATGTCGCTGACTGTTACAGTGACTAAGGATGGCATCTCTTCTCTGGATGCCTGCCTCGAGTCGGTAATGGGCTGGATGAGGGAAAACAAACTCAAGTTGAATCCAGAGAAAACGGAGGTACTTGCGATATGTCCCCAACTCCAGGGACGGAGATTTGTCAGCCAGTCCTGGACGGGGTCACTCCCAGTTTGGGAGTACTCCTGGATCCATCTCTACAGTTGTCATCTCAAGTAGATTTGATGGCCAGGAGTGCTTGGTATCAGCTTCGGTTGATATGCCAACTGCGTCCCTACCTGGATCAAAAGGACCTTGAAGCAGTGGTACATGCACTGGTAATCTTTCGTTTAGATTTCTGTAATGTCCTCTAAATGGGGCTATCTTTGTACCACGTCCAGAAGCTTCAATTGGTTCAAAATATGGCAGACAGACTGGTCACTAGAACTTTGTCAAGTACTTTGTCAAGTATTTCTGGCAGGAAATTAATAATTGAAAACTGTTTTTCATTGGTAACTTACAAATTTTAGGGCAAAACTAATAGGTTAGATTGGGAAAAATCTCCTTTTTTGTTTGTTGCTGTTGTTATCAGTAGCCCAGATATTTGTCATGATGTTCAGCCAATGGTTATGTACTTCATCAGCTTGGCTAATGCACAGACAAGATATAATATTACTCATAAAAAATTGCCATTATCTCACTGGGACTTTTGCCCCAGAAAATGTGTATAAGACTTTAACATTAGTCTGCAGCCCTAATTGTACTCTTACTGGATGTAAACTGTAAATTGTAGTGAAAATGAATTGAATGCAAATTGTAATAAGCAATCCCTATGTTTGAATAAATGTTTTAAATTTTAAAATTGTTGAGATTTTGTACTTCCATTCTGTAGTAAATATTCCTGAATTATCCAAATGGGTGAAGTCACCATACTAGCCCAAATATAATAAATTTGAGATGCTAAATTGAGCCTGGCTTGGTTAGTACTTGGATAGGAGACTAGCACGTACAGTGGACCCTTGTTATATGCTGGGGTTTGGGTCCAAGATCCCCCGTGGATAACAAAATCTATGTATGCTCAAGTCCCATGAAATATAATGACATAGCAAAATGGTTTCCCTTATAAAAATGGAAAATCAAGGCTTGATATTTGAAATTTATACCTTTTTTGAACATTTTCAAACCATGGATGCTTGAATCTGTGTATAAAAAATCTGTGTATAAGAAGGACCGACTGTATATATTAGGAATCTCCAGGTACAAATAAGAAATACTGTATATACTCAAGTCTAGAAATTTAGGTTAAAAAATTGACACCCCCCCCCCCAAAAAAACCTGGGTTGACTTAACCATGGGTCAATGTAAATACTGTATTTTAACTCAAGAGTTTAATCCGCCTTGGAAGCATTGACCCCCTTCTAGTCTCTTATCCATCCAACCTTTAGTATGAGCAGAAATAGTTATGCCTGCTGAAATTTTGTTAAGTTTTTTGGCATTGTTTTCCTTTGGTTCATCCACTTCAGGTCCTTTGTTACACGCCCCTAGGTTTTACCCTTGATTTATCCACGGGTCATATCAAAATCCATAATTTTGGCCCCAAAACTAGCCCTCGACTTAGATATGAGGTTGACTTATAGTCGAGTATATACGGTAATGATGTCTGTCAGTGTTGATTGTACAGGTATAGATGGACCAAGGTTCGTATTCAGCCATGTTCCCATAATCCTAGCAATCAAACTAATTGATGTCAAACTAATCAATTATTCTGTGGAGATATTTGGACATTGTGGCTTCCATCTCGCTATTCTAATTGCATATAATAACAAGGTTGGGTGGTTTAAACCTTGGATTAAGCCAAATGACTTAAAAAAACCTTTTCCTGGTTCTTAAAATTGATTATTCTTTCCTTTAAAAGAGGGGGGGGGGGGGAGTCTGGCTATTATTACTATTTTCCAACCCTCTTACTGGGAGCATTTAAACATTTTATTTTAACTATAATAGTTTATTGGCAATTGTTCATTGTTATGAACCATTATCCAGTGTCAGTTGTTTCTTTTTAATCCTTTTATTTTTTAGTGTAAGAAATGTCACTCAGAAAGAAATCCTTCAATTGACATTAGTTCCACCAAAACAACTTGCTGTAAAAGAACACTTTTTAGAACTATTATTTAAAATAGTGGCCATAATACCCAAACTTCATTTTGCTATTTAATTTTCTGATTTAGTTCTATATTAGTGTAGTCCTCCACTTTTATGCAGAAAACCAAACAAAAACCAACAACCTTGGTTTAAACAACAACAAAAAATGCTTTAACCTTTTTTCCAACCCTGTGTAATAATAATAGCTAAACCATATTAATTGTATATTTTATATCTGAGTAATTCTTGCTCCACCTTTAAATTAGTTCATAGTTTACTTGTTTATTTATTTGTTAGTACATTTATATTCCAACTTTCCTTAAATGAGCTTAGGGCAGTGCACATGAAATACCTCTTCATTATATCCTTGCAACAATGCAGGGGCAGAGAGAAAGAGAGTGTGGCTGGTCCAGGCACACCCGCCATACTTCATGGTTAAGTACAAACATCAGCCTGGGTCTCCAAAGTCCACTCTACACTATCTGCTACACCACACTGGCTTTAGTTATGTCTGTTATGGTGATAATGCTAGGAGGATGAGCAGAGGTTGAGAGATAAGTCATTTAAGCTGTACTGGGGAAGCTTGATTTCCCATTAATTTAACCCACTGTGGTAAACTGTGGGCTTATGCTGTCCTGCTCTTCTCACCTGTTTTGTAGTCATGAAGAGGACATCATTAGCTCCCAGTTTCAACAAACCACTAGGTGTCAGCTTGAATTGATGTTGTGTCTCATGGCATTTCTGACTTATGGTGACCCTAAGGCAAACCTTTCATGGGGTTTTCTTGGCCAGATTTGTTCAGAGAAGGTTAGTCACTGCCTTCCCCTGAGGTTGAGGCTGAGAGCATTTGAATTGCTCAAGGTCACCCAGTGGATTTTGTGACCAAGCTGGGAATCAAACTCTGATCTCTAGAGTCGTAGTCTCACACACACCAGCTACTGTGCCATGCTGGCTCTTGTCAGCTTGAATTACTAAAGAAAATAGGACTTATTCTCATCAGGGCAGTCAGTGGCTTCCAGGTCAGAAGCTCAATGAACTGATTCTGTATTTGTTTCCAGACTTTAAAGGGGCGATCCAAGATGCTGAACTCTGTTGTCACAATAGTTTCAGCATCTTGGGTCCAGAACAGACAGACCAAATGAAGCAGCTTTCGCCTGCTTTGGAGACATGCTGTTCAAACAATACATGCCTCCAAAGCAGCCTGAAGCCATGCTCCAGTCCTTTGGACCAGAGCAAAGAAGAGTGGGATAATCTGGCTCCTGGCAGTGCAGGTTGGGTCCTGCAGCTGCAGCCCACTTTGGGAGTGGGCAGTGTGGTTGGCATAGTCCCAACCTACTTGCAGCCTGAGCAGACTCAGGCCACTCTTCCTATCTGCTCCAGCCTTGGACAGCTATTTTAAAGTCTGGAATCAGTGCCAAGCAGATTTCCTGCATCACTGATATGGAAGCCTCTGGTGACAACCCTTGGTTTTCACCAACTAAAGTTTCAGCAAACCACAATTCTTTAAGAAGTTCCTCTGGTGTTCAATAGAGAAGTGGTGAAACCATGAGCCTGAATTTGGGCATTAGCAATTTGTTTGAAGGCATCTTCTGTGTTCATGGCTGAGACAAGAACTGAACAAAAGTCTTTCTGGTTCACACTGTTAACTACTATACTTCATCTATAGTAATATATATATAAAGTTACATATAGGGGATACACACACACACACACACACACACACACACACACACACACATACTAGTTACAAATTTACAATGACACAATGAAAATAAAGATTCTCTCGGCCCCCAAATTCCCTATGTTCTATTTTGATCTACATTGGATGTAACATTTTAAATGACTGAGGTTTGTTAAATTTTATGAGGAAAGTGTTTTATAAAAAAGAAAAGAAATGTTTGTAAATAGAGGAGCATGTAAATAAGATTCTCTTTTGAACAATGGGCCTTGGTTGTTGTAGCAGCACATTCCGCTGTCTTGGACCAACTCCTGTGTAAAGCTCTGTATCCTGTATAAACAAGTCTTTTGTAGCTGAGAAATGATTTTCTTGAACAAGGAATGGAACTGACAACCATAAATCTATCATGAAAACAGGTTCATAAATGTTTTCAATGAAAATAATTTAATATATTGAAAGTAAGGAAAAGAATCTCTAATTTGGCAAAGTATTGTTGAGAAGCAGGAAGCAGACATAGCATTAGGTATTCCAATATTATTTGTGGCCTTCAGAATGAATACCTTTCTTACACAGAAAGCAATTTATCTTTGGGGGGGAAATTAAGATCACTTACTGGTCTACATTATCTGCCTGTTTCACTATAGCTTGGCATCTTGTCACTAGACATGTGAAGGCCTGGGGATAAGCACAGAAAATTGGATAGAAATACAGGTTTTGCTTACTCAAACATTGTGTTTGTTTTTCCAAAAAATTGGAGAAAAGGCTATGAAGTATTTTATTTTAGAATAAAATAAATATATAAATTAAACATGTCTTACAAGCTGTTATAAATAGTGATAGGATTGTGGGGTGAGAATGTTACAAATATATTATATTTGCCTTGGAAGTACACATTTGGTTTTGAAAATATTGTCAAGGAAAGTATATCATGTTATCCTACTTAATTCCATAAGTACTTTTTGGCTGCTTTAAAAAATAATCCGGTGATTGTCTTAATTTTAGTAGCCAGTAAGGTTTCATTGTGAAGTATGATAGGCATTTAGCCCTTGTAAATGTTACCAAGCATATATCCCCTCTCTTTTACAGACTTGGATTATCATTTGCTTTTATCTTCAACTGCTCCTACTTAATCCTCTTGTCAAGGCCCAAAGTCCCTGCGGGAATCCTGTGACGGATGATGTGAATGACATTGCAAAACTGGCAAGTGGCTTTTCTTTTAAACTATCTAAATACAAAACAGTAGTAGATGGAAGAGGAAGAGACATTCTGAGGAAATATGTTGACTGATTTTCTTCTTGACTTACACAGATAAGTGACCAGCTCACAAAACCTGTAATGTTATACAGCATGCAGGGCAGTACGTCAGTACTTCCTATTCAACACAAAGTTTATTTTAACAGCAAATCAGCTCAAATGTCCTTAGTGTATTTTCTTTAGACAGCTGTTCTGCCTATCTGTGAATTCACGTAAGTGCTATTTTTACCTTTACTCTCAAACTCAGAGTAGGTTTGTTGTTATCTATCTTCAAGTAATCCTATTCTGAGGTTCCTCTTGGCAATATTTATTCAGATAAGGTTTGCCATCGCCTTCCCCTAAGGCTGAAAGAGTGGGACTTGTGGAAATCCATCCAAAGGGTTTTTATGACTGAGGAATTTGAACTCTGGTTTCCACGAATCGTAGTTCAGCACTCAAACCACTATACCAAGTTGAATCCTCATGCTAGGTACTTTAGCTCATTCTCCTGAAACCTAAATGCAAGTATGTTTTAATGTATTTTTAATGTATTCATTTGGAAATCATTGAATGGAGAGTAGTCTAGTTGTCTTTCCACAAATATTGCAGAAGGAAAACTGTAGTGTGTTTTCACAATAAAAAGGACAATGTTGCAAGGGAGACTCAAACTGTAGTCCATTTGCACACAGCCTCCCTTACACACACACACACACACACACACACACACACATGCTCACATGAAAATATTGATGGCAGAAGCATTCCTGTTTGGCACACCTGATGTGGCCATCCATACTTTTGTAGCTTTAGATTGTGACCAGTTTGTTTAAGGCATTTCTTAGATAGTGGCAGCTGGTGGTTCCAGGTCAGTGAAGTAAAGGAATTCTTACTTTTAACCTGAATTTTGAAGGAGCTATCCAAAGTTTTGAACCTATTTGGAGGATGGAGTTCATTTCCTTTTTAAAGGTTGTCATAAAACCTGAATTCATAGAACCCACTGGCATAAAACCCACTATCAACCACTGTTCTCAGATCTGTCCACAAACTTTCTTCATCCCCCTCCTACCAATTTATATATTTATATCACCAAGGTTTTATCATGTTTTGCTGTTCATATGCAACAAGATAGACTTTTCAGTCTGAGCAAATGGTAGATTTTTATTCTGCTCTGCTGGTGCATAATCACTGACATTTTTTGTTAGTAGATTCTGGATTTTATATCAATTGCTAGTATATACTGTGTATATGGAAGAGTACTTTCACATGCAAAGTAGATGTCCATCATGCACTGTTGAACATTAGATCATTCCAACCCAAGGATTCACCAAGGCCATTGAAACACTTCATGGGAAACCAGTAGGTCAATTTCTTCTTGGGGGAAAAAACCCAACAATTTTTAGTAGGCTATGAGCAAGGGCATACCTAGCTTTACAGAATGAATACGTGTGTGTGTGTGTGTGTGTGTGTGTGTGTGTGTGTGTGTGGTCCAGGAGAGGCCCATAGGCTGCAGAATTAATTTTATGAGAGGCATGCTACCTGTGGAACAGGTTTTTCCCAACCCTCCATTAGATCCTGCTTCATGCATGTGTTCATAAATGCAAGTCTGCTGCTTTGCCTTCATTCCATAGGGCAGGAGTGGACAACTTGATAGCCGTTTGGCTGAAGAGCGAAGTATAAATACTATAACTAATAATAATAATAATAATAACAGTAAAAAGCTATGGGGCTGTGTTAGCCCCCTAGTAAATCATGGAGGACTTCACCCACTCCTACAAAAAACAAAACAAAACAACTTTATTTGCTCCCAGATGTCTTCTAGGGGACAAGGAGTGTTTTCATCATGTTTCGGGCCCTTCCTGTGTCATTTTAGACCCCAGGGAGGCCTTTTTGTAACAACAACAAATTAGGATAAGTCACTTCCTGTTAAAAAAAAGTTCTCTTTTGGGCCTAAATTGGTCCAGGCTGGGCCTGAACATGGTGGAAATGCCTCCCACAGAAATTTTTTCACCTCAGAATGCTTTCTTTGTGCTGTGTGGGATATGAAAATGCCCTCCACACCCTCAGAGAGCTTTAGGGGACATTTTAAAAAAAATAACCCCTTGGGGCTGCGAAAATGGCTCTGGGGGTGTATACAGCCTACGGGTCACACTTTGCCATAGGAAGTCCCACAGTTATAGATAACAAAAGAATCCCTGCTGATCAACAGGTCATGTGTAATGAAGGGATGGTGATAAATCTGAATAGTTAGACAGACTGTCTGCTAGACTAGTTGTCCACATAACTTGCAAACAGAAGTATCTACTGTATACTAAAAACAGATAAAGTGAGCTTGCACCATATGCGGACTTCTCTTCCGTGGCTTTCAGCATACGCTGAAGCCGCGGCTCAATGTAATGAATGGCACTCGCACCCATGGCACGCACACCATGCGGCACCGTGTGCACGTGCCCCATTATTTTCAGTTTTTCCCTTTACATGGGGGGAGGGGTGCAGAACAGATCCTTTGCATAAGGGAAGAGAGGACTGTATATGTTTTCTAGAAATGTTAAAGTCAGGAAAATGATTTTCTTTTCATTTTAAATAAACAAAAAAAATTGAAACATGGAAAAAATGTGAAAACACAATTAACAGATTGAAAGTAACTTTATCAAACAGTATCATACACAATTTGTTTTGGCATACAATGATTACTTTTTGGTATAATAACAGTACAGTTTATTCAGAAAGTTATTATAATTTGAATATACTTCTTGACATTTTTAGTTTTGTTCTAAATGGTTCAAATTGGCTGCTTCAAATTGGCTTCTGTAGTGTAGACTCTCCAGAGACCTTCTCTCTTCTCTTCCCTCTTTGGTGCCACTTCCTAGATGTCCTTTTAAAAACAGAATGACATTCTCTTAGCTGCACCTCCTGTGATATCACAGACACTAAGTCTTAGTGAAAGTTGAGTGTGAAATTTGAGATGTGAAATTTCAGGTCCTATGTTGTTCTTGATCTGGGATCTATTTCTTATATGTGATGTTTTGAATTTTGGCTCTTGTTCACATATGTGAAAATCCATGGACTGGGAGGTTTTATGTAATCATAAGAAATTGCAGAATCTGAAATGACTTTCCAAGTACTTTTAGTTTAAGGAGAATGGGGAAATGCTATCTGCAGGTGCTAGAGGATCCAAAATGAAGCACGCATCCTACCCTGTACTAATCTGGTAGTTCCTCCTTAGCAGTCAGTCTGCAGGTTCTCCATCTGCAGTGTGACATCAGAGAAAGATTGAAGAAAGGGCAGGTCTATCAGGGGAGGTTGAGAGAGATTTACACATGTGGTTTAAGATCCTAGCTATACATAGGATCTTGAGGCATAGCTATGATATTGGGGCTGGTCATGCCATTCAACAACTACACTCTGTCTCCTGATCCAGCACTCAACAAGATGTGACTAGCCCTCTCCCACCAGTGAATGATGGTATGATGATCAGTGGTAACAGGACCTCTGCAGGGGTCCCTGCTTCTGATTTTTGCACCATCTCTCACTAGTGGGAGGGAACAGGTCATGTCATCTTGCAGTGCCCTGCTTGCTACTGCCTTAGTGCTCATTTCTTGAGATGGCTAATTGGCTTTTAAAGTGAGTTTCAATTAGATTTGCAGACATGGCAATGGTGCCACAATTGCAGATGAGTTTATGAACCAGTTACAAGTTTGTAAGTCTAGCTTATGACATTGTAACTAATGGAATGCCAGTTGTGATTTCCAGTTTTCCTTTAAGATGTTATATATATGATGATGATAGACTTCATTTGAACTAGACGTAGATGAGAAACATAGGTGGGATACAGACCGGCAAAATGTAGCGTGGCGGCAGCAGCAGTAGGGTTAGGGAGCGCACACCATTCAGACGCTCCCTAACTAGTATGTACTAGGGTTAGTCTAGTACGTACTGGCGGTGGCAAAATGGCGGCGCCCTGTCTACACAGGCACCGCCATTTGACGCGACAGACACTTAGCGTCCGCACATCCCGGTGTCATAAGGACGTCATGAATGAACCATTGGTGCACTACGACGTCCTTATGGTGCCGCAAGAAGGACATGCTTTTTGTGGGTCCTTCTTGCTGAGTGAGGGAGCCGCGCGATTTTCTGCTGCAGCTCCCTTGTGCAACAAAACGAGGTGCAGATAGACCGCCCTTTTTGGGCGGTCTGTATCCTGCCACAGAACTGCACTTTGACAATTCTCTATGTCATTCTGAGTCAAGAAAAGTTACTTAAGATGGTATGCCTTTCAAAAGAGAAAATCTGCTGTCATACACAAGCTGTCTAATGTTGAGTTGTTTTCTGTTTAGAAGTTATAAAAATGGTCTTACTCCTTGAATCTGTAGTCTTGGCCATTTATGCTTTTTTAACTGTGCGTGAAAAGTGCTTGACAGGCTTTGATGCCAGTAGAGTAGACTGTATACATAATGCATGCCAATTCTTGTTGTGCTCCTTGATCTGAAACAAATTTAATCTTGCAGTGACCTTTCTTAAAGGAATATACAGTTGCTGACATTGCTAAGTATTGAATCACTCCCAGCATACAGAATATGGGGAACAACATCTTCACTTTTGTTTGTGGCTTGGTTAATACTTGATCCCAAAATCAACACATTTAGATTAGCATACCTTCACTTTACAGGCTGAGTTAGGAAGGAGTCTTAGCCACACACTCAGTACCTCTGCTCTTCTCTACATGCAACCTGGCAAACAAACCAAGAAGTCTTTCATTAACTGTAGTTTCCCATTTTGTCTAAACTATAAAATACACTAACCCACTTCAGAGCAAGCCAGGATATTAAACCATGGCTTTAAGCTTGTTCCAAAGCTTATAAACACTGATTCATCACACATTGCTCACACTGATGAATCAGCCCAGGGAGAGGATGAGGGAAAAGAAGGCAAGACGTGCCTTGGCCCCTCCAAGACTCTTCTTCTTCCCAATCCTCTCCATCGGCAGCCCAGGGAGAGAATCGGGGAAGAGAAGACAAGAGGTGCTTTGGCCCCTCTGAGGCCCTTCGCCTTTCCGATCCTTTCCCTGGGCAGCCCAAGGAGAAGATTGAGGAAGAGAAAGCAAGAATGGCCTTGGCCCCTCCAAGAACTTTTGCCAACCCGGTCCTCTCCTTGTGCAGCCGAGAGAGAGGATCAGGGAAGAGAAGGTAAGAGATGCCTTGGCCCCTCCAAGACCCTTCTTCTTCATGATCTTCTCCTTGGGCAGCCTAGGGAGAGGATTGGGGAGGAGAAGGGTCTTCGAGGGGCCAAGGCGCCTCCTGTTGTCACTTCGCCGATCTCTCTCTAGGCTGCCCAAGGAGAGATCAGGCAGAGAAAGGAGGAATGCTCACATTAGCAGCCTTGACCTCACGAATAATCGAAACCACAAGTGTCAAGGCCGTGAATATGGAGGGCCAACTGTATATCAACACTATCAGAGTTTTTAAAGATGAGATGATCTGTGACCTCATCCCAAGAAAAACAACAATACATATGTGAGAACCCAGATAGCAAATCTTCCAGCCACATCCCGGAGGTAGGACTTACCTCAAGGGAAGAACTGCAAAACATATTGTGCACAGAAAAGGCTGTTTCTTATGCAGAAAATGATTTTCTTTATAAAAAATTACATTTTACCTAATTTCACAATTTATTATCCAGTATTCCTGGAGAACAGGAAAAGTCCCAGCAGACTGGAGGAGGGCAAATGTTGTCCCCATTTTCAAGAAGGTGGAAAAAAAAGAGGACCCAAACAGTTACCACCCTGTCAACCTGACATGAATGCCAGGAAATATTCTAGAGCAGATAATTCAACAGACAGTCTGTAAACATTTAGAAAGGAATTCCATAATTACTAAAACTTAAAATGGGTTTCCCCAAAACAAGTCATGCTAGACTAATCTGCTCTCTCTCTCTCTCTCTTTTTTAAATAACACTACAAGCTTGGAAGATGAACTGAATGCTGTGGATGAAGCATATCTTGATTTCAGTAAAGCCTTTGACAAGGTCCCCCATGATATTCTTGCAAACACGCTAATAAAATGTGGGCTAGACAAAGCTACTGTTAGGTGGATTTGTAATTGGTAGACCAACCATACCCATTGGGTACTCACCAGTAGTTCCTCTTCATCCTAGAGAGAAGTGACCAGAGGGATACCACTGAGTTCTGTCCAGGGCCCAGTGCTATTCAAGATCTTTATCAATGACTTAGATGATAGAATAGAAGGCATATTTAGGAAATTTGCAGATGACATCAAATTAGGAGGAATAGCTAATACCCCAGAGGACAGGATCAAAACTCAAAATGACTTTAACAGATTAGAAAGCTGGTCCAAAATTTCAACAAGGAGTAAAGTAAGTTACTGCAGTTAGGCAGGAAAAATGAAATGTACAGATATAGGATGGGAGAGCACCAGATTTGACACCAGTGTGTGTGAAAGGGATCTAGTAATCCTAATAGACCTAGTAGAAATCTAGGAGTCCTAGTAAGCATGAGTAAACAGAGTAATGTGGCAGCTTTAAAAGCCAATGTGATTCTAGGCTGCATCAATAGAAGTATAGGGTCTAGGTCAAGAGAAGTAATACAGTAGTACCATTCTATTTGGTTTTGGTCAGACCTCACCTGGAATATGCATCCAGTTCTGGGCAGCACAATTCCAAAGGATGTGGACAAGCTAGAGTGTTCTCAGAGGAGGGCAACTGAAATGGTGAAAGGCCCATGCCCTGTGTTGAAAGGCTTAGGGAAGTGGGTGTCTTTAGCCTGGAGAAGAGAATGTTAAAAGGTGATATGATAGCCCAGTTTAAATATTTGAAAGGATGTCATATTGAGGATGCAACAAGTTTGTTTTCTGCATCTCCAGAGAATAGGATCCAGAGCAATGGATTCAAACTATAGGAAAAGATTCTTCAACATAAGGAAGAACTTCCTGACAGTAAGAGCTGTTCAACAATGGAATGTGCTGCTTCATAGGAGGATTTTAAACAGAGACTAGATAGCCATCTGTCAGGACTGTTTTGATAGTGTGTTCCTGCATGGCAGGGGGGTCTATGCTTCCAGTTGCTAGTGGTATATTTATAGGTAATAATATCTATCTTGTTTTTAAAATTCTAGATTAGTGTACAGTCATCTCAATATGTCAGCAGTGAAGAATCATTTGCTTTCCAGATTTTATTTTTTTGAATGATGCTGCCATGATCCTTCACCACTGTTCATGAAAGACAGAGCTTCTGGGAGTTGAAATCAGAATGTCTGAAGGGCTAAAGGTTCTCCACACTCTGTAATATGTCTAAATACTCTGTAGCATTCTCCATCACAGAAGAATGGGTGTAAGAATGGTCCATGAACAGAGATCAGGGTTAGATATCAATGACCTTGCCTAAGAGCAAAACCCAACTGAGATATCAGAAAGAAAGGTGGATGTAAAAAAAACAACCCTATATTTATTCACTTCATTTGTAAATGGAGCACATTGGAAGCACCAGCTTCTAGGTTGGAACAAAGCACACCTCACTGTTTCAACCTGAAAAGAGCAAACTGTGTTTTCTGCCAGTCACTCTTTGTCTTCACATGAGGATCTAAAAGAGTAACTGGAAAGAAATTGCATCTGAATGCTTAGGACAGGATGGAATATAACTCATATAAATAAATGCCACCATACAGAAACTAACTTGAAATGTTCTTGCACGTTGCTAAATAAGGGGCAAATGGAATGACAGGTTGGTATATTACAATCCTGTTATACCTCTTTTTAGAAGAGTATTTAATAACACTATCCTGTAGCATGTGATGAAATTTAAGCTTTATTTAAAAGAGAATAACAAAATAACCTTGAATGTCCTTTGCTGTCTGTAGGTTGGAAATCTTCCAAATGATTATATGATAGCCCTTAAATATGTCCGGAAGATGGATACACTGGTATGTACAGCCACTTGAATTATTCTTAATAAAATAATTAGAGGACACAGCAACAATTCTTGCTTTCTGATCTTATGAAATGTGAACCAATTTTTAAAAAAGCTTTTATTATTCAGAGGTCTTTTGAAACTCCTTCACAAAAGACATAGACTAACCAAAGCTGAGCATTGTTAATACCTGCTCATTTATTTTTTTAAATTAACCTTAAATCATTTGCAATCAAATTCAACAGAATAAATTTGGGCTTCATTGTGGCCATATTTTTTTCTTTAATTATGAAATGCAATAAATCCTGATTAGCTTGCAAAGCCAGAGAACAATGTAGATTTTTGGCTGTATAAACAATTTATCTTAGATCATATTGTACACTGACTTTGGCAAGAGAATCGAAAAGCAAGTGTATAATTATCATTCCCTCAAGGGAAATCCATGTAAGACATTGCCAGAGATACAGAAACAAACAGCTATTTTAGTTGCAATAATTATTACTATTATCTCCTTAATGAATGCACAGTAGTCAAAAGGATATCTTATTTTTCTGACAGATATACCTTGCTTCATTGTCTTCTTGCATAAGTTTGTAGTTCTTAAACTGCAATATAATATTTATCTTATTTTAGAACCATATTTGATATTCAAAAGAATAAATGTTTGCAAATTTCTCCTAAATTACAGTTCCGTCAGCCCTGTTCTGGGCCGTTTGCTTATGGAAACCTTGGCTGCAAGCTTTTTGTTCACCAATATTAAAGCAGTCCCCAGCAAACTTTATACTGTACAGTGGGTCCTTGGTACCCATGGGGTTTAGTTCCAAGTACCCCCTCTCCCCCAAATACTAAAGTCTGTAGATGTTCAAGTCTTTTTAAATACAGTTTTGTTGTAAAATGGTGTCTGGCTTTCCAATGGATTGCCTGTCTCATGATGAGCCTGTCCCATGGTAAGGAAAAGGCCTTCTTGAGAATACCATAATCTCCCCCAGGATTGAGATAGGGCCCAACTCTTGCTACTTTTAAGAGGTGTGGGGAGAAGCATGTTTTCAATCTGACATTTATTTACTGTGTTCATTTTAATGATATTTATTGATTTTAGTTTATTTGTGGGATACCAGATGGACCTTTGGCAGGGCTTAGAATAATTTTAGTTATGTATTATAACTCCCATAATCCCTCAGCTAGCGTGACCCTGATCCAGTAGGCTTATTTTTCTATTCATATGCTAAAGCTTCCTCTTCACCTACAGTGCCTTCATGTTGCCCATCAATGTATGGTTGACCCCATGAATTTCATAGGGTTTTCTTAGGCAAGGAATACTCAGAGCTGTTTTGCCATTGCCTTCCTCAGAAGTATAGCCTACAGAACCTGGTATTTGTTTCAGGTATCTGTCACCTTCAAGTATTTATGGCACTATATATCTTCACCTTGTGCCTCCCCCCATGTAGTTATCTGGTTATTAACATGCCGTGATCACAATTTTGTGTTTTTATACCTGCAACGGTCTTTTTACACTGATGTTTCACAACTTAAATTAAAACCACTGGAACTGTAATATTGGGCCCATGGTGATATTAGCTAGAATTAGTCTATTAGAAATAGTCTCTCATAAATTCCATTTATGTATTAATCAGTTTCACACTAGCCTGACTGCATAGTTCTAGTTTTGCTTTAATGAAGAAGAAAGTCAAAGTTGCATTAGCAGTATTTTGACAATATTCTGCATCAAAACTCCTAATGATCTATGTTGCATTCCTATCCTATCCATTAAATTCAAATGAGTAAGTTGGAAAGGGAGAAGTGGAACATGAGAAATAACTTAGTTTTCAACAAATCCAACAAAATTTATTTCTTTTGGCATTTAGTGTCACAAACATGTAGAAAATAAAAAAGTGCTGACAGCATAAATTTCTAATATACATCCAGTAAAACTATAAAATAAATAAAACTATACAATACAATATCTCACAAATTTCTATTGGCCAAGCATCTAATTGTTCCTGGCCAAAAAAAAAAAAAAAAGCAAACACGCAGAGTGCAGTGGTGTTCTTTTGCTACCTAATAATAGCATAGTGAGAAAGCCACTTGCTGGAAGCAAGAGTAGTCAAAATGGTTTTGTGAATGTGGGTAGTGAGTTGAGAGAGTGAGAGACAAAGATAGACAACAAGCACAAAGGAGATATACGTATTTTCCCTAGCAAGTAATCAGAAAGAATAGGATGAATACATTGTGCCAAAATAGTGTAGGCATTTGAAGAGTGCCAATTCTAGACTTTAGGGGGACCTTGGACAAGATGCTTTCATTGGATTCACCTCTTTCCATTGACACTCGCCATTTGCTTATCTTTTCATCTAGGATCAGTTGACACCACTTGTTAGAAAGAGAATAAGGACATGCAGAATGGACTGTTCCTTCTTCCCTAGTCCTTACACTGCTCACTTTGTCAGAAGAGGGTAGCTCAGTAAGACAAAACAGCAAGGAGGAGGTTGAACGGGCCTAGAAAGTTCCAGAGTTGACACTGGATTGGGATGTTGGAAGCAGCAGGTGCCCAACAGTATATTACCTCTGATGTTGACCCTGCTGTTAAGTGACTTCCCCGAACCAAGTGTTGGAGCTACAACATAAATAATTTCCACTTCATCTCTAGGTGGATATTATTACATCACTAAAGTGAAGGATGGATTTTGTGGTTCTTTGCTTCCTCCATTTTTTTCTTCCAATTTTTTAAAATTATTTTCCTCTCCCAGCAAGGAGCCAAAGATGATGATGAACTCAAAGCAGCTTACATTTTTTAAAAAAAATACAATTAAAAGCATACAAAAGTGAGCATTAAACTTTAAATTGATACAGTATTAAAATAAATTACACATTAAAAGAATAAAATGCAGTTTAAAAGATAAAAGCATTTAAAAACAATACAATTAAAACAGTACAAAATCCCCAGCCTGTTCTTTAAATACTTTCTGTTTTAAAAGCCTGTCTGAATAAAAAGGTTTTGGCTTACTGATGGAAGGACAACAAGGAGGGGACCATTCTGACCTCCCTGGGAAGGGAATTCCAGAGTCTGGGGGCAGCCACCCAAAAGGCCCTCTGTCTCTTGTCCCCACCAACTGTACTTGCCATGGTGGTGGGGCTTGTGAAGGGCCCCTTCTGATGACCTCTGTCTAGGCTTGCTCATCTTGGGAGATAGGCTCTGTCAGCCTGGTCCTGAAACATATAGGGCTCTATAGGTCATAACCAGCACTTAATTATAAAATGATAGGACTTATATGTCATTGCACATGATGGACAACAGGTGTTTTTATTTTGTTTTTAATAGTGTGCAACTATAAGTCTCCTAATACAGAGAGAAGACAGGATTTATTTTGGATAAAGGCAAAAGCAAATACACAATAAATAGACACATAAATGCTCACTGAACCAATGAAAAAGACAGTTAAATTGTTGTGAAATTGTATTTAGGGCTCATGAAATTGGTAAATGGGGGTCATGCCTTTTTCAGATTGGTCCTTCTGTTTCCTTTTGTCTCTCAAATGACATCATTCAGCCAGTTTTAGAGGTGATTCTTAATAGCTGGTTTTTGTCACCTCTAGATTTTTGCTGGAGCTGAAGGTATCATTTCATGATATTCAAGTCATGACTAGATTTTTAAACAATATCTCATCAGACATACTATACTTTTTGTTACTTTTTAAAGTGACCAACATTTTTGCTGTCAGGTTTGTTTGCTTGTTTGTTTTAAACAACTGCAGGGTCTGGAATTTGAATTTTCTGTCCAGTTAGGGCTGAATAAAAATTTCATGCTAATTTCCCTGATCACTACACTGTCCTTCCACTCTGTGTTGTATCTCCTCCCATCTTCCTCCCAGACAACTGGTTGTTGTTGTTAATTCCAGTCTCCATGTCAACATGTTCCATTTGTTCCATGATGATGTTTGAAGGATGTCTTGCATATGTGACCAACATAGTGAATATCAATTGACTGAGATCTTGCAATGCTAGCAATATAGCATTGACTTAAAGATCTAATTTTGATGTGATTTTGACCATAGATGTAGCTAGTTAATGTCTCTTTCCTGATGAAAAGCACTTTGACCCAGTGGAATCTTCTGTCAGCAGAACAGAGCAGTAGAGTATACTTGCTTCTTATCCCCCCTTCTCTTCAGCAACCCTCTTTGTTCCACCTCTAAAGCCATTCCAAGGATCTCCTGGCCCTTTGGGACAAACTGGAAGGAGAGAGAATAAAGGGAAATTGCTGGAAAAGGTCTCTGTCTTAAGTCCCCACTGGATCAAAGAGCTAAGTGAAAGGGCACCAGTCTATAGTTTGAACATTAGGAAAATGTGTTCATCACTAAGATCAACCCATTCAGTATATAAAGGCAAAAGCAGTATTTCATAAAGCTTTGTACAGTTTAATTAATATGAAGATACATATCTTTTTGTAGTGTTAATTAATCAAAATGATGAAAAGCAGAAACAACAAGCTAGAAGACGTTATGTAAGGAAGAGGCAGCTTGTATTTTAGTTTCCATCTTACTAAATTAAAACCGAGGTTAAATGCTAGCAATTTTGTTGGGGTTTTGTTTTGTTTTTTGACAGCTTTGGAGCTGGTAGACACAGGGATAAAACAGAACTGGCAACATCTACTGACAGTCACGGCTGACCTAGTTATGTTAAGGAGGGTTGTCAGAAATTCCAAAAAAGAACTGGAGAAAACAGCAGGCAACCTAATGGTAGTTGAATTTCAATTTAACTAAGTGCAGACTAATACCAATTGGAGAGGACGTGCTAATCTACTTTTACACATTTCAGATTACTTAAACAGTTGTTGTGTGTGAAGTGTAATTTATCTTTTTCTTCTGTTTATCATCCCTGACAGCCTAATCATTGTTGGTTGCATTTGATGGTGCCTGAGTTGTCAAAGAGTCTGAATAATCTTCTCAACAAATTTACAGAACTTACAGATATGCCAGATGTCTTGAGTAATTATTCAATTATCAATAATCTCCGAAGAATCATCAATGATCTAATGGCATGCCTTTCTTCTACTAAATATAAGGTAATAACCTAATATTGATCCTCCCCCTTTGTTTCTAAAGAATAGTGTAACATTGTGGATACAAAATAAGGCACAACAAAATGTAGAAATATTTTCTTGTCACTCTGAACTTGTCAGATTCTTTTTCAAGCTTTCGTACTAGTTGTCCTTACATTTAAGTTTATCACTGTTGATAATTACATTTTCCCCTTATTTCAGTTTTAATATCTCTTTTAAAGCACAGTTCAGTTGTGTACATATATACTCAAGAAGCAAGCCCCATTGAATTCTTCCTGCATCAGTGTGTTTACGAATGCTGACTGATGTTGAAATCCAATAACTGCTTACTTGGAAGTAAGCTGTAATTAAAGAGAACTCACTACTCAGGAACTATCTATGGGATTCGACACATAATGTTTGCTGTTTGCTCTCTTTCTGTTTTGATAGGGTCTCTTAAGCCATGTCTAGGTTTTCTTTTAAAATATGTAATGGATATGGAAGAGAATGGAGGCAAAGGGGGAGATGAAAGGGGTGGATTTAATGTACTCCACCTCACCCTACCACTTCAGGTAGGGTGAGGTGGAGTTAATTGAAACTTTTAAAATAATGCCTGAAAGAATGTCTTTGGCCCAGTACATACGTGTGAAAAAGGCTGGACTGGACGTGGCCTGTTTCCCTCTGGAGGGACGCTGCAATAGCCAAACTGTGTAGTGTCCCTCCAGACCAAAAAGAACCCAGAAAAAATAGGTTCATTTTGCCACGTGGGGATGGCGTTATCAGTGTGCCATTGGCGCACTGTGACACATCCAAAACGCAAGCACAGCGCCTGGTGGTGTGGATGCAGCACCGCACTTGCGTCATGCACACGTGCAACCTAAGGATGGCGCCACGTAAAGATGGCACCGTCCATACATGTTAGGGTTCCAGAGCATGCAGATGCTGCGTGCTCTGGAACCCTAAATCAGAAGCAGCATGGTGCTTTTGGCCCATCTGTTTCGGGCCTTTGATAATTACAGTGGAAGACAGCAAAAAACCATGAGATAATAGTACATAGCCCATCTGGGACAAATGTTGTGGCCACAGAGGAATCGATTGACCCAAAGACATATTGCTCCCTGCTGTACACCTCTTACGAAATGCATGTAATTTAGAAACCATTTTGAAATTAATTGTTTAATTTTGTAAAGTGAAAGAAATTAATTATTTATTCAGGGGATTATATTTTTTTGAAACTGAGTGACAAAACTTTTAAGTTAATTTGGAAATTGTTATATTTTGTAGTCCTTATCCATAGAGAGTTTTTACACTGTAGTGTGATAAACTTTAGTTATCTGCACATTCTTTAAAGATTGGCTTTTGTAATTTTTCACTAGAATTTTAGACTACATCATGACCATCTTTATGAAGAAGGTAGATTTATTCCAGAAGAGTTCTTTAAGCACTTTTATAGCACCATCGACGTGTACAAAGTCTTGGCAAAAACACCAGTACAAAGTGACTGTATTTTGCCATCAACGACAGAGATCCCTCCAAATGGTAAGTGTTCTACTCTATACAGAAATACTTTCAAATGCCCCCAAAGGTTTCCAAATACTTGTAAAAATACCTGTTACACTAATTATGTATGATCTTAGATGTACTGTTGCACTCAGAGCTTGGAAACATTAATGTTAGCATCAATGCATTAATTTTAAATCATTAAAGAATTTTCATTTATCAATGTTAAATCATTAAGAAAAAATAAATGACGTTGCTTGATTAATTAATTTGTGAAGCTGTTAGATTAAAAAATACCATTCAAAAATTGCTTAAAAAGTAACAAATTAAAGTACCAAGAACCATTAATTTGTCTAGCCAGACAAATGTTAGCATTTAACAATAAAAATAACACATTTCCAAATCATTGTTGAAAAATATAACAAGTTAGTGGTAACAAATTAATTTTTAATGAATTATTTCCAAGCTCTCTTTGTGCTATATCATTACACATGCCATTGACTAACTGTAGGCATAGACCTCACTAGTGGTGAGGTCAGCTTTGAGTCAAACTAGATGTGACAGGTTATGTTGCCAGTGGAAGCTTTTCCTCTGCCTCCAAATAGGAACGAGAGAACAAGTTCCCATGTGAGGAAGGCAGTGGAGTGAAAAAGCTTCATTACCAACAAATGCCAGGTGCTACAGGCTATATTTCAGAGGAAGGAGCTGGCAAAAGCATCTCTGAGTATTCCTTGCCTAAGAAAACCCTATGAAATTAATGCGGTCACCATAAGTTGATAGGTGACTTGTAGGCACATACATACACATCCTTTGTCGTTGCCAGCTGTTTATTCATCTCACACTATTGACACAATTGCTAATGGCATGAATGTAGTTGTATTTAGTTTGAACATCCAGTAACTAATGCTAAAAATGTCTTAATCACTATTGTATATTCCCATGATATAAAGTAGCAAAGCATTAATTAGATGTCTGTCTGTCTGTCTGTCTCTGTCACTGGAATATGCAATCTCATCCACACACACACACCAGATATATGCATATGATGTTATCAGTAGTGGTGTGTGTGTGTGTATGATTCAACCATTCCATGTTAATTCTGACTCATCTTATTTATAAATGCTTTAACTGAACTGACTAAAGCCACAATGGCAGCAAAAGAATCTGCAATTTTTCCAAAACACAGATCAATGATGTGCTTCTTCTGTCATAGATTCCAGCATCAGTGTTACGAAGCCTTTTTTGTTACATCCTGTGGCTGCAAGCCATCTTAGGAACGACAGCAGTGGCAATCACAGTAATGGTAAGCATAAACAATGTGCACTACATTTATGCAAGGAGGGAAACTTAAAGGTGAGACAGCAGGAATATGATGACAGGATATATAGTGCGCCTGCACCATACTCAGGTGCACCATACGCATCTTTAAGCATATGCTGACATCGCGCCAATCAAATAAATGGTGCTCGCACTGCATGCACGCACCCCATTCTTTGCAATGCGGTGCGAGCATACATGGGATTTCTTTTATGTGGGGGGATCCGGAAGGGATCCCCAGCGTAAGGGAAGGGAGGTCCCACTGTACATCATCACCATTTATTGGTAGCATCAGTACTAACACAGAAGTGCAGTTGCAAGCAATTTCTATTGTTTATTAATGGCTGCATCTGCACTGCAGAAATAATCTAGTTTGACACCACTTTAATTGTCATGGCTCAGTGGTATGGAATTCTGGGAACTATAGTTTGTTAAGATGCCACAACAAGCTACAATTCCCAGAATTACATAGCATTGAGGCATGTCAGTTAAAATGATGTCAAATGGATTATTGAAACAGTGTGGGTGTAGCAAGATCTAGAAACAGTTAATATTGCTTACCAGACTGAGAAGTAGTGGCCAGGATACAGTGAGAGGTAGCACGCTACAGTGGCTCTAAATTGGAATTAGAGACACATGTGTGTGCACGCATGCAGGTTTTGTGTGTTTGTATTATAAGCATGTGGAAGGTAACCAGTCAATTGTGGTTTCTTTGTAGAGTAAAATAAGAACAGTATAACAGAACATTTTCTGTAGACACTGATTCACTGCTTCTTTTGACCCAGCTCTCAACAATCCCCATTTCTTTATCCTAATTTATATTTGTATGTTCTGTGGAAAACTGTAGTCACCAGAAGTGTTAGCTTTTTCCCCATGAAGTTAATTTGTGGTTAAGTGATCTCTTTTGGAATGTTAGATCACTTCTGGAACAAGTGCAATCTTTCCCCACCCATCCCCTCATATTGGTCATATCCTAACCATGTTAAACTATTCCAAATGCACTTTATGTAACTTCCTTGTGTCTGACTTCAGGCTCTATGTTAGGCAGAATGTTAAAACTGGAAACACAGATGAAATAGTGAACTATTTCCCCTTCTTTCTCACAAGGCCAGGGGAGGTGTTGAGGTGATCTGAAGACATATTTTGCAATGACTCTAAATGTTCATCCTGTGATAACTACACACCAGGCGTGCAGCTGGTTGTTGGGAATTAAGTAGTTATCAGAATTAATATGCAACAAATGCTGTATGTACATTCTTGGGCATGTAATTTAAGACACCCAAGAAAAGATGGGGTTGCCATTTCAGTTATTAGTGTAGGAATTGAAAATTCAAGCCAGTTCTGTGTTCTCTGAAAATATGTATATGTAAGAATAGTCTTTATGATTGTGTCTAACTTACACAGTTACAGGAGTTTGAGATCACTTTGACTTCCATGCAACAGAATCCTAATATTTCTTATTTGATGAGGTCCTTAAATTCTCTGCTTGAGAGATCTAGAATTATAGGTGGGGAAAGCTAGATCAATCTAGCACAGAATTTTATGTACTTTACCAAACTAGACGAGACCTAAATACTCCGAAGGCACCAGATCCTGTCTGATTTTGGAAGCTAAGCGGGGTCAGTGCAGTTTAGTACTTGGATGGGGAACCACTTAGCAATACTGGGTGCTGTAGGCTATATTTCAGAGACAATGACAATCCATCTTTGAATATTGCCTAAGGAAAAAACATGGAAGTCACTCTAATTGACAGGTGATTTGAGGGCACATACATGCCACACATGTAACCCAAGGATCCCATAAGACGAGCCATCAGTATTACAATGACATCAAAATGATATAATATGTAAAAACAGTCTGTGTTCCCAGAGTGGTTAAATTTCATAAGAGAGAAGTGAGTAGAATGAAATTATGCTGTTACTAAAGTTAAATGGAGTGGGCGGGGGGGGGGGGAATCCAAGGAAAAAACTAATTATTTCTGTCCATGTTCTCACTGAGGTGATTAAAAAATAAATCATAAACACAATTTCTAGACTTTCAGCCAATCTGAATAGTCATAATCTTTAGCCACGTTACAACTTGTTTTAAATCAATATTTTGTTGTAGCCTGCTTTTTAATTAACACCAGGAATGTTTTTTTTAAAAATAAACCTTTTGCACTGTCATCACTGCTTCACAATATACTTCCCCTGCACTGCATTCAGATTAATTGTAGAAGTGATATGAAAGACAAATGGAGACCTCAGAGATAAAAAAACAAACGACATTTCAGCTCTTTCTTTCTTTCTTTCTTTCTTTGCACTACATTGCTCCTTCTGTTAAAATAAGAATGATTTTCTTTGTTGTCACCCTATTATGCCTCTTCCTTCTCTCTTTTTATAATAGCAAGCTCAGGTGGTAAGTGCCAGCAAGAATGCAGACAAAGTGGAAACAAGATAGGCATCCAAAATGAAAACAAAACAACTCCAGGGGGAAATTAGTTTTACACAAAAAATCTCCTTCACAAAAAATCAAAGCCCCAGCTGAAGGGGTTCTGAGCCACTGCAGAGATGAGTGCATTGGGGAATGACAACTGTAGTGCTCTCCTGGTCATGGGGTACATTGAGACACACAGTTGGAGAAATACCTCAGGGTCTTGCTGCAACTGCATCCCTCAACATGCTGCTCTATGACCAGAAGAGCTCTGCAGTCTTAATTTCCTTGCACAGTAGTCTACAGCACTGCCTGGCTAAGAAGTTGGTTTTGGAGGTCATGTTTGGTCATTAATTACCATGTGTGAATCCCAAAAGTTACAAGACTGTAAATCAGCTTACAATCTTGTAAGCTGATGCCAGCAATATTTCTGTGCAGAATCATTATTTCCTGCACAGAAAATGTCATAAAGGACTTATTTAGTGAAAAATTGGTACTTTTATGCACAAAATTAAAAAAAAAGGATTTGCTGCACAGAAATATTATTTTCTGTTCAGGAAAAAAAAAACTTTTCTTTGGGAAAAAGTATGATTTTTGCACAGAATAAGTCCCAAACAGCTAAGATTCTCTTCAGCCCAGGATTCTCCCCATCATTTGGTTACCTAACACTAAAAAAAACCACACTTTTTAACCATTTTCTCAAATATATTTGAGTATTCTTTCTATTCTTACTTGCTATCCAAACTAGATTTAGACTCCTTAGAATCAAAGTTGACTTATCCATTAAATATGGATTCAGTTAACCAGCCTCCAGTGGAGACAAAAAAATAATAAAAAAATGAATTAAGACACGGAAAAGTTCCAGAAATATGTGTGACACACACATACCTAATATGTCAGTGTGACATACAGTGGTACCTCGGGATACGAAATACCCAGGTTACGAAATTTTCGGGATACGAAAAAATCCCATAGGGAATTATTGTTCCGGGTTACGAATGTTTTTTCGGGTTACGAAAAAACTTTTGGTGCTTTTTTCGGCTTTTTCACACGGAATCGCGGCTTTTCCCCATTAGCGCCTATGGCAATTCGGCTTACGAAGGCTTTTCGGGTTACGAAAGCGGCCGCGGAACGAATTACTTTCGTAACCCGAGGCACCACTGTACTGGAATGCTGAATAAGGACATTCCTGATATGATGTTAAAGGTACATCTTGTTTCTTACTCCTGATATTTATCTTCGGGAGTCTTGTGCATCTCAGTTTGGCACTGAAGCAGGGTTAGTCAAAATTCAAATTCTCCAAAATAATTTAATTTGTAAATTAAAAGAGAACCAATCAAAAATAAATAGTGCAATTGTGCTGTTGGCCCCTAAGTGAGTGGTATGGAGAATTCATTCCAGATTTTAGTCCCAATTTTAAATTGACAATCTAAACTGATAATCCTGTTTTGGAGATGTGGTTCAGCTCCTTGGATAACGCCTTTAAAGATGGGAATAAATCCCAGAATTCCAGAGTAGCAGTAGCACATGAGTCATAATTTCCAGAAATTATAGTATGATGTTTTACCAGGAACCAGAGTGTAGTTCCAGAAGAAAAGAGGGCACCTAAGGGCCTCTTGCCATGATCATGCCAAGACCATGATGACCACACAGCCTGCTTACAAAGCAGGCCGCCACCTCAGTCCCAAACTGGCTGCTGCCAGGAGCCAGATTATTTCCACTCCTTTCTGATCCAGTCCACAGGACCAGATGGCAGCATTGGAGTGGCTTCCAGCCACTTTGGGGGTATGCGTCATTTGAATACCACACCCCCACAGTGGCTAGAAGCCACATTATTTGGCCTGTGTATTTTAGTTACCATTCTAGGATCCTGTTTAACAATCTGACTGCAGCACCAATCCAAGCTGAGCACCAAATAGTCAAGAGCTTTGTTTGTTTAAACTGTGCATTGAAAGAATCAAGGCATGGTGCAACTTGGAGACTCATGCATCATTCTGTGAGTGAGAGGAATGATTATCCTTTGTTAACATGCAATGAAAGGTGAAAGGTGAAGTCTTTATGCATCTGCTTTTTTAATGCAGATGTTCTGTTTCACATTTCCCTCAAAAAAAAAACCTCTCTTGTATTATTCTTTGATTGCATGTCTAGCAGTGACTGCATTTCACAAAAAGTTCAACTGATTGTTAAAATGAAGTGCCACCCTCTGACATTTTGGATGTAGCTTGGCACTGGTATTTTCTTTCAGAAATCAGCCTTATGAACTCTGCAGCCTCATGGGTTCAGATAGAAATTTGGTAACTCCTGTTACTGTAATGAAGTCAGTAAAGATCCCCAAAATCTTTTTCACTTACTTAATTAATGTTGAATACTTGTTCTACCCATTTTTACACTATATAACCAAATCAATCTGCTGATGAAAGATGCACTGAAGTAATACAGATAATAATCTTGTTCTAATTAATCTGTAGGTTCAACCTGAGTAACATATATAGTATCAGAATTAATATGCTGTTTTCTATGGTTGTTTTTTTTAACTTAGCCCCTGTCCTGACATTTTATTCTACTTACAAGTAACAAAAACAATACGTATGTGATATTCACTTGCATGTAATTTATCTGCCACTCAAAGCTTGGAAATATCATTTTTGTGGACTGGAGAATCTGGGAATTGTAGTCCAGAATGTAACTTTTTCACACTCTCATATATTCCTGATAAACTGAGAGAAAACATTTTAAAAAGTAGATTTGTTTGTTTGTTTGTTTGTTTATTAGTTATATTGTGCCAATACATTTAAAATGATGTAAATGTGTGGCATCTTGTTTTGAGCACTGGACTGTGACTGGAGGCAAGAGTTCGAATCTCTGCTCAGTTATGGAAATTCACTGGATGACTTTGGGCAAGTTACACCCTTTCAGCCTCAGAGGATGGCAATGACAAACCCCCTCTGAATATATCTGCCAAGAAAACTCTGTGATTGGTTCACCTTAGGGTTGCCATAAGTCAGAAACATTTTGAAGGCACACAACAATAGCACAACAACATGGGTTTTCCCCTCTCCTACGTTATCATCACAACCAACCTACAAAGTTGGGTCAGGATGAGATACAGTGATGAGCCCAAGCTCAATTCATTTCTGTTATACCCTGAGGCCTTCTAGACATCTAGAAGTATAAATCTTGCCAAGAAAGTATCAGCATGACAGCTGTAAAGGGAAGCCTTACTTTACAAACTTGCTAGAAACCTTTGATTGTGTCAGCTAGAGAGTACTCATAGTACAGAGAAAAGAAAGAATGATAGTAAATGAAAAAAAGAGAAAGAGATGGCAAAGAAGGAGAGAAAGGATGTGACTTGGCTTTTTTTAGACACTGGGACCATCCACTGTACACTTGAATATCATCCACCATTGCCATCAAGCTCCTGATATACCTTGAGGGAGTAAAATTTCTAAACCAGGACTTGAAAACATTACTATCTGGAATAAAGCTTACATTATCCCTATCTGGCATGAGGACTGTAGTCCAATAAAGTAACTTTTCAAGGTTCTGCCCTCAACATAAGCAAGATTACCCAGTCCTGGAGGAGGCAGTAGTGGGGCAGAAGAACCAGAGGTCTAACATGGAACAAAGGCAGCTTCTTGTATTCCTAATAAGAAGAGCAACTTTTTAAAGAGAGAACTTCAACTACTGTGGTTAGCTTGCATGGTGTAAAATAACCACCTTCCAATTATGCAGACTTGAAGTATCTGTTCTGCTTGACTAAGATTTCTTTTTTAGAGTTGGCATACCTGTAGGGTCTAAACAGAGTTCAAACAATGTTGGCTAGAAATCTGATTTAAAAAACAAGAGTTAGAATCTAAGACAGCTTTACAAGCTATAAATTGTCAGGCTCTTTATGCAGTGAGGCTTGAGTGGTGGTTTGAACTGGAGTCGGCAGGATATTTGTGGCAGAGATAATGCGGGAAATAAAATCTCAAAAGCTGCAGAAGTGGTTCCTAATGAATAGCCAGTCTTCAACAAGGAAATTAAGTAGCTAATATAATCTGATAGCACATTATACTGGCACTTCTCAGCAGTTGCTTATCTTGCTTCACAGAGGTTTTAATTTGATTTCTTGTAGACTGTATTTTCAGATGCTGATTATCCTCAGAACTAGAGATTATAACAAGAGTTAAGTGTGTCATTCACCTGAACTCTGACAGGAATAGATAAGCACAGTTTGGACCATGGGTGGGCAAATCTGGAAGGCCAGGGGACCCCAGAGACCTTGCACACCCTGCAACTGCTCCCATCAAAATGGCAGTCTGTCTGCCCCTGATGCCCCCAAACATGCTCTGGGGGACATGGGAGGTATTTTAGGATGACCAGATATTCTACCCATAAAGAGGACAAGACACCACAAAATGGTAGGACATGACCAAATAAAAGCTATAAACACTCATATAAATATAAGTTCACACTGTTTAGTTATGCTAAAAACAGATGACATTTGCGAATTCCTTCTCAGCACATCCTGAAAAAGGAGGCTGTCTGGTCACACTGGGGTATTTTCACCATATGTTGGACCTTCCTGGGCCATTTAAAACAAAACAGATATGAAGTCACTTCCTGTTTACTTCCTCTTTCAAAAAGGTCTCTTCTGGGCTCAGCAGGTCCCAAAACATGGTGGAATCCCATCTCACACACCTCTAGGGCACATTTAGGGGAAAACATTTTAAAACAACACCTTTTTCTTTTTATCCCTGAGGTGCCCAGGGGGTAAACATGGTGGAAATGCCCTCCACACTCCCCAAGAGATCATTTTACAGCAACAACAACAGAAATGTACAACCATGTAAGTCCATGATCACTGATTGGAACTGTGTATGAACAGGCACCTCGACAAAGGAAACTGTACCAGAGCTTGATTCTAGCCAGAATGGCTACAGCTCAGAAGTAGGCCTTGGAAAAGTTACTTTTTGGACAACAGCTTCTAGAATTCCCCAACCAACATATGCTATAAACAGATACATGAATCTCTGGGAAAGCTCTGTCATAAAAGTCAGGTGCAATCATTGATTCTAGCATAGGCAAGTACAGTATTTCCTTGCTGAGTAATCTGTTCTGGTTTGCAAAACTGCCTTGGGAGGTGAATGAGGAGGGGAAACTATAGCTGGAGAAGAATTAATCATGTGTGTGAGTGAATGAGAGAGAGAGAGAGAAACAAAGAAAGGAAAGAAATAGCTTGCTAACATACTTCTGCAGATGGCAAAACTCGGATTACACAGTTGCCAAGAATGTTTGTCTTTCTTGAGTTAGTGCAAATAAAGCTGTGAATATCAGGCAGCCAAACAGTTCCTACCTAATAACAAACAAACCCCTTGAAAGATAGAACTTGCAATGTATGGTCTAGAAAGGTGGTACTGAACACAATGCATTTAATTAACAATTCTACTTTGAAGATTAAATAAACAAAGTCTTCACTAATTGAAAATGTTTTTAATTACAGAAGCAGAATTGGGTTTCCTCAGTAGTCCCAGCATGCAAGGAATGAGCATAGCACTAACATCACTGTTGACTCTTTTTATTGGCTTTATTTTGGGAGCTGTGTGCTGGAAGGTGAGAATGCTCATAGATAAATGTGGTTGAAGAGGCACTTCATTTAACACTAAAGAATTTTGAAAATGTGGGGAGGTTTTTTTATTTTAAAAAATGTATTTATTACATTTGTTTATTGCATCTCAGCCCACCTGGATTAGAATCAAAGAATCCTAGAGTTGGAAGAGACCACAAAGTCCATCCAGTCCAACCTCCTGCCATGCAGGAACTCACAATCAAAGCATCTCTGACATCCAGCCTCTGTTTAAAGACCTCCAAGGAAGCAGACTCCATCACCTTCCAAGCCAGCATGGTGTAGTCGCCTGAGTATTAGAATACAAGTCTGGAGACAAGGGTTTGAATCCCTGCTTAGCATTGGAAACCCTTGGGCAAAGCACATTCTCTCATCTTCACATCTTTTGAACACATCTTGCCAAGAAAACCTCATGATAGATTCACTTTAGGGTTGCCATAAGTTGGAAATTACTTAAAAGACAACAGACGACCAGGGTTCCTGAGCAGTTGCAGATGGATAAAAAGATTCAAAACAATAAATAAGAATCGAAATACATTTTAAACAAACTGAAAATCTCCTCGTTAAAATAGTCCCACAATCACAGCAATTAAAAACAGCCAGAGCATCTAATTCCATTTTTAAGGATTAGAATAACAAAGATATAAACTGCCTTGAAGTATGGTGAAATCTTCTTTGGAATTCTTTCAAAGAAATCAAATAGCCAACTTTCCAGAGTGCTTTTCCTGAGTATTCCTATATGGCAGAAGGTTGGACTATATGGTCACGGCGGACTCTTCCTATCACAAGATCTTATGATTTTAGGTGTATTCACTGCATGCCAGAAATTGAAAAGGGATGAAATCATCCTGACTTCATTTGGGAGGAAATTTCATGGTCAAGATTTGTATTAGAGTTATCTTGGGGCTTTTAAGAATTGTTTTTATTTCTGTTGTTTGTGTGTGGCGGGGGGGGGGGGTTAAAAAAAAGATCATAATTCAAATACACTCATCCCTCGGTATCCACAGACTTGACATTCACAGTTTTCATCATTCACAGATGGCAAATCCTCCCTCCCTCCTTTTTCCCTCTGGCACCATGGCCTGTAATCCACGCTGGCCACATGGAAACTTGCTTTCCAATAACAAATCAATCTCTGCATTTCCTTGTTGCTGCTGCACAATCATGCAAAATGCACAACCATTAGTACATCATGAGGAAAGGGATCATGTGGTCCTACAAATGCTTTTGAACTCCAACTCTCAGCAGTTCTAGCCAGCATTGCCAACGGTAGGGAAAGGTGGAAGGCGCAGTTCAGCTGTATCTGGAGAGACACCTGATTCCCATTACAACACTAGCTTTATATTACACTGGTATACTTCACTAACTAGATTCAAATGTAGTGTATAGATGTACTCCCCTCCCCAACCTAGAATGGCTACTGGAATGTTGCAGCTCTTCTAGTACAAAATCTTGAAGTACATGTATACCTTATGTTAGATACCAGTCTCTCCACTCATGTTATCTTATATACTGTGATCACACACTGGACTTCAATCCATTTTTTTTAAAGATGAAGAGCAAAGTTGCAATGTTTAAATAAATAAATATATCTAGGAAAAATAAAGATACCTTGGATAGTCTTAACTTTTTCTGTTTGAACACTATAAGGCATCTAATGCTATTTTCTTCCATAGAAGACAGCCCACAAACATATACTAGAAAGTAACCAGACTACACAAGCTAACATCTGCCAAGAGGATAATGAAATAAGGTATTTTTATTCTATTGACAATCCATTATGAATCAAATCAATGTAAATCAATTGTATCTTTTGACCTTCCATCTTGTATTTCTCAAAACCAAATAGCATGTTATCACAGTTCTGGGCATGGAGGGTGTGCAGGGGATAACTTTGAGATATGTATGCTGTTTTGTTCCATTAAGCCTGATATCCTTAAAACCACTTAATAGGAAATGAGATCTACAGACACAAAATGGCAGACCGCTGAGTAGACTTGCATAAAATTATGCTATAAAATGGTAATGGGCGGATGTTAGAGGATCCGAATTCACTCTCAATTTTCTAGCACTTCCCACACAGCTGCTCTGAGTTGTATGGGAGATTTCCTGGTGCTGAATTTCTGTGGTGACAAGAATTCAGCACTGGGAGAACACCCTTAAAATTTGGATCACCTGTGGGAGAAATCCAGTGTGACAGCACTTTAATTATGCTATGGCATTCTGGGAATTGTACCATGGAAGCTTTGCTCTGGTGCCACAACAGACTATAATTCCGAGAATTCCATAGCATGGATCAGTGGCTTTTAAAGTGGTGCCAAACTGGATTATTTCTGCAGTGCAGATGCAGCTATAGATTAGTTCCCTTTGCAACAATGAATCTGCTCAGATCATTTGCTCAAATGAATATAAGCAAGAATTCAGGCCTTATTGCTCAACATGTCATGGTCAAGGCAAACACTGGGATTTAGGCAGCAGGGATAACACATGCATCTCTTTGCCCTCTTCATGAGTTTACAACCTATATCCAGTTGCTTGTCCCTACTAGAATAGACCAGTTGTATCAATGAGAGCTTGACAAGTCAATATTTGTATAAGTTAAATTATTTCATAAGGTTTACTGTAGTTGAGACTGACACTTGGATTTAAGGTTACTATACCCTGCTCATGCTTATCTAGGATTTAGGCTGCTGTATCATGTTGGTGCTTAGCATCATAGCAAAAATATATGTTTTTAACAGTAGACATGTGCTTCTCTTCTGCTCTCTGAAATGAAGAAAAGCCTCCATTTCTTATAGTTATGCTGCAAAATAAATCAGTACATCCCCTATTATTGTTGTTGTCTAATAGAAATCTTTTAACTATGTAAAAAATAATAACATAGAGTACTTTGTTTTGTTTTGTTTGTCTTTCAGTATGCTACAGCAAAAAGACAAATCGCTTCTACAAGTGTAGCTGTTGCTTTTTTAAAAATATACACTGTTACTGTTTCACTTCTGGGTAAGTTCTGAAAAATAATATTTGACATTGCCCACTAGCGTATTCTTAACAATTGACCTGCTAAAACATTTCATAACTATTTCCTTTATAAAGTTCTAGGACAGCAGGATATTGATGTGGTCACTTTGGAGTTTATCAAACGGGAGGAATTTCTCTTAAATTCGGATGAAAAGAAAGTGGGGCCAGAACTCATTCTCTTAAAGTCACTAGTTTTGCGCAATTACGTGAATATGCATTGCATTCGAACTGACTCCCCATTGCCTGAAAATAGCATGCCTTTGCCCGAATTTGCGTGTGGCAGTCTGTCACACAATAACGTGAAACCACGATTGCATTCGGACTGACTTCCCATTGCCCGAATTTGTGTGTAGTGGGTTATCACGCAGTAACGTTAAACCCCATGATTGCATTCAGATTGCCATCGGATTATACTTCCAATTCCCCTTGTCTGATAAACTCCTTTGTTAACAAGCATAACAGTCTATAACATGAGACCTTTTGGGGTCACTTTAAATAACTTTTTAAGTCAGGAGACAGCAGCACATCTGGAACATTTGATAAGATACTTGAGCCTTAGTACTATCATAAAGGCACAATTTATGCCTTTCCTAAACTCTAGAACAATGGTGGGACTCTGAGACAGGCCTG